>NC_080437.1:34464090-34764317 GCF_028018845.1 Melospiza georgiana | reverse complement strand
CTGCACTGCTTGGCTCAGGATGCTGGAGAGCCTGAGCATTTCTGGGATCTCTTGCTGGGATGGAAGCACCTGGTGCTGGCCTGGAGGACACAGACCAGTGAGGAGCTGTAGAAAACCCCACCAGTTTCGTGGTACAACCTCCAGATTTTAAATTCCCGTAACTAAACTGAGGGGATTAAATTGTGCTTTATGTCTAAAGCTTCTGCAGTCTTTTGATTTTCCAGAGCCATAACCCTTGCCTCTTCCCAGTTTCTCTCCATATATGAAAATTTCCATAATTAATTTTATTATGTTTCATTCTGCCTAGAGTGCAGAAGTTGCTGTTATTGGAACTGTAAATACCATGAGGGCTGCAGAGGGACTCTTTCCTGTAGTTACCCCTTCTTTTATTTTAATGAAGATTTTTGTAGCCATTTCCAGACTCATATGGGAGATAATCAGATGTGAGGCAGAAAAATGTTGATAGTTATGGATGACCAGGAATACCTGAGGGAAGCAGGAGCTGGCTCTGCTTGTGAGATCCTTTCTTTAATGACTTTTTTTTAAATGAAAGCACTTTTTTTCTTGCCCATACCTGCTGAATGATTTTGCTCAGTCCTCTGTCTTCATGACAGCAGAGAGTGGCACTTGCCATACTCTGTTCTCTTGGTGTTTGGTTTGCCTTCTTGCCCAGAGGAGCCAGGATTTTCCTCTCCATTTCTGGATATCAGAGCCACTGCAGTCCAAATTGCACATTTGTGGATACAGTGATGCTCTGAGGTTGGTTTTTGTGTCTTACAGCTGATTTATTTCTTTGTTAAACTGGGCCACAGTGAAGAGTCACACTCTGAGTCTTCCTGTGCACAAAGGAGATGAAGGACACATCTGATTTTCTTCCTGTTTGCTGCCTTTTGGCTTTCAAGATATATATTCACCTTGGCAGAGGGTGCCCTGAGCAAACCTGAGCTTGCAGAATGCACAAGCCCCAGTTCAGACCTGCACACCTCAGAGCTGCTGCTCTCCTCAAGCCCTGGTTTGCCCAACATTTACTTTTACCAAACAATTTTAATAAAACAGAACGCTTAAAAAGCTTCAGCTGTGTTCTTAAAGATTTTTCTGAAGAGACCTGGAACTAAGCACGTGGGTTTACTGAAATGAGGGCTGGAATCTCAGCTAGATCCTTGCCATGACTCTGCAGTTTCTATTCAGGCCTGGTGGGCTTTGCCCATTGGGAAGATGTCACAGACAACTTTTATAAAAAATCCTTTCCTTAGGATTTTTTCTCCTGAGAAGCTGGGAGGCCTCAGGAACAAAATGCAAACAATGGTTATCTGCTGCTGTAGAATGCAACAGGTGCATCTGGGATTGGTCTCATGGGGTTGTTTCTAATTAATGGCCAATCACAGCACAGCTAGTTTGGCTCTCTGTCCGAGCCACAAATTTTGTTATTCATTCTTTTCTATTCTTAGCTTAGCCAGCCTTCTGGTGAAACCTTTTTTTCTATTCTTTTAGTATAGTTTTAATGTAATATATATCATAAAATAATAAATCAGCCTTCTGAAATATGGAGTCAGATCCTCGTCTCTTCCCTCAACATAAGGCCCCTGTGAACACCACTACAGGAAGAGGAGGACAAGTTTGGCTAAACAGGAAAATGAAATTGTCCCCCCTACACAAACCATTGGCAGGAAATAGAGGGAAGAGAGAAAACTTGAAAATAATTGTCATTACAATTTCAGTGGACTGGGCTTCATTTCCTTGTGTGCAGTTCACTGTTGGGATAGTTGATGCCTGTGCTCCTCTGGACAGACCTGATTCAGCTCTCATGTGTATTGTCTGTCTCTGTCTCAGATTGAATCCTGCCTGCTGGAGCACTTTCCCCTTCTCCTACTGCAGATAAACCACATTTGCTGTGATGATTTGAGTGAAATATCCACTCTGATGGAGCCAGCTCAGGGTTTGACTGCAGCAGAGAGGTTTTTATCTTGCGTGGCAGAAAATGACTGTGTGACCTGTAGCATCATCTGCAGCAGCCAAGTGTGAAATCAGCTGTGCCAGGCAGCTCCTACGCTCTAATGAGGGAATAATTCCTCTGTGGAAATCCAAATATTCATGCTGTGGCACACCTGCTCGTGGAACATTGAGACATCCAGTGGGAAAGGGGATTTGTCAGCCTTTCTCCTTCAGTGCTACTCACAGCTGACACTTTACAATAAACCCACAGGAGGTTCAAGGCTCTGTTACAGCAAGAGCTGTGTCTCCAGGAGAGGACAGGATTTCAGAATACAGATGTTTGCAGAGGGATGAAAGGGCTGAGCAGCTCTCTGAGTGCTGCAGCAGGGAGTGCTGACCTGGGATGGCTTTGGTGCCTGTGGCAGCTCTTGCAGAGAATCACAGAATTGTTTGGGTTGGAAGGGACTTTAAAGATCATCTGTTTACAACCCTCTGTCGTGGGCAGGGACACCTTCCACTAGATCAGCTTTTCATCATTTTTAACCCCTGGAATGCCATTTCCCTTTCTCCCCATCTTTGCTGCTTTTTGTTTTAATAGCCATGTTTACATCTATATCTCTGGAAAGGTATTGTTTCCTTGAGGATTCCTGTTACGTTCTGCACATCTGCAATCCCAGGAGCAGATAATTATTGAGAAGTGGCAAAGCTGAAAAAGAGCAGTGCACATTCCCCATCTCCCTGGTGCCTGAAGGGCTGAGGGCAGCTGGTCAGCCTGGGCTGCAGAACTTGAATTTCCATGGCACTGATGCCACGAGCAAAAAGCTTTCTCCCTTCAGCTTTTCCACTGCAGCTCAGCTCATAAGTGCTGTGATTTAACAATTTTACATGAATTTGCCTTTGGATTAATCTTTGACATCTCAAACTTGGTGTTTTAGGGGAAAGCCACGCTTCTGGGGAGTGAATTCGTTCTGCTGTTGCAGTCGAGAAAATAGGCTCATGCCTTTGAGAGGCCAGGAGAGGAATATTCTGGGAAGCAATTTGAGCTGATATTGTTGGGAGGGTAATATTGCCTGACAGATCTGCTGTGACAGCTGAAGATGTGCTGGAGCACAAAATAGAAAAGGCAAAGATTGTTGTTAGGCCAGCGCCAAGATGAAACCCTACTGCTTGTGACAGCTGTTGGCAGCATGAAATCACTGTCCCCCAGCTTTGCACAGAGCTGCGGCGCTGGAAACTTCAATATCATGTTGGGTGTGTGTTTCTGGAGATCTTGTAGGGGGTAATGCTCCCTGACAGCAGCCAGGGATTTGTAAATCCCTGTAATTGGCAATGGGGATCCTTCAGATACCAACAGAGAAACAAAACCTCAGTGTTTTTGTGCTGATCTGTGACGGTGTTCAAAGTGGTCTCAGGTTGAGGGAAGAGACGAGGATCTGACTCCATGTTTCAGAAGGCTGATTTATTATTTCATTATATATATTACATTAAAACTGTACTAAAAGAATAGAAGAAAAGGTTTCATCTCAGAAGGCTAAGCTAAGCTAAGAATAGAAGGGAATGAATAACAAAGGCAGCTGTCCCAGACTCTCTGTCCAAGCCAGCTGGGCTGTGATGGGCCATTAATTAGAAACAACCCCATGAGACCAATCCCAGATGCACCTGTTGCATCCCACAGCAGCAGATAACCATTGTTTACATTTTGTTCCTGAGGCCTCCCAGCTTCTCAGGAGAAAAAATCCTAAGGAAAGGATTTTCATAAAAGATGTCCGCGACACAGATCCTCTCCCAGGTCACTGCTCACTGCTCACAGGACCCTCACTGGCCACTGCTCCCTTCTGGAGCCATCTGCAGCTCAAAAAGTTATGAGATTTCTTATTTCAAATGGAAGAAAATGGAAAGAGGTAGCAGCACAATTCAGCTCAGTGAGATGCAGAGGGAATTTGGGGAATGTTCCTTCTGTTGGTTGAGGTGTAGAGTCACAAGCCCGTGTTGTAGAAACTTTTAACATCTTTCAAACTCTAGATTTCAGCAAGCTTCCAATGAGGGCAGCCTCACTGAGAGCTGTGTCCCTGTGCCCTCCCCTCTCCAGACACACTCCTGGCTGTTTTCCTCCCACCCAGGCTTTCCAGGTGTTTTTGCTGAGGTTCTGCCACCTTTCCAACCTTTAACCATCAGGAAGCTGAGACAAGCCAAGGAGCCTCTGCTTGGGTCTTGCTGAAGTCTAAAATGCCTTTTTGGCAGAGCTCTCTGTGTCTTGGCAGATCTGGGGCTCTGGAGCTGCAGCCACTCTCCTGTTTCAGTGACACTGTACTTTGAGCCTCTCATCCATCAGAATGGCCAAGAAATACTTCCTCTTAGCAGAGGAGATTTCTGCAGTTCCAGTGCTGTGATGTTTTTTCTTTCTTCCCTCACCAGCTACAATTACTGTCTTGCACTGAGTTTAAAACTCAGCTTCATTTGGTTGCTGCCTGCTGTTAATTTAGAGTCCCTTTTGCATTCTGTTTTTTATTGTTGTATCTCTTTCAGCTGATATGAATCACCATAGCTCAGTAGGAAATGATGAGGTTCTGCTGATCTGCCCTAATATTTATGAAATATTTCTTCCTGTGCATTATCTAATTGTGTTCAAAATATGCCCATGAAACCAAATATGGGCCTTCATCAGTTGAACTCCTAAAGAGTAAAGTTTTTATCAGATCAAGGTAAAGAAATTAACAGCTGCACTGATGATCATAATCCAAGGAAAACCTCCCCATAGCACTTGATGGTGGAAAACCCCAATATTTTGAGCTGCAGAGCAAAGCTCTTCTCTTTTGGTGCGTTATGATAAGGAGAACATGTCTCAGGAGGCCGTGGAAATTGCATAACATTGCATTTCCCAAAGTGCAGCTGGAATATTCATCCTGTCTGGAGTGTGACAAACTGGAGCACACCCAGGGAAATCCAGGACCAAGCACAGGACAGAATCAGGAGATATTTCATTAATCTAATACCAAGGCTGTGCCAAAGATTATCATAAAAGCCTCTGCCTTCCCAAAAAGCCGTGGCAGGGGACGTGTGGTTTATTGCTAAAATGAAAGCCCTGCTTGCAGCTCACAATGTGAGTCCAATGAATATGGGTTTGTTAAGGAAACAGCAACATCCCATAAAAACTGGTCAGGAATTGGAGAAAAGCATTGTCCAGGTTTTGGCTGGGATAGAGTTAATTTTTTCTTAGTGTTCAAAGCACTCAAAGCAGTGGAAGGTTGCTCCAAAGCATTACTGACACCTGGAGAATACCTACCAAGAGTAACAAAAAAACCCAAACCAAAACAAGAACAAACCTACCTATTTCTCTGGTGCTTTTTGCTTTGATTTCCCTTATTTCTGCTTTCCTGTTGTGCCTTTTATTGTTTAGCTGGCTGAGCTGCTGGGCTGCCATCCCTGGGCTGGGTGAGTTTGCATGCAGGAGGTGTCAGGCGGTTTTACTGCACCTCTCTGTGCTCTGCCCATTCCAGCACCTCTGCCTCCTCCTAGTGAGGGAATATCAGGAATTTCTGCAGCATCTTCTTCCTGCTCAGCCTCATAACAAAACAGGGAATTGGCAGAACTGAGGGGGAAAGGGGAGTGTGGCTGGACTGGGTCGATTGCACCATGATATCACTGTCTAAGCTCAGAGCAGCTCATTTTCTGCAAGCTACACATCAGCCATCAGTTAAAACAAAAACCAAAAACAAAACAAAACAAGCACCAAACAATAAAAAAATCAATCAAAACCCCTTCCATTATTTTGGACAAGGATCTAATTAAAACCAAAAGTCTGGAGGGGAACAGCTCAGGATCCTATTACACATTTCCCAAATTGTTGATTCCCTGCTATTTTGTTGGTGGCTCTGATTGTATCATCTGCCCCCTCACCTGCTGGAAGGTTTTTGTTCAATATTATTGAGATCTCCCTGACAACCTGGCACCTCCCTTCTCTTGTGCTTCCTCTGTAAGCTCTGTAGACCAGGCACAGAGGGGTAGAAATCCTCCTGGCCCTGGCTGAGCCACCAGCACAGCTCTGATAAAACCTGATAAAATCTCCTGCTTCTCTGCCTTGGAATAGTTGTAGGGGAACATCTCTCACCAAATAAAACAGTCTCGTTTCCCTGGGAGTATTGACCTGGCTGGAGTGAAAAACCATCCTTTATTTTAGGTGTCATATGTTTTATGTCTCTTTTTGGACATTTAAAGAGTAAAAATTCAGCTGTGTGTGAGGAAGCAAAGAGAATTTTTTTTGTGTTTGCCATGCACTGGATAATTACATGTTGATTACCTTGAGCCTAAGACAAGGAGAAATGGTTTTAAACCAAAAGAGAAAATATTTAGATGAGTTATTGGGAGGGAAATTGTTCCCTGTGAGGCTGGAGAGGGGCTGGGATGGAATTCCCAGAGCAGCTGTGGCTGCCCCTGGATCCCTGGCAGTGCCCAAGGCCAGGCTGGACACTGGGGCTGGAGCACCTGGGACAGTGGGAGGTGTCCCTGCCATGGCAGGGGTGGCACTGGATGGGTTTTAAGGTCCTTTCCAACCCAAACCATTCTGTGATTCTTTTGTAGTGTCTCAAAGTTTTCTTTTGGAGAACTCTTTGGGATAGATTTCCTGCAGGGCTTTTGTCTCTCTGGCTCACTCTTGTTAAAAGCAATCCCACCTCACCTGATCCTTCCAACACCGAAACCTGGATGAACATGTCCTGGCCTGAGTGTACCTCAAATGAAAGAGAGATGATCTGAGAGGTTTGGTAATGACCAGGAGATAAAGCCAGAAAGCCTGACCCTGTCATGTAATTAACCTTTATTTTGAGATCTCACCTGTAAGATTTGCCAGGTTTTCCTCTTGGCTGTGCTGGCACCTGTCACTATAGGACATGAAAGAACATGAGCTCACACACTGCTGTTCTCAAGGTGAAGGAAAAGGGAAGTTTATTTTCTGACTCTAACATTTATAGTTTTCTAAGAGTGACAGTGGATTGGAGGGTGACAGTGCCACCTCTCCAATGACACTGGTCAAACCAACAGTCCATCAAATTTCTCCTCCTCCATAAAGGAATGCAAAACAATGAGTTATTTACAGAAAGTGTATGACAAAGTTTGCTACAAGAATGTCAACATCAGAAGGCTTAGAAAATCTTAAAAAATCAGGGCGACAGGCACCCCCGTATGTGTGCAGGTCCTGTGGGTTTGTGTGTGCTGCTCTGGGCCCATTCTGGGCCAGGGCCCTGCCTTCCCCTCCTGTCAGCAGCAGCAGACAAATTTCAGGAGTAGGATCCCACAGCTTCAACTTTTCCATGCTGCAGTCTCGGCTCGAGCCTGTTGGCAGAGCTTCCACCCTGCTGAATTCCTTGGTGATGAGTGTTATTTCTTTGAGTGATGTGCGCAGGCAGGGGAACATTTCTACATCACTGCCCAAACTTCCTAAAACATACTTAAATAATTTACATAAAATCCAAATCTGCGTGTGAAATACCCTCATGAGTCAAGGGTTTATTCACTGTGAATCCATTCCCTGAGTGGGAGGAAACCTAAACTGTCTTGGATAAAATGGCCTCTATAAAATATAGATCCATTTCCTAATATTTATGTCAGATGCTTCTCATTATGGGTTTTTTCTTTTTCTTCTTTCTTATTTCAGTCTGGAATTGCCTCAGCAACCCCTTGCTAGCACTGCTTCGTGTGGATGTTAACAGTAAATCAGGAGAGTTTCTTCTGTGTCTGTCTCATTAAATATTATCTCTCTGATTTGCCAGGGTGGGTTACAATAGGGACATTAAAAAGGCATGTATCTCTAATTGCTTTTTAATGCCGCTGCTATTTATAGGTGATCTGAGTTTCAAAGTAACATGGAAAGTCATGTAAAAACATTGAGCTCTTGGTGATAAGGGGGTGCCAAGGAAAATTGATCACACATGAAGTTAATTAATTCAAGTAGTGTTAGGGATCCTGGGATGAAGCAGATCCCTGTGTGCAGTGTGTGGTGGTTGTGCCAGTCAAATTCAGGGTCGTGCTAAATTCTGCAACCTCAGAAGCAACAAAACCCCATCAGTTTTATAGTTCTCTGTAAGCATTATTAACAAGAGTCATAGCAGCTCCAGGTATGACAGACATAGCCTGATCCATGAATAACAGAATAAAAAAAAGTGAATTCACTTCTGTGTGGAAACACAACCCTACATTTATCCAGCAATCCTAATTTTCACTTGTGCATGACACGGTTCCCACTGCAGAGCAAGCCCAGCTAGCTCAGAAATCTCCTGAAGGGTTTTACATCACTAAAAACTTTCAATACATCCCTTAAACCTGAGCTGGGGCAGGGAGACTCTCCAGAATCCTCTTGAACAGTTTCCCAAAATACTTGTTTCTTCACACAGTTACACAAAATAAAGCAAAGGCTGCCAGGATTTCTCAGGTCAGCAGTAGTAGAATAAACTTGCTTCATTTAAGTGTGAATAAATCTGTGTGATGTAAGAGGATGGGTCACCAGGTGCATATATTTCATATAGAAACAGATAAATATAAGTATTAAATAAAATTCTGAAGGGATTTTGTGTGTGTCCCACTTGCCCAAGTGCTTTAGAGAAGACTCATTTTCAGGGAGGGGTTACCCAAGAGTCTGTAGCTCTCTCTGAATTGGCAATCCATCTTAGGACTGTTTAATGTATGTGAAAATGCATATAGAACTCCAAAGTATATATATGAACATATTTGTGTGTGTGCACATCTAATTTCTGCAGGTTTGACTCACATCTGGGTGTGTGAATAGTTTGCCTATAATCCTGTGGAACTTCATTTTCTGGCAGATGAGTCTATATTAATTCCTGAAACCCTGAGCAACAACGGAATTACTTTGCAGTGTGAGGGGGGAAAACATTACAATAAAAATGAAGCATACTTTTAATTATCTGTAGTCATTTGGATGAAATCTATAATGAGCTTGATAAATGCTGATGCTCTAGGCATCAATTTTTCAAATGACAGTAGAACCAGAAATATCTGGGAAGGCATTGTTAGCTCAGACTGCACAATATTTTTGAGGTCTTGGTTAGTAGGAATAATTAAAATGACTTATGTAAGATAAGTGTCATATCTCTGTCAGCAACTAAATGTTAAATGTTATTATAAACTAATTACTTCCTGGAATTGAAAGGAAAATTATAATTTTGTGTCTTAACCACTAAAAGATGGTGTCTGATCCTTCTCTCGCTAAACCAGTGACTTCAGTGCAGCCTCAGAGTGGGTGAGGAGCGAGTTTGGGACCAAAAACCTCACTGCAGAGAGGAGTCAGAATAATCTGCTGGTGGCATGAATCAGCTCCTAAATGAGCACAAGGTGAAGGAGCTGGGGCTGTGGGTTTCGGAGGAGGAGGAGGAGGAGGAGGAGGAGGGATGCTGCAGGCTCAGCCCTCTGCTGTCCTTCCTCCCTTCCCACGTCCATCTGCTTGGTCGTGGCTCAGCTCCCCCAAGCCACAGGCACTGCCCTGGTGCTCCCCTGCAGTCCTTTGCTGTTGGATTGATGGCTTTAATTTGCTCATCAAGGGCTCTGACACATGGCAGAGTCAAGGAATTAGATTCAGGGGAAGCGCAGAGCAGAGGGAGAGGTGAAAAAGCAAAGAAAGACGTTAAAAAACTAATTTAGCCTTCCTGATTTCACTGGTTATTCTCCCTGTGCTGCCTGGAAAACAGCAGCATGGAGCCTGACCTGGCAGCAGGGGTGGTGAGCAGTGTCACCTCTTGTGGAGGTCCCACTGATGCCACATCTTGTGGAGCTGGGCACTGACAGGTGCCAGCCTCACGCCCTGCTGTGGTACCCACAGCTTCCAGGCTTGTTAAGGAAAAGCCCCAGCGTGGATGTGTTGCTTTTTTGTGGTTTTATGGTTTTGTGTTGCTTTGGTTTTTATGTACCAAAGAAAATGTTTCTCCTGTTGAGTAATAAACCTCAGCATGCAAGAGGTGATGAAAGAGGCTTGGGGGGAATGATTCAGGGAAAAGGAGAGATGATGGAGAAAGATTAAAGCAAAATGCAGGGAATGTAGGAACATAATTAATGGCTATGAAAGAGAAAGGAAGGAGGAATATTTCAACCCCCATCCTTTCAGCTGCCTTCACTCTACAAACTCACTCATTGCTTGGTAGCTCAGGCCCATGGTTTTGTTTTGAATCACCTCATCCTAATTTTAAGTCTTATCTTGAAGCAGAATTAGTTGGAAATGAACCATAATCTCCTGAGAGAATAGCCTGATGTTATTTGAAATATCCTGCAGGCTTTCCCAGGACACCTCAGTGCCATATCCCAGCAGTTCCCCAGAGTTTGGGATGTGTTCCCCTGGCCAGGGGCTGAGGGTGGGGGCAAACCCTGCCTTTGAGGATGTGCTTGTCTAAGAGGTGGTTCAGGTGTCATCCAGTGACATCTGTGTGCAAGAAATGTGTGCCAGAAATGTGTGCAAGAAATGTGTGCAAGAAATGTGCTGCTGGCAGAGCCAGAGAGCAGCTGTGGAGTTTTGGATGCCAGTGGTGCTAACAGGGGTCCCACACAGGTAAGAACAACCTCACACCCTAGAAAACCCCATGAGCACTCCCAGGCAGCTCCAAACAAACCCACCCAGGTTCCTGACACACTGGGGGTGTTCCTGGCTGGTTTTGTGTCCCACTGCACTTGGGTTTTGTGCTGGGCACTGAAATCAAAGCCTTCTCCAGGGGAGCAGCCTCCAGAGCTGCAGCCTGGTCGTGCTGCCAAATTAATTGATCTTCATGGAAGCCACTGCTTTAATTGGGGAGGAAGAGTGGTGGGAGACACTGAGAACACCCTTGTGAGCTTGTGTTTAATCTCAGCTTCCAGCCTGCATTGATCCCTGGCTCACAGAGCATTCAGAGGCAGAGCAGGAGCAGGATTTTGGGGAGATGTAGAATGTTCCTCCTCTTCATGGGTTATATCCTTAGTACTGGCCAAAGGGGGGGACAAAATATAGGACTAGGTGCACCTTTGGATTGACAAGCTGCCATTTATTTTAGGGCTTTTGCACCTATTGAGTTTTAAGGCAGATTTACAGGTTTGGGGTTTAAACACAGGTTTGAACACAGAGATCTTGGGATTTAAACCCAGATTTAAACACAGATATCTCCTTGGGATTTAAATCCAGATTTAAACACGGCGATCTCCTTGGGATTTAAACCCAGATTTAAACACAGAGATCTCCTTGGGATTTAAACCCAGATTTAAACACAGATATCTCCTTGGGATTTAAACCCAGGTTTAAACACAGAGGTCTGCTTGGGATTTAAACCCAGATTTAAACACAGAGATCTCCTTGGGATTTAAACCCAGGTTTAAACACAGAGATCTCCTTGGGATTTAAACTCAGATTTAAACACAGAGATCTCCTTGGGATTTAAACACAGATTTAAAGAGATCTCCTTAAGTTCTCTGCCCTCCTCACCCATTATTTTATGAGGTTAGTGAGAGGGATACTGAGGCACAGGGCAAATGAAGATATATCTCTAAAAGTCCATGATTCTGCAAGTGAAATATGAGCACAGCCTGCCTAGAGCAAATGGTTCATGCTGGTGGCAAGGAGGAAAATGTGGGTTTAGTTAAAAATACGATTTCATGTTTCGACAAATCGGCAGAAATGGCAATAAAACTTCTTTAAAATTAAAAATGCAAATGCAAGCCTAGAGGCACACACTCCAAAGCAAGAATAAAGTACAAAAAGGATGTAATTGTTGTTGGAGTCTAAGGATAAACTTAGGCTCAGTGACTTCATTACTTAGAAGCTTGGCTTCCTAAAAGTATTGCAGATGCTTGCAATAACCTTTTGTAATCCCTCAGCTCTCTTTGCATTTCATTCTATTTTAATAAGTTCAGATTTTTCATTGGACTTACTTAAATTTCTATGTTTATAAATTTTCCATGTTAAGAGCAGTTTTCTTGGATCTTTTAAGCAGAATTCCGTAGCAGTCTGAAAATGTTCAGCTGCAAGTACAGTCAGACAATTTGCCCACTGACATCTGTTCAGCAGCATAATTTTACTCAGCTACAAGTGACATATTTAATTAACTGAGACATTTCAAATAGAATTTGATAGCTTCCCAGCCCAGTATCTCCAAACTTACTACTGACTGAAAATATGCCATCCTAGGAGTGCTATAGGGCCTAGGAAGAATTAGTTTTATAAAAGGCAGTGCTGGGATTTTGGAAAATAATGCTTTAAAAACATAATGTCTGCCACTTGTTGTGGATTTTTTGGCTTTTTTTTAAGGTTGGGATTAAATGTGTGAGGTGGTATTTTTTGTTTGGATTCAGATGTTTATTAATTTTTATTTATATTAAATATTAAGTTTCTTACCTTTATTATAAATATTTTATATATTACATTATACATATTATATTTATTATATAACTATATTTATTATTAAATAGAATAGTTATTATTACATCATAATATAAATATTTATTGTTTATATTTATTTATGGTTGTATATTTATACATTTATATATTTATATTATTTCTATTAATTTACATTAAATATTATATTTATTAGCTCACAAACTGTGAGCTCCATAGTAATCCACTCTAATAAGTTAAAAATTGAATTGTATCTCCTTTTTTATAAGGCTTTTTAAGGATAAACTGTCTAATTTAAGAAATAACACAAATTATTTTTACTTTTAACTTAACAACTAACTACTTGTGTTCTGCAATTTTTTTATTTAACTACACAATATTTCCTAAATTCATGAAGAAGGTAAAGAAGGACTAGTCTCTGCTTTAAAACTTCTATCTTGTTTTATATATATAGTATTATATTTTAAAACTTTAATATCACATACTGTAAAACTACATTTTATAGTATGTGATATTACACATTTCTATTCAAACTACACACTCATAATCTTAGTTTTATTATTCAATTTTTGAAGTTGTCTCTATGGCTTCAGGTTAAGTGTAGTGATTTTGGGGGGTCAGTGTTAGTTAGTACAGAAAGTGTAAAATTCTCATCAAAAATCTACCCAGGGTTCCAACAACCTATGATGTTTGTGCTTCTGAGCTCCTGAAACACCTCAGGGATCCTGGGCAGCCTTTCAAGCCTTGGGTTTGTTCAGGGCCTCCTGAATCTGCAGCTCCAGCTCTGCACTGGGCAGGCAAGGTCAGGATGTCACAAAAAGCTCTTCGGTTACCTTGTACAAGTTTTAGTGGAAGCACAACACTGGGAATGTGCTTTCCATCAGCAGCCACAGCCCTGCCATGTGAGGAGCAGATCCATGGAGGGGCAGCCTTCCAGAAGCTTCCAGGCAGCTCCAGAGCAGTGTCAGTCTTTAGTTCAGCCCAGGCCAACCCAGAATGCTCACAGAGATGGGTCTGGGCTCAGCCTGCAGGGTGGCAGAGCAATTCCTGCTGATCTGTGCCCCAGACACTGCACCATTCCTGCTGATCCCTGCCACAGACACTGCACCATTCCTGCTGATCCCTGCCCCAGACACTGCACCATTCCTGCTGATCCCTGCCACAGACACTGCACCATTCCTGCTGATCCCTGCCACAGACACTGCACCATTCCTGCTGATCTGTGCCACAGACACTGCACCATTCCTGCTGATCTGTGCCCAGACACTGCACCATTCCTGCTGATCTGTGCCACAGACACTGCACCATTCCTGCTGATCCCTGCCCCAGACACTGCACCATTCCTGCTGATCCCTGCCCCAGACACTGCACCATTCCTGCTGATCCCTGCCACAGACACTGCACCATTCCTGCTGATCCCTGCCCCAGACACTGCACCATTCCTGCTGATCTGTGCCACAGACAGACACTGCACCATTCCTGCTGATCCCTGCCCCAGACAGACACTGCACCATTCCTGCTGATCCCTGCCACAGACACTGCACCATTCCTGCTGATCTGTGCCCAGACACTGCACCATTCCTGCTGATCTGTGCCACAGACACTGCACCATTCCTGCTGATCCCTGCCACAGACACTGCACCATTCCTGCTGATCCCTGCCCCAGACAGACACTGCACCACTCCTGCTGATCCCTGCCCCAGACACTGCACCATTCCTGCTGATCCCTGCCCCAGACACTGCACCATTCCTGCTGATCTGTGCCCAGACACTGCACCATTCCTGCTGATCTGTGCCCAAACAGACACTGCACCCATTCCTTCTGATCCGTGCCCAGACACTGCACCATTCCTGCTGATCCTTGCCACAGACACTGCACCATTCCTGCTGATCCCTGCCCCAGACACTGCAGAGAAGCAGGAGTTCAGTGGTTATTTCACTTTTGGCACATTGCTGCAGGGTTTCACTGCAGCCACCTCCATTACCTGAAACTGAAACCACTCAATGCCGCTCGAGCAGTAAAGTCTCCCCAAAGCAGGCAGCCCACAGGCTTTGCCTAAATCTACAGAATTGTGTTTTCCCATCAAAAATCCATTAGCCAGTAAGCACCAGCACCTCTCTGTTGCTGACAGCAGTTTGTGGCTTGTGTTATTCTGGAGCCTTTCCTGAAATGTTTGCTTTTCATGGCACCCAGCCCAGCTGACCCAGTGACAGGATTTCTGTTCATCCAGCACACAGGGAAGCTCAGGGAGCTGATCTAAAATATTCCTCACAAGAACAGCTCCAGCAGAGGTGCTGTAAGCTCTGGGATATCAGAACTGCACAGTGAAAGGCAGTCAGGAGGTCTTCGAGGTTAACATGGAATGCTGGGACTCCAGGTGTGAGTTTGGCTTTTGGGATGTGTGAGGTTGATCAGCTCCATTCTGTGGTGGTGTTCACAGGGGTCTGAGAATGAGGGAAGAGACAAGGATCTGACTCCATGTTTCAGAAGGCTTGATTTATTATTTTATTATATATATTACATTAAAAGTATACGAAAAGAATAGAAGAAAGGATTTCATCAGAAGGCTGGCTAAGAATAGAAAAAGAAGGAATGAATAACAGAAGCTTGTGTCTCAGACAGAGTCTTAGCCAGCAGACTGTGATTGCCCATTAATTAGAAACAACCCCATGAGACCAATCACAGATTTACTTGTTGCATTCCACAGCAGCAGATAATCAATGTTTACATTTTGTTCCTGAGGCCTCCCAGCTTCTCAGGAGAAAAAATCCTAAGGAAAGGATTTTTCAGAAAATATCATAGCTACACCACGCAAAGTCCATGGAAGAGCTGCCATTCCCTCTCCTGCTGAAGTTTTGCTGTGTGGAGACACAGTGAACCTGGCTGGTCTTCCTTTGATTCCCTCACACATTCCCTGTGTGTTGTTTCTTCCCTCAATGCCCATCTGAGTTGTAGTGTCACCTAAACCCATCCCATTAGGGACACCCTGAACTTCTTGACCAGGTTTAAGCCATTTTAGGGAAATAACTTGTTGTTACCCGTCTACTTTGTTGGAAAATTTTTATTTACCTTCTTCATGCTTTCCCCACACACTGGTTAGCAGTAGTCTCTTCATTAACATTTTGGAGTTAGAGTGATAAATAAATGCTGGAGTTTTGGCAGGTAAACGGTGACATAAATGTGACAGTGAGTGATGGAAGTGGGGTGTGCACTGAGGACCCAGGACAGCAGAGGAGGCCACCAACGAGATGGATTTAATTTCAATCTTTGCCCATTGGAATTTGAAGCTCATGGATTCTTTGCCCAGCAGCCAGGAAAGCAGAAATCTCTCAATCCCTGGTGATGGCCAGCCAGGGAGCTGTGTTCTGTTCCTCCCCAGCTGCTCAGGTTTGTTGGCTCTCACTGTTGGGTTTTCTGCACGCTGCCACCACATGCAGTGACAAGTTATGAGCACTGGGTGCTTGGGGGCTTTCAAAGGAGGATATATCCCTCTTGTCTCCTGTTCCCAGCAGGCCAGGGAGCAGCTAAGGATGGGAGTGCCTGTTCCCACGCTTGTTCCTGTCCAGGGATCACCCAGAGCACGGATCTCACTGCAGCACGTGTTTGTCAGAACTGGTTCTCACTGTGCCAGGCACTGTTCACCCATTCCAGGGGATATATTTTAACATGGACTCCAGTAGGCACAGGATTACATGGATTTCTGCATCAAAAGGACTGGGTCCAAGCACAAAGACATATTTTGCAAATCAAGTGTATGATCTACTCAAATTGTCTATCTCCAGGCCATGTGAAATAGGCTGCAGGCTACAACCATAGAGTTACTATTGAAACCTGGGATGCTTGGTTGATTTCCCAGCTATTACAGTTTTATTTTACTCCCTTCTTTGCCTCTGAATTGTTGTGCTAATTAAGCTCACGAATTTCAATCTCTCAGGTTCTTCAATTATGACATTGCAGCCCCTCTGTGGCAGCACACTGGAGTGTGGAAGATAGGATATTATGAAGTGGAGACATTCAATGGGAAAATGTCCAAAAGCAGTTCAAATCACTTAAGATAATTAAACAAGGGAAAGAATGTGGTGTGTTTAGAGAATATGAGATGGTTTTGTGAACAGAATGGTGTTAGGTACCCGTGCATGGGAAACTCATTACCCATGCTGAACTCATTTTTTACATTGTAATGAGAGAGAAGAATTGAAAAACACCTCTGTGAACATCACCTTTGTGAGTGCTTGCACTGAGACCACCCCAGCAGAGGCAGCAGGTTCAACAGACTTGTTTATTCCTCTGTATGTACCTGGGAAAAAATGCAGCAATTGAAGAAATAACAAATAATTTCAGTGTAAAGGTCAAAATGACCTCAATTGAGATACTTCAGAATTAATGGAGTAGGCTGGTGTCAGCAGGCAGAATAAATGACATTTTATAACTGCCTGTTCACCATCCTGCTTCAGGCTCTTCACCTCCCCCAGATGTAGCAAAGGTTTCAAATGCATTGCCAGAGGGGTTTTAATAAGAGTTTGTGTAACAGAGTGAGGCAGTGCTCGAGTGGGGAGAAAACAGGCACTTGATCATTGGGAAAAAATTCTGAATAAGGGTCAGGGTGTGTGTGACAGCATCCCTGAGGGGAAGGGAGGAGCACAGCCACACCTGAGCCAGCCCTGCACCACCTCTGTGGCACTGATGCCATCCTTTACAGAGCCACAGGGATATTCAATGTTCTCCCAAAACAGCAGTTCCTGCAGCAGTGCCTGCACAGAGCTGTGCATCAAAGGCAGGGGGGGGCAGGAGATCAGGCTGCAGAGCACACAGAGAGTTCTGTTCCTCTCCAGAGGTCAGCAGGGCACTGCACCTTCTCTACACTGCTGAGAAACCAGGTAACCAAAGGGGGCATCCCTGTGATGCTGCACCCCAGGGTCTGCTCCTGCTGACATGATTGGTGCTGGGATTTTTCCTGAGGAGCACTGACATGAAGTATGCACAGCTCTTGTCCTTTTTTATAGCCTGGTACTCTGTACTTGGTGCCTGGATGGCTGAAGGACAATTGGGTAATATCCTGCACTTTTCCTGCATTAATAATAATAATAATCTGCATTTACATCACTGTGTAAATGACAGATGTACCAAGAAGGAAAGCAGTTGTCTCAGCTGGTGAGAGAAGTGGGCTAGGAAGAGCTAGAAAAGACTGGATTTTGGGATTTTCCCTGAGTAGCACTGACATGAAGAATGCACAGCTCTTGTCCATTTTTACAGCTTGATACTCTGTACTTGGTGCTTGGATGGCTGAAGGACAATTGGGTAATATCCTGCACTTTTCCTGCATTAATAATAATAATAATCTGCATTTACATCACTGTGTAAATGACAGATGTACCAAGAAGGAGATCATTTGTCTCAGCTGGTGAGAGAAGTGGGCTAGGAAGAGCTAGAAAAGGCTGGATTTTGGGAAATGCATCATGACAGTGACATCTGTTGGACTGCAAAGTGGCCTCCCCTGGAAGGTGGTGGGATCAGAACTGCTCCTGACATTTGCAGCCCAGTGGGGCAGAGCCTGGTTTGATCCATGGCACACTTGGCTTCCAGGAGGCCCTTGCTATGATCCGCTGGATTTTTTCCATCTCTGGCTCCTGTGACTGTCTGTCTGACTCTCCCTGGGTGATGAAATATCATTATAACCTTTTGAAATAATATATTGGTGCCTGGAGAGCAGAGACTGATTTTCCCATTTGCAAGTGAGAGGCAGTGTGTTAAATTACCACTCCTGTCATTAAATGGATTGAGGGAGAAAAATCTGATGTGCTTGAACCAGGACATTTTTCCCCTCCCCAAACAAACCACCTCAGATTTCACCTTGTGGGGGGCCAGGAAGGTGAGGATTAGAAGTTTAAATAAAATTCATCATATTCTCTGAGGCTTAGGTTCCTTGCTTGACGCCTGAAAATGTTTCAGCAGGTCTGACATGGAAGCTTTCTGCCGATTTACAGAGGATGAGGGAGCCTGTGCTGTGTCTGTCAGTTTATCTTTCTGGGCCATGGAAGCTTCTGCTTGTTCATTTGGCTCTGGGAAATTTGATGCTGAACAGCCTGGTGTAGTGGAAGGTGTCTGTGCCCATGGCAGGGGGTGGAACTGGATGGGCTTTGCATTCCCTTCCTTCCCAAACCACCCTGTGATTCTGTGAAATGTGAAAAAAATCACTGTGCTGATAAACACAGCGACCAAGTGTGTAAGTGATTGTGCTCAGGAATTGTACCTCTGGATCATCAATAAGAAAGTTGTAATGTTGTTCCTGCTGATTTTTAAAAATCACACCAAGCAGCTGATGCAGTTCTTCATAGCATTTGTTTCTGTCTTTCATGCAGGGCAAAGTATTGATAATCATCTGGTACTGCTGAGCATTGTAGCTGGCAACATTTGAAACTCCAGACATGGTGATGAATTGCTCTATGATATATTAATGTTATTTTGATCCCTGCTCTTTCTGAATTACATTGATCCAATTAGGTTAAGTAGCTTGCCATCTAAATTAATTTACTTTCCTCTATTAATCTCCTTTACTCTGGGTCAAAACCAGAAATGTAAATCAATCCATTGTATTGCATATCTTGGGGGGGTGGGAGGGTAATTAAATTACCTGATAGATACATATGCTGGATTGATTGTTTGCTGTGTTGAACATTATTGCCATGATTGGAAAGTGAGGTGGTGCACACTCAGTAGTGGAATTTGAGTGCTTGTTACACTTAATTTTCATAAGGAAAATTGTCAGGAAATGCCTTGGTGTCCCTGGGTACCAACCCAGTGTGGTGGTGTTCACAGGGGTCCCAGCATGAGGGAAGAGATGAGAATCTTGACTCCTTGTTTCAGAAGGCTGATTTATTATTTTATGATATATATTATATTAAAAGAAAATTGTATGCTAAAACTATACTAAAAGAATAGAAGAAAGGGTTTCATCAGAAGGATTGAAAGGAATACAAAGGAAAGGAATGATAACAAAATCTTGTGACTGACCAGTCTGAGCCAGCTGACTGTGATTGGCCATTAATTACAAACAACCACATGAGACCAATCACAGATGCACCTGTTGCATTCCACAGCAGCAGATAATTATTGTTTTTCTTCTCCTCTGAGGCCTCTCAGCTTCCCAGGAGAAAAAATCCTAGCAAAAGGATTTTTCATAAAACATGTCTGTGACAGCCCTCCACAGCCAGCCACACAGCTTTTAGGATATTGGACATTTTGCAGGTGGGGATAAAGGCTCCTTCCTCTGCCAGGAGCTGCTGGACTCCCTGGCAGCATCTCAGAGGGGCTCACCCTGTGGCTGTGGGAAGCCTGCCCTGCTCAGCGTCAGGCTGGCACAGCAGGGCAGATGTCCCAGCACTGATGTCTGAGGTACCAGTGGAAGGAGGGTTGGTGCAGAGCCCTGCAAGGTTCTCTTCTTTTCCCAGTGCCTTGTGAAATTTCTGTGGTTTGACATCATGGAATCACAGAGTGGTTTGGGTTGGGAGGGACCTAAAGTCTCATTTAGTTCCACCCCTGCCATGGCAGGGACACCTCCCACTGTCCCAGGTGCTCCAGCCTGGCCTTGGGCACTGCCAGGGATCCAGGGGCAGCCACAGCTCTGTGTGCCACACTGGGACATTCCTTTGCTTCCCTGAGGTCAGTCCCACAGTGGGATCCCATCATCTTGGTGCTCTCACCAGTCCTTTACATTTCACACTGGGAATTCTTCGTTGACATCAGGAATTTGTTTACCTGCTACGTTTCCTCACTTTATTGGGAAGAACTTTCCATGGAAGACTCAAACACAAAAATAAAGCTCTGATGTGAGGGAATGAGATCTAATCCAGTTGCTGGAAACTGTGTTGGCACAGTTAAAACAGATAATAAGTGCAGTGGGTTTAGGTTGGGTTTAGTTAAAATCCTGCCAGGTTTGTGATAGCTCCATCTTCATGGGAGATCAAGGCAAGGGCTCTTTACAGTGGGAAAATGGATCTGGTTCCTTCCCTGTCATTGCAGCAGAAGATGAATTTGTGTCAGATGACCCCCGTAATGGGGCAGGGCAGGCTGGTGATCACAAATCCCTTCTGGTGTTCAAACCTACGGATCTATGAAGTATTTTCTAAATCTGTGCCTCAGAGCAGAATGAACAGCAGCAGAAAGGTCACCTTTATCATCATTGCTGTCAAACACCTTGCAAACAGCAGAGCACAAAGCAAGTTGCTCAATCACTTTGCCCTTCTGCTACATCTGTTACCTGTACCTGTACTTTTGTCCCATCAAATGAAACTCACTCCCCTGTCCTGGATGGAATCCCATTTCCAAAAGCTGCACAGTGAATCTCTGTTGGCTTCAGCAATAGGATCTTGCCTTTACAAAGGCAATTAATGCCTGCCAAGTGCACAAGTGAGCAGTGTTACATAAATAATGATAATTGTGAAAGCAGCTGCTCTTTGTCATGATGAGAGGGACTTTTTGCAAGAGAGTGTGGTGACAGGGCAAGGGGAATGGCTCCAAACTGGCACTGGGTGGGTTTGGATGGGATTTTGGGAATTAGGAATTGTTCCCTGGGAAGGTGGGCAGGGCCTGGGTGCCCAGAGCAGCTGGGGCTGCCCCTGGATGGAGCATCCAAGGGATATTGGATGGAGCTCTGAGCACCCTGGGATGGTGGAAGGTGTCCCTGCCCATAGCAGGGGTGGCACTGGAATATCTGAAAGGTCTCTTTCAACCCAAACCATTCCATGAGTGTTGGGTACAGCCCCCTCTGCTCCTGGCAGGGTTTGTGGGGGCTACAGGCACAAGGGGTGGGATCACCACTGCAGTCAGTGTCTTCATGGTGTCCCTGTGGAGCTGGTTGGTGGGATTTAGTATTGTGCATCTAAATCCACACGAGATGTTTGGTTGGGCACCCAGATCCTGCTGTGGGTGTGGTGCTTGCCTGAGATCCATTCCTACAAACCCACCAAATGCTGCAATGTTTTAACATCTCATATCTATTAATATGGTAATATTTCCCACAAGCTGAAAAATTTAAAAGTTAAATGTGAGAATCTCTGCTTGAGTGCTCGCTAGAATTTTTTTGCCTTGCCACTTCCTTATTTTCTTTTTTTCCTTTTCTTTTTTGTTTTTGGTCTTGTTTCATTCTTTTTTTTTTCCTACCTCAAGATAGAGGCTGGGTTTCCTTTTTCTTTTAAAGCTGGGTTTTCTCCACAGTAAGTGTTTGTAGAGCTCCTAGCACAACCAGATCCTGATGGAGCCACTGGATATTAATGTGCTGCAAATTAATCAGTAATGAAAATTAAATGTGTGTTTATGCTCCATTTATAATGTTTATGCAAACACAAGAAATACGTTCCCCAACTGTGTAATGGCTCCCACCACAATATTTGCAAGGATGCAGCATTTACCAGCTTTTAAATAAAATTAAGGGCCTGCTTTGTTCAAATTGACAACTCAAGGGAGAAACACCTCTAAGAAGTGGGACAGAATGAACATTGTGAAACACAGAGCCAGGGATTTTTGATATTCTACATTCTCCAGTTTTCTGAAGGTGATGGTGGCATTTATCTCCTGGCTCCTTCTGTATTGTGCTTTTGCAGCTCACCAGAAATTTTGTCAAAACTCAAGGGTGTTTGTGATGAGGAGCACAACTCAAGACCTGCACTAGGAGTAAATGTGAATGACTGTTCCTCCTCCAGGCTCTGTCAGAAATGCTCTTTAGATAAGGAGTTGAAACAGATCAATAGCAGCACTTGTTTTTGTTTTAAAGAGGCAGATGCCTGAGTTGAGTTCCCTACAAAAAGAGAAGTTTCTGTGGTTGTCACACATGTGCCCCTGCCTGGGGATTCCTAGAAAATGACAATTTCAAGTCCAAATTTTTTATCTCCTTGCCAAAGGCAGGAGGGGAAGTGTGGAGGGAATGGGAACAAACTGCCTCGTCCCAGACATGATCCTGCAGAGTCTCCTGTGAAGTCATTGAATTTCCATTTGTGAATATCCTTTCAGATGAGCAGGGTAAATCCAGTGCTGTAAATTCTGTGGTGTTCATGCAGTGTTTTCCCTGGAGTGTCAATAGGAGGAGTTTGTTTCACTCACCAAGTGTTGAATTAGTCTTTGGGTGGTCACTTGCTGATGAATACACCAGATTAGATGGAAAAATAAGGAGCACAGGGAAAACATTTTCCTTTTCAACAAACCACCATTACTTAACAATACCCTAAACCCCAGATCTCCCTAGATTTAACCTAAAATGTGTTGAAAATCACATGGAAGATTCAGCACTGAAATGTGCTGGCACAAAGTCCTCATTTGGAAGAGAAAACAGTCTGGAAACTTGTAGTCTATTCACAATTACCACAGGAAATGTTCGTGTCCTGCAGCTTCAATATTTGGAGTTCCATTTTCCCTTATTCCCCGTAGCCGTTGAATCCTTAATGCCTGGCTTTGATCCTTATCTCAAACAGAACCACTGAAGGATAAATTCAAGGTGAGGTGGCCTCAATGTTCCCTGTGCTGTGTTTTTTCCCAGGGGCCTGCTGGCCAGAGGCTTCACAGAGACCCATTACCTGCAGGATGGCACTGACGTGGTTCTCACACGCAACCGCACGGTAAGGCTGGGCTGTCCTGGGTAATTCATCCCTAAAATCCAAAATATCCTCTGCCAGGATCTGAGCCCTGGGATGAAACAGCTCAACATGAAGCTTTTTTTGTTTTTTTTTTTACTGTTGCCTTCAGTGTCTTTGTGCCTGCTCTGATCCTACACATGAATTTTTAGAGGCAGCCTTGAAAGGCAAGCTCTGGGGTTTGAACCACGTGGCTTTTAACATTTGTGAAGTTTTTTTCAGCTTCTTGGAAATAGACCCATTAAAATGTGATAATTATGGCAGATCAGTTATGGAGAAAAGGCCTGATTCTGTTTGGGGAAAAAAACCCCTAAATATGTGATTTCCAGAGGGCAAAAGTTCATGTCAGAGGTTGGAAGGCTTGGGTGTCTTTCCTCACTGGGGAGGTCATGGGGAGGGTGTTGGTTGGGGTTTTTTTTAAATCCAGGCCATAAGTGTGTTGTGGATGTACTTTATACTTGTATTTGTGTGTGTGTATGTGTATATTTGTATGCATGTATAAATATGGATCTATACAAAATATGGCTTGTTAAAAGAAGCAGTTAAAAGTGCTTTTTACAAATAAAAAGGCAGGAATGCATTTTGTCCTCTGACAGCATGAATGCCTTAATTAGAAATAATGCAGCAAGCCATTTTAATTACAAAGCTTATCTTTTATCTGCCTAAGTTCCATAAAGTATTTGCTCTGTTATGGTATTTACTCACTGCCACTGTCAGCAGAGACACCATGCTTTGTGTTCCCATCCAGAACAGGCTTTGCTGGGATCAGGGGAAGGAATTATTTCTCTGCATAACATCTTACTTCTGAAGAAGCATCTTCATTATAGCTGCAGACACCCCAAGTAAAGCAATCGTTTCAAAAGCTTTCAGGGCTTTCATTTTGCTGGGTGCTCATATCTCCTTCCAAATCAGCTCAGGGGAAAATAGTAATTTGTTTTGGGAGCAGGAAGGCTGCAGAGACTCCTGAAGGAAGTAAAAGGAAATAAATGTAACACATGAGTCTTTCAGAGATTTACCTGAGTTAACAGGAGTATGTGTACAGCTAATGACAGGTTTTCCTTGCTAAAATAAGATATCTGTTAGCAAAATGGCAAAGTAAGTCATGATTAGTAATGACAGTGCATTTTGCTGCCTAAAAAAGAGAGCTCAGTGCATTCATTTTTCATTAAATGCTGCAATACGGTTGAGAAAAGACAAGACTCTGATTTTATTTTATTTTTATATCTCTTCTTCACTGAGGACATCAATACAGTCTGGAGCTGAAACCAAATCCAATTTTCCATTGAAAAGTTGCTTAGTCAAATTCTGCCTGGAGGTCAAGGCAGGTTTGTGGAGCTGTCTCTTGGGCAGTTCTCTAGCACAGAGTCAGTGTCTAGGTTATTTCTCAATTTATAGCACCTGGGAAGTTGTCAAAACCTGCTATTTATTAAATGATCTCAAGCAAGGGTAGAGTACTGTTTGAAGTATGATGGATCAGCCTTTGGTAATTATTTGTTTTTAAGGGGTCACCCATTTTATATACTAGTTTGCAGGAATAAAAAGATTTGATAGAGAAAAAAGTCCTGCAATTCAGTGGAATTACTGAGCTAGAAATCAATTTTCTCCCAGTCCTGTTGCAGGCCATGCTCTGATAAGTTTACATTTTCGATATTGAACTTTGGCATCACATTGCTGGATCTCAGAGAAATTGTGAAATGGTCCACAGCCAGGAGCTGAGAGTTAATAAAATGACAAGTTGTATGTGGAGAGGGAAAGAAATCAGGGCCTTTGCCATAATTCACTCTTAGATAAAGAGAGCTGGACCACAGCAGCAGCTGTGTGGGGTGAGATATTGGCTCCCTCCCCATTCCACTGGGCTCGGCTCTGGTGATGCTCAAACCCAAAGATTTCTTTCTCAGGAGCTCTGAACTTCACCTCCTGCTTGCTTTAAGCAATGAGAATAAACCTATTTTATTTTTGCTTTTGGCATATAAAAGATTCAGTGCTGGAGTAGGAGGGGCATTGATTTTTCTTCTGTCATGGATGCATGGAACTGATAACACTGAAATAAAGTGAAATAGTGCACCCACACTGAAAGTTTGACATCCACAGCAATTGTGACTGAAGTGATCACCCCAAAAAATTCAATCTATGATTCCCTCCCTTCTATTGTGGCTTTATCTTTGCTAATGTGTTACTGATGCTTCATGAGGATTGATGATAAAAATACCCAAGAGTAAAACACTTCTCACCCTGTTTCTGTCATTTCTTCCACTGACAAAAGCCACTGGGATTTGTGTTTACAAAGTCAGAGCTGGCTGCTCTGTGTTCACTTGCTCGTGCTGGAAATCAAACAAACATTTTCCCTGGCATAAACTTATTTACAGAAAATTGCTGTTTGAATAATTCCATCTTTCCCAGACTGTGGCTTTCTTCACCAAAATCAAGGTGCTTTTTAGAAATCTGCTGTGAGTGAAAGCCGTGCCCCAGCCTGGAAAGGTTAATTAATGCAATAATGAACCAAGCCATGAGAGGCACAGGGAGGTGACTGGAGTGCTGCAGCACTGATAACTTCCCTCTGCACTAATCAGATGGGAGCCTTGCACAGCAGAGTTCTCACTTTCCAGGTGCTATTGAGAATGCAATATAACCTTTAGTCAACAATAAAATTAGCCTTGATTCCAGACAGATATGTGCATGAGCTTAGAAACCCTCTGTTGTGGGTGCCTTTTGCAAGCAGTGGATTATTAAAGAAATATAATAACCTAGGCACAAAATGAAATTGGACTGTTGTCTCTCAAAATAGAAGCCCTCCTTTATTCTTGGTTGTTTTTAATAACATGCAGCCACTTGGTTGGCTATTTCAATAAAAAAAATTTCCTTTCCAACCTGTTTCCCTTCCCCTTCATTTACTTTGTGATTTATTTTTATTTTTTAAGTTCTGGGGTTGGGATTGGCTTTGTTATATTTCTCTTTTCACATACCTACCTCCTATAGGGATACACAGATTTAATAAGAACAAAATTATTAAATATAATAGTAATTTATATTTAATTAATTAAATATAAAAGTAAAATTAATTAAATATAATTAAATATAAATAAATATAAATATATCAATTAAAAATTAAATAAAAACAGCTTTCTTTTTCTATAGAAAGCAGTAAAATTAAATATAAATAAATATAATAAATATTTTAATTAAAAATTAAATAAAACCAGCTTTCTTTTTCTATAGAAAGCAGTAAAATTAAATATAAATAAATATAATATTTTAATTAAAAATTAAATAAAACCATCTTTCTTTTTCTATAGAAAGCAGTAAAATGCAGTAGCTGATTTGTTAATCTGATTATTTTATAAAATATTAATATCAATAATATAAAACTATTAAAATAAATAAAATATAAATAATACAAAACTATTAAAATAATATAAATCATATAAAATATTTAAATAATATAAAATATTAGAATAATATAAAATATTATCAAATGTTCCATATTGTAGCTTTAAATAAATAGCACAGAAAAAGGGGGTCAGTCATACAAATCTAACATTATTCACCCTTCACAAAATAAGAATACAGAACCAAACACAAAACCTCCTATAACTTGTTGAGATTTAGGAGCACCCAAGGTTTCCTTTTCGGACTGTTTGGCTGTTAAGCACAGAGAATATTTGGTGGGACAGGCGAATTGCTGTCAGTGAGATTCTGAATGCTGTGGCCTGAAAGTGACGATCACCTGGAGCTGAAAGGGCTGGAACCCTGGGAGCAAGGAGGATTTGTGACCAGTGAAATGTTTTCTCCCCCTGCACAGGGTCACTGCTTCTACCACGGCCACGTCCAGGGCTTCCCCGGCTCCTCCGTCAGCCTCAGCGCCTGCTCAGGACTCAGGTGAGCCCCGATTTCAGCTCTGTTGGAGCTCCTGGGTGCTTGGTTTGGCTTTTAATGCTTGAAGCAATATTGGGGAAGGGGTGGAACCCAGGAGGGGCTCAGGGAGCTGGGGAGGGCTCAGCTGGAGAAAAGGGGGATCAGGGGGGACCTTGTGGCTCTGCTCTGGACCCTCGGGCTCTGCTCCAGGGAACAGGGACAGGAGCAGAGGGAACGGCTTCAGGGTGGGTATTGGGAACAAATTCCTCATGGAAAGGTTTGTCCAGGCCTGGCACAGCTGCCCAGGGCAGTTTGGAGTCCCCATCCCTGGAGGGATTTAAAATCCAAGTGGATGTGGCACTTGGGGACATGGGGCAGTGGGGGCCTTGGCAGTGCTGGGAATGGTTGGACTCAGTCATCTTAGAGGGCTTCTCCAACAGAAATAATTCCATGATTCCATCTCGTTTTCAAATGTTGGATGAATCCCTACAAATCATTCTCCCTCTAGTTGCTCTGAGGAGAAGAAACCAAAGAATGAATAACACAATTTTGGGGGGTTTTCCAAGAGCCATCCCTCCTCTCCTGCTGCCCATCGCTCTCTGTGCCCATTCCTTGTCACATTTTCATCCTGGCAGTGCCCAATGCCTTTCCAGGCCTCTTTGTCCTCACAACTGTTCCAGCACTGCTCTGCCAGCTGTGGAATCACTCATTGTCCAGCAGCCTCAGCACTGGAGAGGTGGCTTTAGAAATCAGGGACTCAGAGATTCTGTGATACAGAATATACATGGCTGTGGAGCTCAGTAATTGTGTTTATGGCAGGTAGGATGCTCAGCTTTTGGATTTCAGCTGCTTGTTACCAGCAGAGTAGCAGATTCCTGTTGCTGAAAATCCAACCTTTTCCAGTCTGACAAAGGAATGGGCTGACAAAATTGCACGTTCACAACAGACACAGTTCAGGAAACAATTATCTTTCTTACTTGGACAATCAGAGACTGGTATTTACTCACAGAGCTGTTCCAAATCACAGTAATTAACTGTAAATTGGCTCTAGGTTCTCCCTGGAAAACCCAGTTTTCCTGTCAGATTTCCAGCTGTCTCAGCCTTTTCTAGGTTTAATTTATCTACAAACAGCAGGAGTAGCTGGAATCTTTTCCTCTTGGTTTTGCATTTTGTGCAGTAGTGGCATTGTCAAGGCTTCTGTAAGGGAGCTGTGGGACAGACAGCAGCAGAGAGAGCAGAGTTTGATCCCAGCACCCCTCTCCCACTGGGAATGACCCATTTGCTGTAGCGGATGGGATTCCTTTGGCTCATTCCCACAAAGAGAGGGGCTTTATGGGTGCTTCACTATGGATCCAGCATCTGACAAAAGTTTAATAATCCCCTTGCATGAACAGTCAGCATTTACCTGTCATTCTCAGTATAAAATATATTCAGAATTTAAAACTGTTTATAAAAATCCAATGCAGAGCTCTCAATATTTAGTTAAAGGATCACAATGCTGCAAGCTCCCCAGGGAAAATTTGTACCTCATGGGACAGGGTCTGCATTGATGTTCTTGTTTCAGAGCTACCTGGAAATTATTCCCTCTCAAGAGAAAATGCCCTTCTCCACATTAGAAGTGTTTGATTTCTTCTCCAAAGTGCTCTCTTTGCAATGTGGAGCTCCCAGAGTCCTTTCCCAGCTTCAGGTGGTTCAGACGTGTCAGGACAGCCCGACAGGCAGGGATGTTGTTGTGGCCCTGTTGCAGACAAGTCCCAGCAGCGCAAGCTGACAGGATTGGGCTCCTTCTCTGCAGCACCTTTTCCAGTGCAAAACTGCAGAAATTTCCTTTGCAGTGCATTTGTTCTAGCAGGAGATCAGATGAGGAGAAATCTCCGTTTCTGTGCCCGTTTCACTGCTCAGATTGATAAACAGAGTGTCCATGGGTGGGAACGGTTTGTGACAAGAGTTCTGTGCCTTTTGATTCACTCCACCAAACCTGTTTCACAGCCCAACAACTATGGGTTTCTCAGGGTCTGGATTGAAGGCACTTGAGACAGTAGTTCATGTTTGGACTCAGGTGTTTGTTATTTCTTGTTTGTGAAACAGCCTCACAGCTGTGACTTTGGCAGCCTTCCATTAGAAGGCACAAAATGGCTAATTATCTTTTGTTATATGGTCTTTTAAGATTAGACTATTCAATTAAGAAATGATACTTAGATTATTTTCTTTTTTAACTCAATAACTGATCTCTTGAAGCCTGTAATGCGGACTTTTCTGTCCAATTACAAAACACTACCCAAACTTACGAAGAAGGAAGAAGAAGATGAAGAAGAACAACCTACTTCTGCCCTAAAACCTTGATCTTGTTTCATATTTATTTTTATGTTCTAAAACCCCAAACTCTGAGTTTTCTACCTTGTGATATCATATACTTCTAACCAACTACTCTAGTTATTTTTATTACACACTAGTAATTTTAGTGTTATCAGCCAATTTTTGAAGCCTTCTCCAGAACCTCAGGTCAATTGCAGTGTTCTTTTGGGGGTCTGTGCCTTTCAGCACAGAAAGTTTTTAACATTCTCAGCATCCAGGATTCCAACAAACAACCAACAGCAACAATTCCCAGACAGAATAACTCCCAGATATTGCCAGTGCTTGATCACAGAGACACAGAATGGTTTGGGTTGGAGGGACCTGGAAGCTCATCCAGCTCCACCCCTGCCACAGGCAGGGACACCTTCCACTGTCCCAGGGTGCTGCAAAAAAAGCACAGTCCACAAGAACTTTTTTGCTTTCTTTGCTGGCAGCTTTGCTGGCTTGAAAGAATAGATCTGGGTAGGATTGGAGAGGATGGGGTGGGATGGGATGGGATGGGATGGGACGGGACAGGACAGGACAGGACAGGACAGGACAGGACAGGACAGGATAGGATAGGATAGGATAGGATAGGACAGGATAATGTACTTGCCCCCAGCTTGCTGGAGCAGGCACTCTTGTTTTTCCATGACAAAGACTCCAAGCTGCAGGAGCAGAGACATAAAGTTCTGTGTGGCCATGGAGCCCCAGGTGGGGACAGTCCCTGGAGCAGCCCCTTCACTTGCAGCAGCTGTTGGAAGGGAGGCCAGGTCTCGTTTTCAGGGTCTGTTCCTGGCTTTGTGACAGTTTCTAAGTGAATCAGACAAATCTCTCTGTCTCGGTTTCTCCATCTGTGAAATCCATTTAATGATTCTTACCTACCTCACACAGCTGCTGCGTGGGGCTGGGGTTCAAGTGCCTGAAAAATAATGTAATGAGAGGAAGTGCATGCTGTCAGCCCTCTGAAATCCTGGAGCACCAGGATCTTCCCCCTCCCACCAGACAGGCACCCTGGGCATTGTTCCAGGTGTGGATAGGTTGGGGCTGTGCATTTCCCCCCAGACCAGCAGAGTTCATTAAAAGACATGAAACTACTCATAAAGAATAGGTCCCACATTTCAGTGTGCTCTGAAGCCTGAGTGCTCAGCAGCAGTCAGAGAAGCAAAAGGGATCATAGGAATTACTGAGACAGAAATAGAGGATAAAACAAGAACCCTCATTACCACTTTATAAATCCACAGCGCGCTCACATCTTGAGTTCTGCATGCAGTTCTTGTTTCCCCCTCCCCTGCTCCATCTCAGAAGAGGAAGAAGCAGCAATATATCCAGAAAAGGGCAAAAACTGTGATCAAAGGTGTGGAGCAGCTTTTATCCAAGGGGAGAAAATAGACCAGGATTTGTCACTTTTGAAAGGCGATGACGGAGAAAAGGGGCATGATGAAACAAGGGTGAATGTCACAATGCAGAGGGGACAATCACTGAATATTCGTCATAACCTCAAAATTAGGAGACATCAGCTGAAACTTTTGAGAGCAAAGGAAAACACTTTTTTTATTCACATAACGAAGCTGGAGCTGTCACAGGTGGGTGCCAGTGGATCACTGACAGCGTCAATGGATTCCAAAAGGAGGTGACAATTTGGGGAGGGGAGCTCAGGAAGGGCTGTCAGACCCTGGAATAACCCTGGCACTGCTCCTCTCAGGGCTGGGGCTGCTTGTTCTGCTCTTATCTCTCACCCTGAGCTCCTGCTGATGGCCAAGGCCAGACAGGAGCTGCTGAGTGGAGTAACCTTGCCCTGACCTCAAGGTCTCCCCTCCACATGGCTGAGCAGTTGAGATGTGGTTTTAGCTCCTGAGCATTTCATTATTGTTCTGTGATGGGGAAGAATTGTGTGAAATCTGAATACTGAGGTTAGTCTGCTTTGAGTTTCTCAGGCAGGCAGAGGGGTGAATGGTGAAGAGGAGAGAGGAGGAGGAGGAGGCTCGGCTCTCTCAAACTCACGTTTTCCAGCTCTGTTCCACCCTCACACACATAACATTTGAGCTCCTCACCTCACGTAGGAGCACAATGGCAGAAATAGTGGGATTGGCACTGAGAGCTGCCTGAAATGCAGGTTAGAGGAGGATACAATCATGCCTTAATCTGCATCCTGCTGGCTCCTCTGAGGAGGAGGAGCTGAATGGCAGAGAGGGCTCAGGAAATGCTGAGTGCACGGAAAGGGAACAATGGCTAATCAGGGTTTCTGGGTGTCCATCTGGATCAGAAAGGCAGTTAGACTGTCAGAGCTTGTGGGAAGGTGAAGGTACAAGAGAGCTGAGCCATTTCCTTCCTGTCCTCAGGAAATACCCTTCTGTTTATCCAGCTTGGAGGCTCTTCGAGTTTTTAAAGCAAAAAAATTTGGCCTGTGGCCACCGCTCACATCTTCTGTGATAAATTTGTTTAGACTTGAATGATTTTTTTTTTCCCTGATTACTTTCCCTGTGAGTGCTGAATGCACCCAAAACTGCAGCCTGGAGAAGGGCACAAACCTCCTTGGGCAGGGGCTGGCAGAGGGACTCTGCCATGGAAATGTGCAGCTACAGGAGCATCTGCAGTGACCTCCTGGATGGGGGGAGCTTGAGAGGTGCTCCCAAAAACTCCTCGGGGTAGAAATCTCCCAGGAAGCCTTTTCCTTCTGAAACCCCAAAATGCATTTGAATATTCTCAGATGTTTTACCCAGTTGTTAGGTGATTAACCCAGTGACACATACAGAAAGTGTTCATTCATTGTCCAGCCTCATCAGCAGCTGAATGATGCAGTGTCCACAGGGACAGGGATGGGGAGAAGGCCCCAGGATGGAATTGATGCTCATTTTTACTCATTTTTACTCATTTTTACTGGGATTACAGAGTTATGGCACCCAAGGCTGCCAATACCATTTTTCAGATGGTCTGGCTGAACTCACTGCAGCCCAGACACAGCCAGCTGAAGAGGGGATTTAAATGTGACACTCCAGACATCAACTATTGAAAAAAGAAATGGAAGTAGGAAACCAGTGAGAAAAAGAAATGTAAATTCCTCACGACTCCTCAAGCAGCATTTCCCCACAGAAGAGGAGATTTCATCCAAAAGTTAAGTTAGGAGAAAATCCCTGTTGAGAAAATCACTGGTTTGGATGTGAGCTTTTCCTCCATACTTTTCTGCAGAGCTTTTAGTTCGTATAAACATCCTGCATGGTTTGTAATTTATCTGACCAGGAAGCTCCTGGAGGATTCTGAGCCCAGCATTAAAAACCATTCACTTTCTGGGGTTTCATGGCTTCTGCTTCATGGTTGCCTGTGCCAGGGGAGCAGCTCCTGGCTCAGGGTCACCTCTGTGCTCTGAGGTGAGCATCACATCCAGCCTTTGAGCACGGTGAGCACAGGGATCACTGCCAGGACAGGGATGAGGGATGATCCCTCCCGGGTGTTTGAACTCCTTTAACCACTCTGCTGCTGGCATTTAGTGAGATGTGCAAGTTGGAATCTTCTTGTCCTGTCTCAGTTTGCTGCAGGGTGCTATGAAGTGTGCTCAATAAATTGGTACCCATGCTAATGCCTCTTTCCTTCTTCATTTTCCTTTCCTTTCCTTTCCTTTCCTTTCCTTTCCTTTCCTTTCCTTTCCTTTCCTTTCCTTTCCTTTCCTTTCCTTTCCTTTCCTTTCCTTTCCTTTCCTTTCCTTTCCTTTCCTTTCCTTTCCTTTCCTTTCCTTTCCTTTCCTTTCCTTTCCTTTCCTTTCCTTTCCTTTCCTTTCCTTTCCTTTCCTTTCCTTTCCTTTCCTTTCCTTTCCTTTCCTTTCCTTTCCTTTCCTTTCCTTTCCTTTCCCCTTTCCTTTCCCCTTTCCTTTCCCCTTTCCTTTCCCCTTTCCTTTCCCCTTCCTTTCCCCTTTCCTTTCCCCTTTCCTTTCCCTTTTCCTTTCCCCTTTCCTTTCCCCTTTCCTTTCCCCTTTCCTTTCCCTTTCCTTTCCCCTTTCCTTTCCCCTTTCCTTTCCCCTTTCCTTTCCCCTTTCCTTTCCCCTTTCCTTTCCCCTTTCCTTTCCCCTTTCCTTTCCCCTTTCCTTTCCCCTTTCCTTTCCCCTTTCCTTTCCCCTTTCCTTTCCCCTTTCCTTTCCCTTCCTTTCCCCTTTCCTTTCCCCTTTCCTTTCCCCTTTCCTTTCCCCTTTCCTTTCCCCTTTCCTTTCCCCTTTCCTTTCCTTTCCTTTCCCCTTTCCTTTCCCCTTTCCTTTCCCCTTTCCTTTCCCCTTTCCTTTCCCCTTTCCTTTCCCCTTTCCTTTCCCCTTTCCTTTCCCCTTTCCTTTCCCCTTTCCTTTCCCCTTTCCTTTCCCCTTCCCTTTCCTTGAAATTTCCTTGAAATTTCCTTTCCTTTCCTTGAAATTTCCTTTCCTTGAAATTTCCTTTCCTTTCCTTGAAATTTCCTTTCCTTGAAATTTCCTTGAAATTTCCTTCTTCCCTTTCTCTTCCCCACCCCCACATGTGGCCCTTTCTCTGACAGCACAGTTCCTGTTCCTTGCAGCCCAAATGCAGGACATTAAATCACATTTTCTTCCCCCATCCAAGGAACTCCTTGCTGGAATTCCAGGAATCAGAGCTGCAGCTCGATGTGCATCCACCCTGGACAGATCTGTCCTGCACTGGGAAGGGATGAGGTGTGTGCTGCAGGAGGCTCTGTCCATCATTCCATTTTAGAGAATTTATTTTCAGGTCCATGAAAGGCCCTGGCTGGAGTGGAGGCTGTGTGAGTGATGATGTGTGTGTGTGAGAGCACCTCCACCACTCCTGGGAGATGTGGAACCCGTGGTGCTACTGCTTCCACCCCTTGGCTGATTTGGGTCAGATTTGTTATTTCAATAGAATCCTGCTGTGCACTATAGTAGGATAATGGCGTTGTTTGTCTTTCCTGTTGTGCTCTTCATCAATAGATTTTTTTTTTTCCTGTGGACACTAAAATTTCCTCTGTTTTAGAGGTGAGAAGTTGTTGCACAAAGAGGTGACCAGGGCCAGAGACAGGAGCACATCTGCCTCCAGACTCCTGTTCTCTGTATTTCCCAGTCCCTTAAAGCTAAAGAATGACCAGACCATTTGAAAAATATCTAAATATCAGCTCTATTAGAAAAACAGTCAGTAGATCATCCTGCTCATTTACCCCCACAGTATCCATCTGCAACTTATTAAAACAGCCTAAAAGTGAAGCCCTCATTCACCACCTCATTTTTCTTCCCCTTTTGTTTGTTTGCCTGCTTACTTGCCTGGGAATTTGTTATGCAGAGCCCTGGGAATGTAGAATGTACAATAAAAATAAATAAAAATAAATAAAAATGCCCTCTTGGGTGCGCAGCTCACCCCTGTTGAGCAGCCCTGCACTCCGGGGTCACAGGGCTCCAATTCTGGAACCTTTTCACCCAAAACTCCTTGAAATCCATGAAGAGCTGTGGGATCAGCCCCTGTCCTTGGGGAGCTGTGACACTGATTGTGGAATGAGGGACCTGGAGGTTTTCAGGTGGCACAGGAGCCCTGCAGTGTCTGTGGGCAGGACAGGCTTTATGTGAATATTCAGTGTGTGAGCAGGACTGCCCTCTAATTAATTTCTCACCAACTCAGGACATCTGCATTCCTCTGCCAGTGGAAATAGAGCTTTTGATTTTTATTGTTTAGAAAGGAGTATAACTTTGAGCTTCATTAAAACCAAATGTTTAATTGCACTCACAGATCTCAGGTTTATCAATTTACTTAATTTCCCCTGTACAGTGCAGCAGAATAATATATAATAGTTTCATATAGTGCTGTCCCAGCCAAGTTTTGCTTCAGCATCACAATTTCTCAGACAAGTATGTGTTGATGGTCTATGTTGGCAGGACCTTTGCTTCTGCTGACAAGTTGGAAAAGAAAAATCCCATTTATATTTTGAGATTTCCTAAAGCCTGTTGATTTATGAAATACGACTGGCCTCGCTTTGGGTTTTGTTTTGGTTTTCCTTTTTAAGAGGGGAAAAGAAAAAAATTCTATTTGATTTTATCGACAGTTTGAAAAGTGGAATTATTCCATTAAATCGCCTCTCCCTGATTGGGAGGTTCCTGGCAACGTGGAATTCTGTGAGTTCTAATTTCTGTTTGAGGCGGGGAGAGCTCTCCCACCTCACACAGGCATCCCCAGGTGCCCACAGGGCTCAGGAGGGAGCAGAGGAGGCAGAGCCCCGTGGGTTTCTGGAGGTGCTTGGGCTGGTGCTGAGCTGGAGTCAGGTTGGAGCCAGGTTTAGGACCACACTGGAAACCCAGAACTGAACACCTGATGCTAAAATTTGAATAGTTCATATTGCTTTTTCCCCCCTCAAACGTTTATAATCCTGGGAATTCTGGTGGTCCTTTGTCTGATAGAAATCCCACAGTTGGTTTTAAGGACTTGCTGAAATCTCTTTGGGGTTCTTGGTGTAATTTTTGATTGGGGATCTGTTGTTTAGTGTGCCATTTGCCACAGTGGGAAACACAGCATTGTTTAGCATTAATGGGGTCTGAAAAATAGAAAAGTTTCTGGGAACATGAGCTCACTCAGGAGTGTGGGGGATCCCTGCTGAAGGGGGAGACACAGAAATGCTGGAGGAGCAACAGAAGCTTCTGGGAGACACCTAAGGAGAGTGCAAGGAACCAGTAGCTGGAGATTTATTTTATTTGCCTCAGATTCTCAGTCCTGAATGACTGGTGGGTATTGTTCACACCCACAAAAAATAAAAAGGAAAGGAACCATAACTCTTGACTCGTTACATTTTTAAGGTGCTGTGCTTGGCACTGCACAATGGGGGAAAAATGCAATTGTAGGAAAAGAAAATTAGTCAAAACCAGAGAGCTGGCCAAGAAAATTCATATTTGATATTCATTATCTTATTATAGATGGTCACAAGCCAAGTGCTGATATCCTGTAGGCAGCACTCAAGGGATAAGTGTGCTTTAAATGAAAAGTCTGGTTTTCTTTCTGCCAAATCTGCAGATTTTCCTTCTCCTGGGATTGCTCCATAGGCAAACTGGTCCCTTAAAGGCCCATGCTTCCCTTGGGATGGGAATCAGACTGGTGTGCTCAGGAAAAACCCAAATTAATCATTCTGGGATCTGATCATTTGTCCATACCCTCAGCAGCTAAAGGAAATGAGGGGTAAAGAAATGGTTATTTAGTTCTTTAAAGAAATAGTTATTTAGTTCTTTCAGACATAAGGGATACATTGTGGTATTGATGTGGCCCATTTTGGATATGAACTCCTGAAAACAAGATGCTCACTTTAAAATGTTAAAAAAATTTGAGAACTCTACTCAGGATACAACTAAGTCTCTCCCTTTGTAGTGTAAGTAATTAAAGAAAATTGTTCAAGCTTCTAATTTTGAAAGTGAATGTTCTAAGAAGGGCAGATTTAGCATTAAAAATAAACCCCTGCACGCTTTTCTGTTGTTTCTGAGTTGTCAACACAGGGAGCTGGTCAGGCTGGCCCATTTCAAACAGTGACTAATGGACTCCTGCCTCCAAAATTAAATGATTAATTGCACCAGGCCAAGACAACAATCCTTATTTGATTGTGCTGATTACAGGGCTGCTGGTTTTTGGAGCAAAGTGAATGTTTTGTCCTCATTTCCTCAATCCTCCAAGGAGTGAGGCAGCTCTGACAATAATTCAGAGCTGTGAGGTTACTGAAATCAGGGGTGACCTGCCCGAGGTGTCCCATGTGTCAGGAGGGCTGTTGGGATCTGGCTGGAGCTGCTGGGATAAATCAGCCCTGATCTGGGATAAATCTCCCAGCCCTGATTCATCACTCCCAGCCGCTGGGGGATGGCTGGACCTGTCTCACCTGCTCTGCCAAGGGGGCTGAGGGAGCTGCAGATGAATTATCAGACCCCGAGCCTTGCTTCAGGGCAGTAAAACAGGCTCCTGGACAGATTTTGGTATTCTGGCTTGCCAGGCTGCTTTTTTCTCTTGGACTTTTGGCTGTTCCAGTCACCAGGAAAATGTCTGTTGGCTTGGTGTTAATGGTGCTCTGAAGCAAAATTGTGCAGCAAACTTGGAATTAGTACTTCAGGTAATTTGTCAGCAGACCAAAGACTTGGAGTTTCTTCATCATATCTTCCTAATAATAGGATAACTAAGGTAGCTTTTTCCTAATAATTATAATTTTATTTAAATCAGTCTTCATAGTATCATTAACCTGCTTTTGGGTCCTTTTTCTCCTATTTTATCCTTCTTTTTTGTAACTGTCTGGAAAATTGTACAGCGACACTGCTCTCACAGTGGTTGTTGTATTTTACCTTTATCACAGCAGAGACAGAAATAAAAAGGGCAGACACTTCTAAAACTCCAAAGAGACACAGTAGGACAATAAAGTCACTCCATTCCTTGTCCCAGGTCCCCCTGGAGCCTTCTCCTCTCCAGGTGAGCCCCCCCAGCTCTCCCAGCCTTTCCCATTTTCAGCCTTTTGTCACCCTTGCTTTGCTGTGGCATCTGGGCAGGACCCAGCACAAGGACCCTCTTTCTTTCCTCTCACAGGCTGTAGCTTAAAGAGCTCAGCAAGAGAGCTTTCAGTGCCAAATCTGTGGGTTCCTCAGGGAGCAGGTGGCATTGCTGTCCAAATTATTCTTTTGGGCAGTAAAATGAGCGAAACGGGAACCAAATCTTCCTGTGTCTGAGCTTCCCTCTGCTGCCCTGCTGTGCAATATTTAATAATCCATCCTGACACCACGAGGCCTCTTTGATCTGGCAGGGTTTGGTTTAGCAGCTCTAATGGAGCTGCAGACTGGAATGGATGTTTTCCCACTGTACCTTCCTTCCCAAAGACTTTCTCTTTTTCTTTCGTTTGCTGCGGCTCCGGCGGCGTCGGCAATGCATCACTGGGAGAATGGAAAACAAATAAAGCACAAATATCATTTTGCTCTGCAGTGCAGCACTTCAGAGGAGACAGATTTCTGTGAGCCAGTGGTTCTTTTAAAGTATAGTGTGTGCTGCAATGACAAATGTACAGCTTTGATGTTTCCTATTCCACTCGCCCATGACATTGTAAATCAGTGTTTTGCTTTCTCATACTCCATCATTATTAAACTTGGTGTAACTCTGGTGTAGACAAGCTCCTGAGAAGCACGTGTCTCACTCTGCTCTCCTGTGTCCCAGGGGAATCATTGTGTTTGGAAACAGCAGCTACATTCTGGAGCCATTGGAAGGTGCTACAAGCGAACACAAGATCTACCGAGCGGAGAAGCTGAGAGCAGCCCCGGGGTCCTGTGGCCACCAGCTGGACGTCCCTGCCACATGGGCTGCTGCCAGTGCCACACCACAGCATCCTCCAGCTGCCAGGGTAGGTGGCTGATGTGTTTTCTGTGTCTGCTTGGCAGCGTTTCCAAGCATTCTCCACCAGGCAAAACCTTAACCCGCACCATCGCCTTCCCTCGGTGCCGTCTGCTGAAGTGCAGATGAAATTATTTGTTAAAGCTTTATTACTTTTCCTGGACTCGCCATGCATAACTTGCTTTTCACTTCCTTTTCAACACAGAAAAGTTTATGGGTTCATATTATGGTCATATATTCTGGTTCTTATATGGTTAGAACCAGAATTTGAGGCTCCCTGAGAATACTGAGCGATGTCTGGAAAAGTTCTTGCCCTCCCAAGATGAAAGAGAACATGATAGCTGGGATACTTTGCTAATACCAGGTTTGGAACCTCTACATTTTAGTAGCAAAGTCTCTTATGCAGACAAAACAAGTTCTCAGCATATTATTTTACAGCTGTATTATTGGAGTTGCTGTGATTTTGGCAGAAATGTACTTCATGTGAGATGCATTTACCTAATGGAAATTAGAGAATTAAATGAGCCAAAAACCAGGCAGAGGAAATGCTGTAACAAATTCATCTACATATAGGATAAGGGTTGTAGAAAAGGCTGGGTTAGGTATTCAGGAATTATATAATGATACAAATCTACCATCAGCATTTGTTGAATGTCACATATGGGGATTTGTGCTTGCATGTATGACTCAGGCTTTGCCTCAGGTCCACTGTTAGGGAAAGCAGCCTAAGTGACATCTCTAGATATAATTAAGCAATGGAATTAATTTATTTTACATTTTTAGGAATATTACATCCAGAGCATCAGCCTTTGCATGTAACATTATAAGAATTAAGTGTATTTCTAAACGCATGTGTGGGTGGAAAACATTGGAAATACAACTTTATTAAGTTTTCCCCAAATTCTTTGTGACTTTGAATTCCACTGAAGTAGTCAGTGTAATGCAGAAGTAAAATGTGTGCGTGTAACAAACTGACACAACCAAAGCCATTTTATTATTACCCTTATGGTTCTTCCATTTTGCTGCTGGCTTCAACTACATCTCAAATTTCACTTTAAATATCTGAAAAATATTTTTGCTGTGGTTCAGTGGACATAATTATAAAACCTGTCAGCAGTCACATCATATGGATAGGTACAATATATTTAATGAGTAAGTTGGTTAAGCTTCTAATGTAGGAATTTTGAAAGCTGTCAAGTGTCATGTGTGCAGTGAGTTTTCATATTTCAGTGTTGTCACTAAGCAGTCTGTCAGTGGGCACATCAAATAAAGATGACCTGCAAAGTGGGGAGACATAAAACTGCTCCAAGTCACACTGGGTGACAAAATTAAGCATAAATCTGGTCTGAGGTTCATGGACACGATTAAAATATTTGGCTTCTTGACAGGTCTGGGGGAAGATTTTTGTTTGGTTTTATCTGCTGACTCTCCACTCAGCCACCTACACGAAATTCTTACTGAGCAGAGCTGAAATGTGAAATCAGGGCATCACCAAGGACTTTGGTTAGATGGAAGCACAGGTGAAGGATGGCACAGGCAGCAAACTCAGCTCCCCAGACCCAAACAGGAGCTGCAGTGGAGCAGGGCAGGGGATGCAGAGGCGTCACAGACAGGCTGTGCCCTGCTGGAGCTGCCCTGGGTCATTTCCTGACTCACTGCACCCTCAAATTGCACCAAGGAGCATTTTCCTGCTGAGCTCCATTGAGACAGGGGCCTGCAGAATGTCTGGTGTGTAGGACACTCCCTGCAGTGGGAATTTTCTCTGTAGCCACAAGGAAAAGCCATTTTGGTGGTGCTGGTGATCAGGACGAGGGAGAGAATTATTTAGAGCACGAGGAAAGAGAGGCTGCACCACTGCAGTGTCCATCCAAGCCATGCCAATTGCCAGGCAGGACAGGCTGAGGAAGGGGTCCAGCTGCTGGGACAGCAGGTTTGGGGCAGGATCAGGTGGGGGAGAAGCAGAGGAGAGAAACCATGGCCAGAGGAACAAAGCCCATTGTCCCCCAGCTCTCATGGCTGTGTCATTGACTCCTCATTCCAGTTCTGAAGGATTAACCCAGCAAAGGGGTTGTGCATTGATGCAGCTGGCTGCAGAGAGCAAGCTGAAAGAAGCCATAATTAGGTCTATTTCATAAATAAATATTGTATCCTAGGAGTTCACATAGCCTTTGGGCAAATCTCAGGAACAGATTTGCTATGCAAGTCAGTCACCAGAGGCTTATGTGATTTTTATGCCTGCTAGCCAATTTCTCTCCAGCTCACTCCAGCCCAAACAGTTTTACTCTTGGTGAGAGGAAAATGTTGTAAACTGATGTAACAGAGCTCTCCTTGCTCCTTTGAACACAGATTTTCCTGTATCATCTGTTCTTCTTCACTCAGAGGAGGATGAGAGGCCCCTTGGAGATGCATCTCTTTAGGACCTCATAATAAGTTTCAGAATGGGAGAGTTTTAGTGTTTGAGAGATCAATTCCATCACAAACGGCAGCCACATGGCCGTTTGCCTTTTGTGTCTGTGTGACATCAGACCCCATTGCCAGAAATTTTTAAAGAATCTACCTTAGCTCATTTGCCAGAGCCCCTAATAAGTGTAATCCTGTCAAGGTTTGCATCCTTGATGTTTGGTTCATTAACAGCAGCTTTTACTCCTCTCTCCATCCATAAATACGGTCCAAATGAAACTTTTTTCAAGTTATTGGAGTTTGCAACACTATTAAATATTAGGTTGAAGGTCAGATACTGAAGATTGCATTGCTCACTTTTCCTCCAATTCTTGCAAAACATCAAAATCATTAATCTGCAGATAGTGAAGAGGAACAGTTTGATAATGTGAAGAAAACTTTGTGAAATCTGGCTGGAAGGAGATGTCCAGCTCTGGCTGTGCTTAGGGGATCTCTCAGTTTGCCTTGGAGCAGTTTTCCTTGGAAAGCTTTAGTCATGTTTTAGGTTAAAGAGCTTTGCTGCAGCTCAAGACATCGTGGTCAGTTGTAGGTCAGACATCTGTTTAAGCCTTCTAAGTTCTGGCAGGAAGATCAGATACTCTGCTGAGACCTCTTTTCCCTAAATGTCCTGGTCCAGACACAAGGAAGGAATGATAGGATAGATGATGCTGCTGCTGCTGTAGATCACAGAACTTTTACAGCCACTAATAGGTCACTTAAATTCAGGGTAACAAAGGAGCTAAGACATGTTTTGTTTGTTTTGTACTCTTACAAAATCATTTCTTCACTGATTTTGTTTTTTCAGTTAAGCATTATGGTTCTTTTAGACCTGCATTTTATATGAATTTGCAGATACAGAATTAAATGTGTGCCTTCCATTTTTCAAGTGTTAACTTGCTTCCCCTGACAGTTAGTTCTGCTTTTTTTATTTTTGGGTTTTTCTTCCTACATAATTTATCAGTTGACTGCTTGACCTCTTCTCTGCTTCACTCAATATCCCTTTATCTCTCATTTTTCTTAGTAACCAGTTTGTCTATTGTGTGAGATGTTTGTTAGAAGTTACCTCATCTCTCCTTTAAAAGTGCCTTGGAAATAGCAGAGGTCTTTCTGCTGGAGGGGATATTCTCCTGTGAGGAAAGATAACTCAAACGTTTCAACTGCAGAAAGCTGAAAGGTTGAGAGAGACTTTGCACCAATCTCCTGCTTTCTGTGATCAAACCCTGAGAGGTTTTGTAAGGAAAACTTCCATGAGTAGGAGGAAGACACTACAAATCTGTGTGTAGTAAAATAGTAGTAAAATGTAGGAAACCTGAGACACAGTGTATTTCCTCTTGCAAGCACTTTGTTGTATCAGGGCTGAAAACAAAATAACACTTTATGGTTTTTTGACAGTACAAGAGGGAGACTCTGAAGACAACGAAGTACGTGGAGCTTGTTATTGTGGCAGATAACCGTGAGGTAAGGAACTGCAAAATAAAAACTTATGTGAGCAGCAAAGGGGCAGCTCAGCTCAGTTACCATGGTGCTGCAAAGAAGGTGCTTCAGACAATGATAGGATGTTTTCTGAGGTAAATCATCCTCCCTAATTAGGGCTGAGCAAGGAAGGAATTATTACGATAGGACAACAGTGATACTCAGTTGTAAAATTTCTTGCAATACCTCGGAAGGAGTTTGACTCTGAAATAACTGTGTCAGTATAGAAGAAGAGGCAAATAAATATTCATTCCTTGAGCAAGTTAAGTCCTCACTGCCATTGCCAGTGCCCTCAGTGGGGCTGTCAGGGATTCTGGAGCAGTGCTTGGCCATCACATTCCGTGGAGCACGACTGCCTTCCTGAGGGGTTGCAAAGGCAGCTTCAAAGTACCCAGCACTGGCTGTAAAAATGTTCCACTGAGCTGAATGGCAAAGATCTGAATCCTGGCTTGAATTATTTTGCTGCCTTTTTAAACTTTTTTTTTTGTCTCTTTGAACACTGCTACTCAGAGAATTGCAATCACTCTTTGCAAGACCTGCAAAGAGAAGAACTATTTCCCAAAACATCTGTCCTGAAAAGACCCCTGTGTAACACTTGGAGATTTTAAAATCTTTTCACGAGAACCAAACTCCTGTCCCACAGTCTGGGTTTCCTTTGGGGCACACTGTGGATCCAGCAGGAGTCTGCTGGTGGATTTTGGCTGCCCCCTGATTCCCAAAGGTCCCTGATGTGCTGGCTCTTGGGGGGAAACTCTGTGACATTTGTGCTGCTGATCCATTGATCCTTTGCATTCCAAGTTTCAGAGACAAGGCAAAGATGTGGAAAAAATTAAGCAGAGGCTGATAGAAATTGCAAACTACGTGGATAAGGTAAGAACATGAGGATTGTTTCCCTTTCCCAACCCTCTCACACTTTCTGTAGGATGCTGAAGGAGCTAACCCTGCAGCTTTGCTGGTACTCCAGTATTTCAGAGCAAAGCTCCTGGAAAAGCAAATTTAAACCTTTCATTTGCCTTTTGATACACAAAGCCATGAGCTCTGCTCTGCTGCATATGGGATGTAAAGATCTATTCCCAATAAAAAGCCCAATTTAGCCCTAGGATTTTATTCACCAGGGAAGAGGGTGGGGATAATCACCTAGAGAGCAGCCTATAGAAAAAAAAGAGGATTATTTTTAAGAGAAATTTGGAGAACAAAGCCATTTGTAGCAACAAGGGAAGGTCCATCTGTAAGGCCAACAAAGTCCTGTGAAAACACAGTTAATAAGATGTGTAATCCAAGGAAGATGGTTGAATTAAAAATAAGGAAGCAGAGTTGATGGCTGAGTGAGAGCAATAAGAGAGAGACATAGACTGGATTTTTTTAGGTCTTGAAATAATTCCATGACAGTAAACAATAAAGGCAAAGAATCCTCTAGAGTGGTTTCTGAGCAAATTAGAGTTTATTTTTGTTGGGCTGAATAGCCAGAAAATATTAGGACTCTAGTAGTGAAATTATAACTGAGAGTGTCTTAATTTATCTGAGAACTTATCAAGTGATACTTCAAGGGCAGTAGCTCAAGGAGAAGCATTCCTGATTAAAAACAAGCTGCTGAAGACACCTCCACCTCGTCCATAATTGTCTTGCTGACTTATTGCCAGAGGACAGGTGTTTATATGTTACCTGCTCAAAATTAATTTTGCATATTGTAATATATTTTTTGTTTCATGCTTAATTTATGCTCAGCAAACGCTGGTGCTCTGCAAATGACTGGAATGCATAGAAACAAGACAAAGATCTACTGGGTGTTTTGTCAGCCTGTCAGGCAAATCTGGACTTGATCAATCCCTGACTCCTTCCTCACGTTTCTCTCACATTGTCGTGGCTCTGCTGATGTTGCTCTGGCTCCCCCCTTGAGGCAAAATGGCATTTTCTGGTGGGAAAATGGCTAAAATCACTGGGTTTACCTGCTCTGTGCAAGGCTTGATGAGCCTGGCTGGTTTTCAGCTGTTACTGTGATCCACAGCACAGTTCCTCTGCCTCTGGGATGGGATTTGTGCAATCTGGGGTGGGACAGCCCTGGGACACTCATCTGCCATGGCCTGGGGTTCCTTCAGAGCTGAAGGGCACGGGCAGGGAGTTCAGGGAGAAGCAGGAAATTCCTGGATCTCTTTGAATGCCTTATCAGTATTAGGTTGGGTCACAACTGTTTTTGGGAGTCTTGGAAATATTTTGTCTGAGTCCTGTCAGGTGTTTTGCCCTGAAGAAGAAATTGTTTTAACCTCTACAACAAAGGTTCATTGTTATGTTTTTGTTGAAATATTCTAGTCTGAAATATTTTTTAAACACACATTTCCTACTTTTCTCTTCTCCTCAGTTCTACAGGCCCCTGAACATCCGAGTGGCGCTGGTGGGAGTGGAGGTGTGGAATGACATGGACAAGTGCTCCATCTCCCAGGACCCCTTCACCAGCCTGCACGAGTTCCTGGACTGGAGGAAGCTCAAGCTCCTACCTCGGAAAGCCCACGACAACGCCCAGCTCATCAGGTAGGCTCGGCTCTGCATTTGGTACCCACCAGGATTTGGGGGTTTGGGGGATTTTGGGCATTTCAGGATGCTATGCTGAGACCTTCCCCAGCTGCTAAGCTCTTGGAAGGAGCATCTGTGCTCCTGAGGGTTTGCCTTTCCCCTCTGCAAGCATCAAACCCAAGATCACTCTGCAGGTGCTCCAGGTGAGTTTCCTTTCCCATCCCTGGTGCTCAAAGCCTGTCCTGAGCCTGTCTGTAACTCCTGTAGAGCAGGGGTTGTAATCAGCTGCTGCATGCTCAGGGTGGGAATTTACAACCAATTCAAACTGCCCTCAGTCTAAATTGTCACTGGGAAAGGCAGTCCTGCTCTGACCCTAAGTGAAGCCTATTTCTTAATGAAAAGACCTCAGTATGCGTGAAAATGCTGTCTAATTTAGACAATTCATTTGCATTCATGATTTAAAAATTAAACCATAAACATATTTTACACTGCTGCTTTTTCTTGGAATAAGGAATTGAGTAAAGGCCCCTGTCAACCCAAACCAGTCTATGGTTCTGTAAAAGTAAAAGCACTCTCAAAAAAAAGGAAAGAGGAACACATCTTTGTTGAATAGATATTGTTTTGATCAATTGACTATTCTTTATACTGAACAGATAAACACAACTGATGTCTCAGTAATTAAAAGGAGTTATTTACTTCTTACATTACCTGAATAAGAATAAATTGAGCCTTTCCAAACTGTCCCCCCTGAGATATTTGATTGCTGTATATGTACAATAACACTTGGTTTGAAATTATTACACTCGAGGCTGTGCATCACCACAAGCAGCACATAAACTTCCCCCTGCATCACAATAACCCTGCTTTGAGTTAGAGACACCATCTCTGTGCTTGTGCTCCTGTTCCCAGCCTCAGAGACAGAGGAGGGGAGCAAGGGTCCTGTTGCAGCAGGGAAAGCTGAGGAGGGTGATCCAGTGGGGGTGACCCAATGAGGGTGACCCAATGGGGGTGATCCAAGGGGATGATTCATTGGGGATTATCCATTTGGGGGTGATCCAGTGTGGGTGATCCTTTGGGGGTGATCCAGTGAGGGAGATCCAATGGGGATGATCCATTGAGGGTGATCCAGTGGGGATGATCCATTGGGGATGATCCAGTGGGAGTGATCCAATGAGGATATCCAGTGATGGTGATCCAGTGGGGATGATCCATTGGGGATGATCCAGTGAGGGTGATCCATTGGGAGAGATCCCAGTGGGGGTGATCTATTGGGGGTGATCCAGTGAGGGAGATCCAATGGGGATGATCCATTGAGGATAATCCAATGGTAATGATCCATTGGGGATGATCCAATGGGAGTGATCCAGTGAGGGTGATCCATTGGGAGTGATCAATTGGGGGTGATCCATTGGGAGTGATCAGTTGGGGGTGATCCAGTGGGGGTGATTCAATGAAGATGATCCAGTGATAGTGATTCATTGGGGATGATCCCGTGGGGATGATCCATTTAGGGTGATCCAATGAGGGTTATCCATTGGAGGTGATCCATTGGGGGTGACCTATTGGGAGTGATCCCCTGGGGGTGATCCATTTTGGGTCACCCAGTGAGGGTGATCCATTGGGAGTGATCCATCGAGGGTGATCCAATGCAGATGATTCATTTGTGGTGACCCAATGGGGGTGATGCAGTGGATGCCCCAAGAGCTGGGGCCCCGTGGTTCAGTTCAGCTGAGGCAGCACAGCCCATCTGGGCTTTCCATTGCTTTAGAGCTGCCAATGTGAGGGGCAGATGCGGGGCCTGTGTTTGAGACTGGCAGAAAGCCAGAGCTGGAGGGGACAGGGGGGTATGGTGGCACTGACTGGCGGCTCTGTGTCTCCTCTCCCTCTGCAGCGGGGTGTACTTCCAGGGCACCACCATTGGCATGGCTCCCATCATGAGCATGTGCACAGCAGAGCAGTCTGGAGGGGTCGTCATGGTAAGTGGGGCAAGCTCTCAGCCACTCTCTCTGGCCCAGCTGGGGGGACACCACACCAGCCCTGCACTCCTGCCCCATCTGTCCCGTTTTCCATCCCTCTGTTGTTCGGATTGCTTGTAAGTGATAGTTGCCATAGTGAAAACAACCAAAATATTGCATTAAAATATAGCAGGGCCTCTTTGCAAGGAGTTTATTGCTCTAATTGTTATTGAACCAGGTGCTGAGGTGCTGTGAGGAAGAGAACCAGAAGATGTATTTGTTATACACTTGGGTATACTTGTGTTACAGGCAGCAGCAGTCTATCCTGAATCTTTTATTATATTGATTTTATTCTGTATTTATAGAGTTTCCTGTGTTAGGCCTTATTTTCCATCTTTGCAGCAGTGGTTTTATTGCACTGCCAGACAGAGAGAACAAACAATGGCAGCATTTATTCCAGCTGAGTCTCTCCCAGGGCATGATTGTTGTTGTTAGATGCAAGACATGGTGAACACACAAGCAAACATCTTGTCCAATCTCTGCAAGTAGTTCTGATGTACTTTCTTTCTGATTTTTTCTTTTTTGAAATTTCAGTTTTGCTGTGCTTTGTGCTAAGACAGGGGGAAGAAGCTTTAAACTAGAACGGTCAAATCACATAATTTGGGAAAAGTTGTGTCAAAGTTGTAGAAAAGATAAAGGTTTCAGGCTCTTGGTAGCTTGAGAAGCTGAGTCTGTAATTGCTGTCTGTAACAATTATTCACTGGGGGAGAGGTACAAAAGGAAAAGGAAGGAAAAAATGAAGAAAGAGCTGTAGGAGTGTCCCAGTGCACCCCCAAGTCTTGGTAAAGGCACAGATGAGGCAGAGAGCCCCATTTTACCCATTTGACTCAGCCCTGCAGCCATTTGGCTTTATCTGCAGTCAGAGATGCCCCTAACGATGACTTTCTGTCCTTTTAATTTTTAGCATAAGATTTAAAACACTCCACAGTGTAATTTACAGCCAAGTCAGTTCTCTTTGCTCTGGAAGCTGTCATTTTAAAGAGAAATAATTACTAATAGTTCATTCCAGTAACAAGAAAACAAGAATCAGCATTTCTTTAGAGCATTCTCATAGAGAGGGGACTGATTTATCTGTCCAGGAGAAACCCAGGCTCTGTGGATGAGTCCTGGGCCAGGCTGAAGCTTCTGTGGTGAAGGGGAGCAGGATGTTACCCAGAGATTCAGTGAATTTAATCTTTTGAGGTGCAAATTAACTTGAAACTTGTACAGAATAATCAGAAACGTTCTCCAGCTCTTTAAGCAAATCCTCAAAAAGGAGCCAAATCCAAATGAAGCAAACACTCACCCCAAAACCCAAAAGTGCAGCTGCCCAACCATGCCCTGAGTTAGAAAAAGCAGATTCAGGCACAGATAGATATATTTATATATATTGGTACCTGTATTAATATATATTTCTATTTTATTTTTATTTTTATATTTAATATATTTATATATTTATATATATTGGCACAGCTGCCCAGGAAAGGAGTGGAGTCCCCATCCCTGGAAGTATTTAAATGCCCTCTGGAGGTGGCACTTGGGGACATGGGGCAGTGGTGGCCTTGGCAGTGCTGGGAATGGTTGGACTCCGTGGTCTTAAAGGTCTTTTCCACCCTAAAAGATTCTGTGATTCTGTAAAGAATGAATCACCCTCAGCCTGGGAAGGTCAGGGCTCAGGTGTCTCGGCACTGCACAAATGAACATTTGGCCAACCTCATAATTCAGCCAATTTCTCATCCATCCCACCCCCAGCCCTCTACACCAAAAGCTCCCACACTCTCAAACCTGTTCTGGAGGAAAAGACAATGAGAGACTGCGTCAGAAATGACATTTGAATGCAAAATCTGGAGTGACTCTTGTCTGATGTGATTTTCCTGCTTCTTTCTGCAGTTAGTCAGCTCTGCTTTATGATCTAAATTCCTCTGTCATGCCTCCCTGGGAGCCTGCCTGTCTCTTTTCTATAGGGCTGAGCTCTCTCAGTGGGTGACACCCTGTCTGCCATTAATTTTCAGGGGAACTCAAAGCAGGGAGAGCAGCCATGTGAGTGTGAGGAGCTTTAACAAGACCTTTATCATTTCATTTCCCTGTGAAGTTTCTGTAGTGTCACAGAAAAACCAAAGAGAAGTTGACATTAAAGCAAGTCTTTGACGTGATTCAGTCTTCATTCTTCTGTTTCCAAAGGTTGCCCGCTGAATTCATGGATTTAAAAGTAAAATATTTCTGAGAGAAGAGGAAAGTGACTTTTTATCTGGGCAGACAATGATGGGAGAAGGGTTTTAAACTTACAGAGGAGAGATTTAAACGGGATATTAGGAGGAAATTGTCCTCTGTGAGGGTGCCCAGAGCAGCTGTGGCTGCCCTGGATCCCTGGGAGTGCCCAAGGCCAGGCTGGATGGGGCTTGGAGCACCTGGGACAGTGGAATTGAGCTGGGACTGGATAATTTTTAAGCTCCCTTCCAATTCAAACCATTCTGTGACTCCATGAACAGAGTGAACACGCTGAATATACCAGGAGCAAGCAGGGCATTTGCCTGGTGGAGCAGTAGGTGACAGCATTTAATGATTAGGGTTTGATTGAAATCCCAGTGGAATGAAGCAGAATTCAGCTGAAAGCAGCTGCATGTTTTGTGCAACAGCTTATAATGCCTTAACAGTAGATGGTTGCTTATTCAGTGGTTGTGAAATGTGTTTGGTAATGACTTTTACTGCTCAAGCTAACTTTGAAGGACCCTGGTGGAATAAATCAAAGTCACATTGCTATTCATTTCTTTAGTCCTTGTGATTCTTAAGCGGCCTCAGTATCAAATGGAACATGTCACTGTTTGTTTTGATAATCTTCATTTATGCTGTCTTCAAATAACCTCTTTTGCTGAGGCATCACATTCCTCCTTCTGCAAACCCTCTCTAGAAGCTGATAAAATTGCATTCCAAGTGGATCTGAGCAAGTAATGAGAACCGCATGGGCTGCAATAATTGTTTGCCTTTTCAAGTCCCAAATTGCATTTCACATCATTTATTGCTCCACTTCTGGAGTGGACTGTGTGAATCCTTGGTTTTAGTTTTAGTTGACAGCTTCAGAGTATTCAGAGAAATATAATCACTGCTCAGTCAGTGGAGGAGATACTGGAAATATAAAGAAAGTCTGGGCTCAATTTGCTGGGTGTCTGTAGCTCAGTGAGGAGTTTCTGCCTTGACCAGATAGCCTGAATTTCAGGGCATCATCCAGTGACTCAGTGGTAAATTATATGGAATTATTTTGCTGTTTTCCTAATCTTCAGCCCTGCATTTTTTTTTCCCCATTTGAGTGAGAGGTTGTGCTCTTTTTGTGACATCAGGTTCAATTACACTGAATTCTCTAAGTATTCCATCAATTACTGTGTGCACAAAGATAAACCCATCTGTATCAGACCAGTATCTAGATAAGATATCTCATTACGTGGGTGTTGAGCAGGACAAACTGCACACAAACTGCCTGTCACAAGATTTTTATATCAAGATTTTAAAATTCAGGATTTTTTTTAAAAAAGAGACATTTTGTGAACAGAAAAAATTCTTTTGAGTTGATTCCAATTACAGAAGGAACATTTTTGACTTTTTTAGAATGACTGTATTCTCTTCTTGATTTTGTTTGCTGCTTGAGAAATGATTTACTAAAAATATTGGCCCAGACAGATGAAAGAAGAAACTCTTAAATCTACCCCAAGTCATGTATCAAGGCCTCCATTAGTACACAGATAATGTTTTAGACAGTTCTACCTTTCACTTTTTAGTCTGGAGTTTGGCTTAGATGATGCTGAAAGAGTTATTTAAAGTGAATATATTCATGCAAGCTTCTAGAGCAGGCAGCTGCACACAGTAATTCCATTTACTGACTGATAAATAGTGGATCATGCATTTATATTACATGTTTATGCCTTCAGGGAAAGCTTTCTTACAAGTGTAGTGGATTTTTTTTCCCTCAAGGAAAATGATCAGTGTGGAAAGGTCTCTTCCTTGTGGTTAAGCCAAAACATCATTCTGATCAGCAGCCTGTAATCAAATCATGCAGTGAATTTCTCAGAAATTATTGTCCCAACAATCAGCATTTAAACGTGGATTAGTGTTAAAATTTCAAACTGACACTCTCAACACTTAGAGTATTTATAGGTTAATAAGAGGCCATGGAAGATTTTGGCTTGCTCTGGCCTTTCATTTTAAAAAGGAGATTTTTAAAGGTTCTTGGTTTTTCTTAAAAGGTTTGTGAAGTCTTGAACATTCTGATATTATCAAAATGGTCTGAAGCAGATTAAATACACTGAGTGAAATCTCTGTCTGCATTTTTAATTTGCCTCCTTAACTTGTCCCTCACCACACTCATCCTCACCCATAGATTATTGCCCTTTCCAACACTCCATGTCTGGTGAGCTCTCTCTGCCACCTGGGGCACCTGGGGGTTTGGGGCATTCCTTGAACAGCAGAGAGAGATGTTCACAGCTGCTCAATGGTTTCAAATGTCTGATGGGGAAACTGGGTGGCCAGAAAGGCTGTCCTGAAATCCCCACAGGGATGAATTTAAAATTGAGTTTATTTAACAACAGAGTAAAGCTTATAAACCATTTCAAAGGACAGGCAATGGGACCTTGGAGGGGGAATGTGTGCCTTGAGCTGGGTTTGTGTGCTGAGCTGACTGGTTCTCCTGTGGGGTTTTGTTTTGAAGGATCACTCAGAAAACCCTCTGGGTGCAGCAGTGACGCTGGCTCACGAGCTGGGGCACAACTTTGGCATGAATCACGACACCCTGGAGAGGGGCTGCAGCTGCAGAGCTTCCACTGAGAAAGGGGGCTGCATCATGAACCCCTCCACTGGGTAAGTGCCAGCCTACAGCTACACTGGGACAGCTGTGCCTTCATTTGTGCCTCAGGAACATCCAAAGGTACAAAAAAAGACACAAAAGGTTTTTCAACACCTGTTAAATCTTGCAGTTACCCTCCTCAAGCTGAAAAAATGAAATGTTATCAGAGCATGTGTACTATTGCACGTTTCTATTTCCAGGTTAACAGTGTGAGAGACAAAAGTGCTGTAAGAAACTGGGTAATTTAAAAAAACAGAAAAACAATCCAGAGCCAAACAAACTGTGTTGCAAGTGTTAAATCAGAATTTCACCTCCTCTCATCTTGCCAGCTGGGCATCAGTCACAGTAGGAAATGAGCCAAGGCTGAGATGAGTGGGTAGGAAATTCAGTAATGCAGGAAATGCACTCTCAGGCTCTCTGCAAACTCTTTGTCTCATGCAGAGCAGGTTTTAGTTCTGCACAAACCTTTGTTGCAAGTTGTGAGCACTTTCAGCTCATGAGAAAATGAAATCTGTCAGGTCAGTGGGATTAAGGCTGTTCTGTGTCCAGAGGGAGATCTTCCAAGAAAAGAGATTAGAAATGTGGGAAATAAGAACCAGTGAACCTGTGGTCACTCCTGTGGGTGCAGGGCCAGCAGCTGCACTCAGTGATCCTGGTGGGTCCCTTCCAGCTCAGGAAATTCCCTGGTTCCCTGTCAGAGCTGAGGGGGGCTCTGCTGCTGGCAAGGGCACTGTGCCAAGCACAAGAGTGTTCTGTAGACACTTGAATTTCAGGCACCCTGGGCAGAGTGAGCTGTCACTGCTTGCAGGGATGTATTTTAAGTTCCTGTTGAAACTGAAGGATATGAGGAATGAGTTCTCCATGTCCGTGTTCAGGCTAGGACTGAAAGGATTAAATTCAAGTAAGATTTGCCAATTAAACTGCCTGTGACTGGAATCCAGCAAGAACCAGTGAGGCAAATATCTGCCAGCAGTGTAGGTACAGCTGGATGTGCCTTAGGACAAGAGGATGCTCTGGATGTTCTCTGCTGTCCCTTCCAGCTCCTGTGTTCTCTCTGTGTGCCTCAAGTTCATCTGTTGCTTAAAAACCTCTTCTGGGAGCTGTGATCAGCCCCCCCTGTGCCTTTTCCAGGACTGCAGGTTTCTGGGAAGGAAGGGGAGCAATGTGGGAGAGGCCAGGGAGGGTTGGGCAGGGCTGTTCCCTGCTGCTCAGCCCAGCAGCAGCCTTGGAACTCCTTCAAAGGCAAAGCTGTCACCCTCCATCCACCAGGGCAGGAATCAGGGCTGTGGCCAGGGGCCAAGCACAGCAAGCTGAGACACAAACAAAAGAGTTGTGAGAGTGGGGGAGAACGAGAGGGATTTCTGCAGTCTGGGAAGGAAAAATAACTGAGCTCTTGTGAGACAATGGGTGGTAATCATCCCCTTGGAATGCATCCTGCACTGGTCAGGGCTCTGTCACACACAGAATGACATGGGACAGGGCTCTGGGCTGAGCTGGGCACTGGGCTGGGCTCAGTTCCTCAAGGAAACATTCCATTTTCTGCCAGCTCAGCTGAGTTACTGCTTCTGCACCCAGATGTTTATTGCAATAAACACAGGGATGCTCTCAGGACAGAGATTTCTGGGCACTTTCTGAACTCATGTGGTGAGAGGGACATTAAAGAGCTCCTTGTTCATTCCTGTTTCACCCTGGAGTCCTTGGGGGTGTCTGACCCTGTCAGTCCTGTGTGCTGCATGTGCCAGTCCAGGCACTGGGCTGGGGCTGGCTCAGAGCAGGGCTGTGCCCACGCAGGGTTCCTCAGGACAGGAGGAGTTGGGGATCCCATTCCCCATCCCAAGCAGCTCAGCTCCCCCACTGGGGTTCCTGCAGAACCTCCCAGGTTGAAGGTTTGGGGGATTTTCACATCCCCCTCTTTGGGTTTTCGCCAAACTCTGCATTCAGCTGGTGCCCGAGGAGGAGCTGTGCTGATTGTTTGCACTGATTATTGATTCAGAAATGGAAACTTCAGCTTTGGGTTTACAGCCTCAGGCTTTATCTCCACACCAGGCTGTCAATCCGTGACAGATATTCCTGGAGAACACTCCATGCCTTGAGCCAAGCTGCCTCTCACCCATTTCAAATTAACACTTTGAATAGTTAATTACCCAACGTGTCTCACCAATAGCAGTATTCCCCTGAGCACCATTATTGAAAGAACACTGGAAAGTTTTCCTCTCTGGAAGTGTTTCTCTGTTAAGGAAAGGCCAAATGAATGTTCCTTATCTCAAATGCACTCTGGAAATAGCCAAAAAATCAAAGCTAAGAGAATCCCATGTCCATTTAGAGAGACAGCCTGCTCTCAGTGTACTCACTGCACTGCCTCTGTGCTTTGCTAATTGGTTTAAGGTAGATTTAATGAGTGGAATAAAGAAAAATCTAACTGAAGTTAGTGTAAAAAGCACTGAGAAGTCCTTATCTGACGTCTACAAAAATAGGAAATACCAAGTTATGGCAGAAAGGTCTCTGTGAATTTCACTTTGGAGTCACTGGTGTGGTTGTGCACAAAAGGAAATGTTTTAAGGCTGTTGACTTAAAAGGGATTTCATCAATTATTGTAATTTCATTCAGTTCCTCTGTTTCAGTCTTTGAAGAGGTCTTGGAAATTTTGTCTTGGTGGGAAAAATCCTCCAGGGATCAGGGTGGAATTTAAACTCTGTTGGATCCATGCTTTAATCAGCTTCCTATAGTTTTATTCTTAAAAGACACCAGCAAGATGAGCACCAGTTGTGTGCGAGCTACAAATGTCTAAAGACCTACTACTTTAGCAAAATGTATTTTTTCTTAACATGGAATCATGCACAAAACCCCACAAATTTGTGTCAATACAGGACTTGGAGAGATTCAAATATCTGCTATGAAAGTCACATAAATCCTTCCGTAGAAACAGGAGTGGTTCCTATAAAATACTATCAATAAGGAATATTTAGTACTGAAAGTAATATTTTATAAAACAGACTGTTAATATTTTAATATATTTAATATTGATACTAATCATATCAGTAAGGAATATTTAATACACATCTTTTTAATGCATCTATGGTAATGATATTCCTCTAGTTTTTTAAATTGACTTGTACATGGTTGCAAGTGCCAAAGAAGGAAAATTGGAGAGATTTGTGAATCTTTTTACTGAGATCTTATTATCTGGAAACTAAGGGACTGGGCTGAGCCAGTGAGGCCACTTCAGTATTCCACTATTTTTCCAAATATCTCCCTAAAGTGTCGCCTCTTAGGAGTGAAAATATTCCTCCTGCCAGGCAGATAAATACCCAGGAGTTGTTCTGGTGCAGCCCAAGGCATTGGGCTGGATTTATACCCCTGTAAATGTGAGCAGAATTTATGCAGAGCAGAATGCTGCCCATTAGCAGCGCTCGTTTATTTAATAATTCTGGAAATGCAGTTTTTACACAAATTTTTACTTCATCAAAATTGAGCACAGGGCTCTCCATGGGGTTTGAAACTGGGTGAGCTCCCACTAAGAAGTTGAAATATTGACTTCAGATATGTCTGAGATTTTTTTGCAGCCTTAAGAGAAGCAAAGTTTTGAGAGTTGGTGTTCTCCCTTCCTGAAAACTCAAACGTTGAACTTCCCCTGTCCCACTTTCCTGTGTCCTTGATTGCTGTGCTCTTTGAGCCCCACACAGGGAACCTGGCTGCAGGGAAATTTGCTCTTCCCTCCCTCCCACAGGGAGTGCTCCCTGATCCCTTTCCATTTCCTCTTCCTGTGAGGTTAATGAGAGCAGGAATCCTCCCAGGATGGGCAGTTTCACCCATTCAGATGCTCATCCTGCAGTTGGGTTTTCCCTTTGGGATGCCCAATTCCTGCAATAACAAAATACCCTTTTCCCTTTGGGTTGCCCAATATTAAATTTTTATTTTATTTAAATTTTATCAAATCCATTTTCACTGGCCCCTGGTGGAAGCATTTTCTCTTCCCACGTTCATTTTTTGTTGCTGGATCATCCCAGCCAGGGCTGATGGAGATGGTGACCAGGACAGAGCCATTTGTTCCATCTCTCTTTGCCTTCCCACACACACAGGCTGGTGGAAAATGGGGAAAGGGCTGCTTTGGGATGTTCCCCTCCAATCCCCCTTGCACCTGGGTATGGGAATGGTGGAGATTTTCTCAGGTCTGTCCCACTGCCCCACGCCCCATTGCTTCTCTGTACATTTATTATGAGATGGAACGCCTCACATTCATCTGGAAGGTTCTCCTCAAAGCTCATGATGGAGAAAAGATTAAGTAAATGCAAAATAATTTGAAATACTCAGGAAAATATAAATTCTGTGTGGGCTATTGTTTCAGGACATGTAATGAGTGTAGATATTCAAGAAGTAGAAAATCTGATGTGTGAGAGAGCATGGCTATTGATATCTGCTTAACAAACTTCTGAATGAAAGAACATCTCTTGGGAAACTTTTATTTTAGTCTAGACCCCCAGCAGACGTGGCTTTCCTCTTTTCCAAGGCATATTCTGATTTCCACCCCTTGATGACACACAGGAAGGAGGAAGCAGCTTCTTTGGGATCCTTCCCTCACAACAACTCCCTTTGTCCTGTTCCTTCTGTGTGATGCTCCTTTTGAAAAGTCAAGAATGAACTGAACCCCTCTGCCTGCGTTTTTTCTCCCCTGTTCTTATCTTCAATCTTGTGTTCCCATTTCCAATTTTCACAGCTAGGATTTAGTCACTCTGTTTCTCTCTCAGATTTTAAATTGAATTTACTCGGATAAATATGATTGTAAGTGTTACAGGGAAGTGAGGCTTGTGCTGTGACACTGCTGGTGGAAATTCCTGTTTTGTGTAGTGATGACCATAAATAGAAAAAAAGGAGAAATGAGATCAATTTAACCTCTGAGCTATAGATTATTATTTCAGAGGATTTTTATGGAATGGTGCCTCACAGGGAAAAAAAGAACAGCTAATTTTGAGTAATTGCCTTTCAGTACAAAATTTCACTTTAATTGTTGAGTTTTTGGAGGTAGAGTCTGGGGGTGGAAACCAATTAGGAGCCCAGAAAGAACACAGAGTAGAAATCATACATAGAAAAATATTGGTTAATTTACTGCTGTAATTTGGAGAAGACATTTTTCTAAGCAGTCTCAAAAAAAATCCTGCTGTTATCAGTAAAGTTTTAAGCAAAATTCAAACCTTTATGTTAGAATTAAAGCAGGGAGACAATGGGAAGCTGCCTATTTGTGAATGAGAGTGAGAGCAAGGGGGATCTGTTAAGACTCAGCTGAGTGACAATCCCAAATTAAACTAATTACTCCAATTAAGCACTGCTGAGGAGAAATGGGGGAAAATTAACCATGGGAAGGACCATCAGGTGGGCTTCTTCCAGGTACCACTGAAAAAGAGCCTGAGCACTTACTGGGTTTTAATTCCCTCCAGGAGCAATTAGATATTCTGCGCTGAGCACTGAGTACATCAGCAGTAATTAAGGTGAGATAAAATATTTAAGTGGAAACAGAGTGGCTTTTTCCTGAGCAGTGGTAGCAGATGTGTGTGGGGAGCTCCAAGTGACACCAAGAGTTGCACAGGAGCTGCAGCAAATGTGAACATTCCTGTTTGCCTCCCTGGGGAGGAGCTGGGCCATGGATCTGCTGTAGAGTGATCCAGGCATCCCTGGATGATCTCTGGAAACATTTGATATTCAGAGGCCAATTCCTGTGCTGTGGGATCTGGGACAATTATCATTGAAAGGCAGCTCTGCTGCAAGTGAGGAGGAGTTCATGTGATGCTTTGCTTTTGTGTGCTACCTTCAATGAAGGGGTATATCACACTTTAGTTTGTGCTTTTTTTATAAGTAAACACCCATTTCTGCTGGCAAGGAAAAGCTGGTTTTATTGGCTCCCCTCTATTGACAGCTTCTGTGGTGGCAAATAGATTATCAGGGACATCTAAAATAGCTTTTATTTGTTTTCTCTTCCTGCTTGTTCCATACTCTGGAAGGTCTTGCTGATTTTCCTGGTGTAAGGGCTCAGACTTTGAAGATTTCTCTGGAGTTTGTGCTCAGTGCAAGGACAGGGCTGGCAGCAGCTTTGGCATTCAGGAGCAGCTGTAATTGCAGAGTCCAGCAGCAGAATTCTCTCTTCCCAAACTCCTGAGCTCCAAGGATGCATCTGGAATATTCCCTGTGATGCCTTGTGCAGGCTGCCCTAGAGCAGAGGCTGGGCAGAGCTCCAGAATAAAGCAGGGATTGATTCAAAGCATCTCCTCCATGGCTGCACCTTGGGCAGCACCAGAGCCCAGCCAGGGCTGCCCCCAAGATGAACCAAAATGGCCCCAAAATGCACGGCCGGGCACGGGCTCTGTCCCTGGGATCAGTTCTGCTCCATTTGCACCTTGCAGTTCATTGTCCCATCCCAGCTTTAGCCCAGGCAGTCCCACCCTGCTTGTTTTTCTCTCTGCAGCCCACGGGGTTTGTGCTCCTGGGCTGAGATTTGGGTCATTTGTCCTTGGTGCCCAGCTGGAGCAGGAATTGTTTTGTGTCCCTGCTCTGTGCACAGAGCTCAGCATCCCTGATGTGAGCCCAGCCCCACACACTAAAGCAGCACAGAATGTGAAACACAGAAAAGCCAAACCTGAGGCATCACCCAGAGCCACTGAGGTGTCACAACCTGGATTAGTGAATATTCCTTAATTGTTAGGTCACAGGTGTGTGAACTGTATCAGGGTCTCTGTCCTAAAACCAGCTGATATTTGTGGTGGAATTATGGGTTTGGGAGGAGAAATTGGCCTCTGCACCCAAACCCCAACCTGCTTTGCTCCTGTGCTGCAGTTTACTTCCACCTCTGGTGAGCTGGAGCAGCATTTCTGGGAGAGAGGTGACAGTCCAGGTGATGGGAGCTCCCCAAATGAAGAGCAAGGTTTGTGGAGGCAGGAGGGTGTACATGAAAGGATTCCCCAGGGATGTGCCTGGCTGCCCAGGAGTGCAGGAGGGTGCACATGAAGGAGATTTCTTTTCTCCAGCCTGGCTGCCCAGGAGAACTGGGCTGGAGGAGCAGCAGGGATGGCCCAGGCTGAGGGGATCAGCAGCTCCTTCGTTCCCCACCAGGGCAGCGTCTGGGGGAGCAGCACCCCGTGATTAAAGTGCTCCCAGTGCTGTCCTTTGATGGTGCTGGAGGTCTGTGCTCCCCTGTGCATCCCTCATTACCATTAATGAGCTTTAGGGCTGCACATCAAAAGCAGGGCAGTGGCAGCAATGCTGATTTTACACTGCACAAGTGAATATTTGCATCTTGGAGAGCTTCTGGGCTCAGTGGGTTTGGGTCTTCTGAGTTTTCTGAGGAGCCTTCTTATTTTGTCATCTGCTTTTGTTTGGTTTTTGAACTGCCACGGGAAAAAAATATTTATTTAACTACTTTATAAACATGTAGTTAAATAAATAGAACATAGTGGAAACATCTTAAGGTCAAGTTGGGAAAGTACTAATCACTTGTGCCATTTGTTGTATTAAGTATTAGTTTCAGTCACTTTTCTCCTTTTTGAAAAATGATCTCAAGGAAGCAGAACATAAGGTCACCCTCATTTTGGTCATTCAAAGGCTGAACTGGAGTCTCCAGATGTGAAAATATCCACCCTCCAGAGGTTTCCAGCACACAGCCAGGTTTGCCATGAAAACAGAATCCACTTGAAGGGAAAAACACTTTTTCCAGCACTTCTCCAGATTAAAAAAAAAAAACCCAAATAAATAAAGCTTAAAAAAAAGGCAAAAGGTCAGGGTGAAATGGGAAAGAAATCAGAAACAGAGTGTGGGAAAGGACACTTCAGTCTATGGAGTGTTTTTTTGTAGACGTCTTGCAGCATCTTGGAGCTGCAGAGCTGTTAAATGTTAGATAATCAATCATTAGTAGTTAGCACAGAATTCCCTGACCCCTCTCAGTGGGTTTTCAGCTGTTCAGACCTCACTTTGCATTTTTCTGTCTGGCAGCTCAGAGCCATTAAACTCTGGAGTCAGCAGAACTATCTGGAATTACCTCTGTTACAATTTGAGGAAAATGAAATTATCTTTCAGATGTAAACAGTTTCTAATTAAACTCTGAAGCTGTTTATGTTCCCAAACCAGTGTGAGCTGAGCTCGGCACAAAGACAGACTTCTTTGTTGTCTTTTTCTTTTTTTAATAAAGTTGATATACTGATGTAATAAATTACTTGTGACAGAGCTAGGTCTGTTGTGCCAGCAGTGCAACTGCTTTGTTTTTTTGAAAAAAATCTTTAAGCAACATATCCCTCTGCCCCAGTAATTTAGCACATTGCATTCTGGTCCTTCCTTTAGTAGGAAACAGCCACGAGATTACAGAATAGATTTATGTCAGTCTTTCCCTTCACTCCAAATAGCCCCACGTCTGCAGTGCATTTGGCCTTCTTTTTTTTTTTTTTTTTTTTTTTTTTTGTTAATAATTTCCATGTCTGGCAGATATATTTAATTTTTGTGATAAATAAGATCTGTGTTGAAGAATTAGTAGCGTTGGTTGAAATCCGTTTAATTTTTCCCAGCCCTTTGCAGGAGTGGGTCACTGTTAACAATTAGCACACAGAAAAAGAAAAAGGATAATTGCTTTTTATTTAGTTTAGTCTTTCCCATTTCAGTAGATGTGCAGTTAGGAGGGAAAATAATTGGCTTTGCTGGTGTACTCTGAAGGAGAACTCTCAGATTGACAGCATGACTTTGCTGTAAGTGAAGCTGACAAGGAGAGAGGTGACTTCTCCAATGAAAGCACATTTTACTCCTGGTGTGATTATTTATAGCAGATACTTAAGGACAAGCAGGGGTTTCTGCCACGAGATGTATCCACTTTTCCTGGCCTGGATGCTGGGATGAGAGAGCTCAGCTGCCTTCTGTCTTGTTGCTGTAATATCCATAGGAAATATAGCTCTGAGAGGGACATCCTTCTCCTGCAGTGCTGCTATTGCCATGACCCACGAGAACAAATCATATCAGGACATTTCCCTTTATCTTGGCCGCTTCATCAAAAGCAAAAGAAAAAATAAAAACAAACCCCAAACTTTTCAACCTGCAGGGATAAATCTGCAGAGCAGCGCATGGAGAATTAAGCACCCAGTGTCCAATTTTAATTGGTGTTAATGAATTCCAAATTCCTGGCTTGGAAATGGGAACGTACCTTAAAGGGAAAATCCTTCAGGTCCCATGCAAGCTCCTTTTTGAGCATGTGTTGTGTGCCCAGGAGCACTTGGAGGAGCTGCTGTGGACCTGCAAGGCTGAATCCCTGTAATTAACTGGTGCCCACAGTTAATTGGCATGGGAATCGCAGAGCCCTTTGTGCCTGCAAAATGCTGGAAATTTTACCCTGACAATTCCTTCCTGCAAAGTCATTCCTGATCTTTTCTGATGTCAAAACCTGCCAGGGAGGGCTGGGCACGTTTTCCTGGTGGCAGCAATGCAGGGAGGCTCCACTTCAGCCTTTGTAAATGGATGATGCAGCCCCAGTGGTGGGTTAAGATAAGAAGCCATCTATTTTAGAGTAAAGGCACTAAAATGAACAGGTGAAATAACTTTGGTGTCCTGTAGAGCCTTTTTGTGGCCTCTTTCAGCATGGAAATTGTGCTGATCTCCCCCTCTGGCAGCCAACCACCACCAGGTGAGAAATCCAGAACTGGGATGAAAACCCTCATGGGCTTCAATAAGGCCAGGATTTCATCAGGACCCATGTGGGGTTGTTTTAGATTTATCAAAAGCCATTCATTCCTGTGAGTGAAATTTTAATTTGCTCATCAAGGATGCCTAAATCTTGGATCAGGCTGGATCCATCCTGTCCTCATGGCTTAAAATGAAATAAATACAACGTGGCTGCTAATTTTTGTTTGTTCCACCTCTGTGAAAAAGAAAGGGGAAGGTAGAAAAAAGGATTCTTTGTCATAAATTTATATAACAGTAAGGATATATTTATATTTATATTACAAGGTATATATATTTAGGATTTTATATATATCTATGTTATATATTTAGGATTTTTTTAAGAATTCCATTTCCCCTCATCTGAGGAGTTTTAGGTGATATGGCATAAAGAGCTTTTTTCTCATAGCAGAAGAAGGGAAGGTGGGAATTCTGGGGAAATTCAGACTAATTTCTGGCACTATTTTTCCTCACATCTTTCCTTTGGATCTTCCCAAAGACCAAGAAATTGAGCCATGATCCTGCTGTCTTGGAGTCCTGATTTATTAAGAGCCTGGGCAGTACAGATGCTAAGTGAAATCAATATGAGCCTGTCCCCCAGGTATTTATTATTCCCAGCTTTTTTGCAGGCTCAGATTCTTTTCTCCAGCACCCCCCTCTCACCCAGTGGCATTTCCATGCACTTCATTCTCTGCTCCTGCTCTTCCCACGGAACAGCTTCTCCATCCAGAGATCTGATCCTTGGGGTTTGTCTGTGCCAGAGGGGTTCTTGTGGGTCCCTTCCAACTCAAGATTTCCTATGAAATCCCTTCTCCCTGGCCTGGGTTTCTCCTGGTTTGGTTTAGCCCTATTTTGGGTCCATTTCCCTTAACTTGGTGTCATTTGATCTGCTCACCTGATGTCCAAGCTCACCCAAATCCATCTCCTGAGCACCATCTTTATGACTGGTCTTTCCATCAATCTGATTCCCAAAATCAGATAATTTTTTTTTTTTTCATCCCTGTCTGCTCCTGGCCATGGGAAAAAAAAAAATCAATTCCAAGGTTTTTCAAGGGAGAAAATTAGAATGTAACAGCCTGGAACAAAAGCAGATTGTAAAATCATGTTGGGAGCTAACCAAAGCACCTTTTCCCTAATCAGAAATCAGCAGGAAGCTGATCTCCAGCACTGGTTTGGACCATTTGTCTTTATTTGCTCGTCACATGCTGAGGATGTTGTGTTTTGTGTGACAGAATTTAAACTCGGGGCACTCTGCTTGTGCTCCTTATCCAGATTTTCCTTCACTGCTGGGAGCTGCTGGCAGGCACAGGGTGTCTGCATCCTGCTTTTCCTTAGCCTGGGACCAGACCTGACCTGGCCTTTTCATCCCTCTGCTCTGCTTTGCTTTCTGACTTTTCCTGCAGTCAGCATTGGATCAGCCTCAAATTCTGAGCAGTAGATTGTGAAACCTGAACTCTCAGCAATCCAGCAGATTTTTATTAATGAGGTAGTGGTCTAAAAGGAAACAGAGCAAAAGATGAGCCAGAGGCAAATTCAAACTGATTCCAGCTCCTTGCCTTGGCTGTCTGGTTTCCAACAGGAAGAGCAGTTGTCTGAGTTCAATTCCCATGGAGCTTTTGCAATGCAGATAACTCCAGCACAGAGTCAGGATCCTGTCAGGGCTGATAAATTGGTTTAGTCTTGCTTCACCCCCAGATCACAAAGGAAAGTCACAACAGGCTTCTCCTCCAAGAAAAAACTTCTCTGACCATCTATTTGTCAAAGGGAAAGTAACTGCTAATAATGTTTTATTTGGCAGTTTTGTGACTGCCACAACAGTCTATACTGTATAAAGCCATTAAGCGTTGTTGCCTTGCAGGATGGATTTTTGGGAACCATCCAGGCATTTGTTCTGCCCTGCAGCCCCCCATTCAGAGTTGTAAATCTGCCTTTTTGAATATCTCAGGTAGTTAAAATTGCGCCCTGTGTGCGATGGGAGAGGCCAAGCCCCAGCTGGGGCTGTGTCAGTCCAGTCTGGGCACCTGAAGGGAGATTGCTGGAATTCATTCTGGGAATCTGCACTGGCCCCAGGGGAAAATTAAAACAAACTTCAGGCATTTGTGTGCAAAGCTTAAACACTTCATTGGAAAGGCTTTCCTTCCAATAAGCCTGGAAATTCCACTGTAGCACAACAGGGCTCCAAGCAGACATCAATTAAATGAACACCAGTGTGAGATATCCCAGTTATTTATTGGAAGGGTTAGCAGCCACCTCACAGTGAGGGTGACAAAAGCTGCAGGAGAAGTCTGGGCTTGTTTTGCAGTCACTGACCATGAGCCCAGACAGAAGAGCTTTGATGTCATCTCTAACTGCATGGCCCAATTCTGTGCTCTACTTTATCGATGCTCCAGGGATTAAAACTCTAAAAGAGTAGCAAGGGAGTGAAAAATAGGCTAGGAAAATAAGTGTGGGTTGTCAGACATCCTCCACCTTTTGAAGCAAAATTCCTGTTTAAATGCTTTATCTGTAGATAAAACCACTCTACATTTTTAGCTAAATCCTTCCAAATCACCTGAAAAAGATGTGCCCCATCAACTCTGGGACTGATATCTTGGGCAAAGATATCAGACTGATATCTTGTGCTGCTTTCAAGTGCCCAAAGGCTCCTCCAGCTTCTCCCCTCCTCCTAATTTTCTCAATTTGCTGTTTGCAAAAGCTTTAGGTGTGAAGCAATCTGCAGGTACCTTTAACTCCCCCTTTACTGTGCTGGTTGGGTCAAAAACTGCATTTGTGCCTTTCTCCCTCAAAAGTACTTAGAAATTAAGACATTGTTTAAATAATGGATTAAAAAGCCCTCCCATAATATGGCACTTGTCTAATTAATAGATTAAAAAGTCCCTCCACATTTTGGCACTTGTCTAATTTGAAACAATTGCTACTAAAACGTGAGGTGTAGGAAATAACGTGTAGTGACAGAACTTGATACATGAAGGGATCTGTAGTATCTGAACACCTATTTCAATATCAAAGAAAACTGGATTTTATCTCCTGCTTGACACCTAATTCTGTGAAGTTCTTTATGCTTACTAATTCATTAACATACTTGCTGTACAGAAGAGCTGGAGTGTCAAAAAATGTCATCTCATAGCAAATTCACTTTTATTCTGGTAGGCTCATCTCTCTCAGGAGCCCATAAAAAGTTGTTTTCAAAAGCTGGAGAGCAGTAATAAAGTCTAGAAGGTTAAAACCAAGGGGATGCTTTTTAGTGCAAAAGAATTATGTCAATTAGATCAGGACTTAAGAGGAGGCTGGAAAATTGTCACAGTTCCTTGAAATCAACACCTCCCTGGGTCTAGAAACGTTTATGCTGCTTGAGTTTCTGCCTTCTAGAGCTTTATTCTTGGGTTTCTCCCTCTAGTGCTGCCATTTTTCCATGGAAAAATCAGTTACACCTGTATTACCAAACACAACCCTATCTCTATTCTTTAATTTAATTTCCCCCCCTCGTTTTTATGTAAAACTGGGATATGCAACAGAAAATTCACATATTTCTGTGTCAGGCATTTTCTAGAGTGTGAACGAGGATGAGCTCAAACTCCCATCTCCATACTCCAGTAAAAGGGTCTGCATTGCTCATCCCCTCAGCTGTGGGCCAAAAATCAGGAATTTTGGAGATTAAGGAAAGTAAATATTCATATTTTTGAATCTCAGAGGGTCCTTGGTTCGAGAAAGACACAAAGTCACTGAGGTGGTCAGTTCAGACAAGGTGTTGTCATGGGAAATGTTGGAAGTTCAGGTGTTGGACCAGGGGAACTTCTGACTCAGCACCTCTCTTGTCTTCAAGCACCTTCATGCTCCTAAAAAGCACAGCTGATGTCAGAGCTATTTCCAGGTATGGCCCCTCAGGAATTTTGGGCAAATTCCATTTTTTTCCCCAAAAAATTTTGGGGAATTTTATGGCCCCTCAGGAATTCTTTGTGTTCTCAGGAATTCTGGGCAAAGTTCAGTCCCAGTTTTCTGCACCTTTGGAAATTAGCTGGCCAACAGTTGTTTCCATAAGCATGCTCAGAGAGAAAAAAAATGTCCCTTTTAAAATTAATATAATCTCCAATTATCATATTACCTCAGGGAGGGAGGTCTGGTGGTACTTAACAGAGCTCTTTGGGGCTCTTGTGCATTTTAATTGAGTGAATAATTGTAAACCACTTCAGGGTCTTTTGGTAAAAGGCTCTGTATAAACATTGCCATAATGCTGAATAATCAGGTTGTGATGTGAACTGGAAGAAATGAACCCTATAAATAGATGTGTGGAACCCTATAAATAGATGTGCATTTACATATAGTGTCTGTCTGGGTGTGTGTACATCAATATTTGGGACAGAAAAATTCAGATCCTTTAGAAAAATCCTGCAGCTCTTGAATAAGAAATAGTGGGATTGGAAAGTGATAATCATAATAATCAAAATGATTTTAGGATATGGTGAGGCTGTAGTTTATCATGCTGTGCAATGGATAGAGAATGGATAGAGAATCATTGTGTGAGTGGTTGGGAAGCACAAGTCTGTGGTGTTTTATGGTGCAGGAGCTCGGGGGAGGTGGAATGAGGTTCTGAGACGTGGACAGACAGGATTTGGAGGAACCAAAGGAGTTCCACCTTTCCTGAGGTGCTGCTGCAATGCAGCTGGAGGGGCTTGGGTCTCCTGCAGCTCAAGGCACTGCTCCTCCAGGGATATTCCAGATGGAGCAGGGGGGAGAACAGGAATGGGAATATCCCAGCCTGAGCAGTGGGAATGACGGGAATGGGAACATCCCAGCCTGAGCAGTGGAAGGACAGGAATGGGAATATCCCAGCCTGAGCAGTGGAAGGACAGGAATGGGAATATCCCAGCCTGAGCAATGGGGAAGGCAGGAATGGGAACATCCCAGCAGCCTGAGCAGTGAGAGGACAGCAATGGGAACATCCCAGCCTGAGCAGTGGGAGGACAGCAATGGGAACATCCCAGCCTGGGCAGTGATCACAGATCTGCTGTGCCCTGCAGGGATCAGCAGCCACTGCCTCTCTCCTCAGTGCTCTGCCTGTCTCATCTCCTGAGCCTGTAATTTTCTGGGGCAGTGGCTCAGTTCCTGTGCTTGTGCTCTCCTGTCATCCAGCCCCTGAGGAAGGGGAATTCCTCTGGAATGGAGATGACGGAGATGAGCTTTTATATTTCATAAAAAAGAAAAGAAAAGAAGCCTGTGCCGGGCAACGAGGGGCTGGTACAAAGAATCCTCTCTTCTTAAATGGGACTTGACAGAGTGCTGATGCCACTTCACTTAGTTAATGGAGGGAGCCATCTAATACAGGCTAAATGCAGAACTGCCTAAAGGAACCTGGCATTTGGAGGGCTGGAGTGCTTGAAATATAAATGAATGGGACAAGCCCAGGCTCTGTTTCCCAAGGAATCGATTACCAGGGATCCTCTGACAACTGTGAAGGTCTTATTTGCAGGAGCAGCAAAGCTATTTTTGTTGGAAACTGGGATATTTGTTGCTGGGGATTAAAGACATCTTTAAGCACCAAGGAGACACCAAGGAATGCTGTGGATTCCAGAGGGTCAGAAAGGCTGAAGTGATTTTCCTCGCTGTAAAGCCACTGAGGAGACTGATGGTAGTGCTGGGAACAATTTGAGTTCTGTTGAGTTGTACCCACAGCCAGAACAGTTTGACAAAATGATCCATTGTGTATTAAATCTACAGATTCAGACTGTGAAAAATGCATGGGACACAGCATTTTGGAATAAGAGTGAGGCTGGACTGAAGTGTCCTTTCTCTTTCCAACTGTAAAAATAAATAAGGATCTGTAACAGAAAATGTCTTGAGTGGAGATGAATGGAGTATAAAGACTGCTGATGAATTTTTCACCTCTGGAATGTTCTCCATGGCATTTATGAGCTGGTTTTCCAACAGAGTAAGTGTCTGAGCTACCACAGGAAGCACAAACATCCCTGTTTAGGCATCACTGAAATCTTGGAGACAGGACAAGGGCTGGCTTCACTGTGGAGACCCCATTTCCTTCTCCCACCCTAGGGCAGCTCCTTCCAGGTGAGACCAGAAGCCTCTTCACAGGACAGTGGGAGGAAGCTCCTGCATTTGTTCAGAGGATGAATTCCTTTCACATCCCCATCTCTTTAGCATTTTTCACAAGCTCCAGATCCACTCAAACATTGGTTTGAGCACTGCTGACATCTGATATCTGTGACTTCCCTTCCCATCCCATCTGCCAGGCATTTCATTCTTCTGATGAAACAGCTCTAAAATTGCAAAGACAGACAAAATACAGCCTAAAATCACAACAATCAAGTGCTGTGGCTGTGACATGGAACTTTATTGGACAAGAAAAGAAGACTGGTGTATCAGAATATCACATTAAAGATCAGTCAGGTTTCCAATGAAATACCAATTGGTACCAATTGATGTGGGATCTTCTCCTGCATGGTGTGGTTACCCTGAAGTGTCTCTGTTTCCACCAACTGGATTTATTTCTGGGTTTTTATTGCTTTATTTGGGGATTACTTGGTAAAGAAGAAGAGTTTCAGGAAATGTCATCATGTGCCATGTGCTGCACTGATGTCAGCTGAGGAAATCAGTGTCAGGAGCAGGAAAAACCAAAGATGAATGGATCTCTGGGTTCAAAATAGGAAACAGCTTGAAGTTGCTTTGGGGGGAAACATAAAGCTCATTCATCAGCAATGACACAGTTCCACCTCTGGCACAGAGAGAGGACTCTGCCCTCCTGCTGATGGACAGACACCCCTCACATCCATGCCAGTCATCCTGGAGTCCAGGGGTGCCAAGGAACTGCCCTGAAACAGTGACTGATTTGCCTGGTGAGCTGTAATCATGATCTGTGTGTGGCTGAGAGGTGTCACATGGAAATCTGCATGAACTGTGCTCGTGAGTGGATTTCATTCCCTGAGAGGTGTGTGTCTCCTTGTCTCACCCCAGTGGATATCAAAGGTGTGCCACTGAAGAGCAGGATCTTGCCTGGATGATGCAGTGTTCATTTATTTACACTTTGATGTGAGGGCCCTGTCTGATCAAGCCCTCATCAGGATTTCTCAGTCAGGTGTGTCTGGGTTTCTTTGGTTTCTTTGGTTTTTCCTGCTGTTTGGCAGGAATGTGCACCCATCTGCTCGTTCACAGTCTCGTACACAGAATTTTGTGAGGTTTCTTCCCAGTCACACTCAGGGTAGGACAGAAGTTTGTGGTGCCCTGTTGAGAACATCTCCAATTGCTCAATATGAAATGGTCAGTAGTTTTCCAAGAGCCTTTATTTTCTGTTCCATTACTCCAAGTGCCTTCCCTGTCCTCCCTTGGGGCCCAGCTAGCAGCCTGGCTCCTACCTCCTGCTATTCTGAAATTTCTTTATTTATCTTAGACTCTGTCATTTTGCTGAAACATTGATATTTTCCAGCAATCAGCTTATTACATGGAGATGCCTATTAGCTTTCTGAAGTCATATGTCAGTGAAACTCAAAACTGTTTAGTTTAACTTGACAAGCCCTATAGTGATATTGGAAAATTATTTTCTTCTTCAGACTCATGTTTGTGTTCTTTTCCAATGAGCTGGCTGTTTTATTGCAAAAGAAACTGTAAAAGAGGTAATTTTAACTAGGCACAAAATATATTCTGTTCTGTAATGTATCCATAACCTTCTAAAAGATCCTAATTAACTTCCTTATGTCAGCATAGGAAGCTCTATTGCATTTGTAGTTGCCAAACATTTCTTTCTTTTTAATAGAAATTATCCCTTTCTAAGACCTAGGGGCATCATCATTCCCAAAACAAGCTTTTCATCTGAGGGTATCAGAAACACCAGGAGATTAATGGAAGTCTGGAGTTCAGCAGTGCAGAATTTCTGTCTGTTATCTTGCTTGTCTGCAAAGATAACAGTCCTAGTGGATTGGCACGTGGGTGACACAAAGCACTCAGTGAGTAAAGTGGAATGGCCAGGTTGGCTCCTGAGCTGCTGAAATGGGGAGTTTCTGCTGGACAAAGGTATCAGTCTGAGGGGAGAAGATGTTTTACACCATGTTTGTGACACAGGTTCAGTGTTACTCAATGTGGACATGAGATATGTGGGGAAATGGTTCCCTGGACATGAGATATGTGGGGAAATTGTTCCCTGTCAGGGTGGGGAGGCCCTGGCAGGGGTTGCCCAGAGAATCCATGCATGGAGCAGCCACAGGAGGTGTCCAAGGCCAGGCTGATGGGGCTTGGAGCACCCAGGGGTAGTGGAAGGTGCCCCTGGAGGTGGGATGAAATGGTCTCCAAGTCCTTTTCCTGCCCAGACTGTTCCATGGCTCTGGTTCCAGCACATTTCAGCACAGAGCAGTCACAGCAGCCCTTGGGATGATACCTTGGGGTTTGAGTTGTTCTGTTCTGTTTTGGTGTGCAGCTTTAGCTTTATATGAAGTGTTACTGGAATATTTCACAGGGTGGTGGAAACAAAACAATCCTGTTCTAGCTGGAGACTCCAGGACAATCTCCTCAAACTTCAGGCCCAAAGCGTGAACAATGTGAAAAGAGGAGGGTGGGCAAGCAAGCAAGGAAGATGAAACTTCATCATTTGATGCTGTAAATTGTGCAGTTAATCCTATATGCAAATGGACTAAAACTTATAAAAATGTGAGATCTTGGCCCAAGACCTTTTGCTTCCACCTTGGAGCCATCTGGGCACTGCCAGGGTGTGGCCTTTGAGGGCACCTCAACAAATCTGCACTTTATTCCTCTGAACTCCCTCTGGCCTCTGCTCCAGCTCCTCGAGGCATCAAGGACACTGTGCCATCACTTGGTGTCACTTGGTCCCTCATCCGTGAGGCAAACTGCAAACATTGCTCAGCAGAAATGGAATTGAGTTCTGCCAGAGAAAAACAGCAATTACCTGCTGGAATTTGTGCTGCATGGGGCTGTTTTGTTCTCACTGTCTGGGTGTTCTGCAAAAGGAGTGGGTCTGCCCAGCAGGGCCCAACCTGCACTCAGCACTGGGAATTCCAAACAGGAATATTTTCAGCCTGCTGATTTAAAATTATTATTTAAATAATATGTTTATTATTTATTTATTGATATTAAATATAATGTAATAACATCTATAATATACTGTATTTTATATATAATTATATATAATATATAATTATATTATATCAATATAAAATTATTATTATATTTAAAATTATTTGCAGCCCTGATGATTTGAAATTATTATTTAAATAATATAATATAATATAATATAATATAATATAATATAATATAATATAATATAATATAATATAATATAATATCATTATATTACATTATATTACATTATATTACATTACATCACATTAATTATATTATTATATTTAAAATTATCTACAGCCCTGCTGATTTAAAACAAGAACTGTCTTTGTTTAATCATGCCCTTCCCAAGCTCAGCTTTGATGAATTGCAGAAGCAGGCTCTTAGCAAGTAACGGTGGGGTTTTTTTCTTTTAGTCTTTTTTTTTTTTTCCTGAAAAGAGGAGGAAGTTTGCCATTCTGCAGAGCAAGATGAATAAATTTTGCCATTTGAGGCTGAATTTTCCAAGAAGGATTAGGATCCTTTGCAGTCCTGCAAATGCAGGATACTACTTGCAAACCCAGCATTTCTTTAGGCTCATAATCATCATTTGCATTATAACTCCCTAAGCAAAAGAGGGAGAAGGAATTTCAAATGTGAACACTTCCAATCCTTAACAGCAGCTACAAATTGAAGTGTAAAAGTGAAAATTCACTCACTCATAATCAGAAATTATCATTATTGTCATTATTAATGAGTTGAGCTCAATTTCACAGTGAACTGCTGTATTTCAATTCTATGAGTTAAAAAGTGAACACAATCTTCTGTCTGAGACACAGATGTGCTGAAATGTCACCAGTGTGACAGGAGAGAGAGGTTTTCATCTCCTATAACAGCCTTCCTTTTGTCTCCATGTGGTTTTTCTCCAGCTATCCATTCCCCATGGTCTTCAGCAGTTGCAGCAGAAAGGACCTGGAAAACAGCCTGGAGAAAGGAGTGGGGATGTGTCTCTTTAACCTGCCTGAGGTCAAGGAGTCCTTTGGTGGCCAGAAGTGTGGGAATGGCTACGTGGAGGATGGAGAGGAGTGTGACTGTGGGGAGCCTGAGGTAAGGCAGTGTTTGAGGGGGTGTTTGAGGGTCCCCAGGATGAGGGGGAGATGAGAATCTTGACTCCATGTTCCAGAAGGCTGATTTATTGTTTATGGTATATATTATATTAAAAGAAAATTATATAGAATTATAAAACTTTAGAACAATTCTCATCTCCCCTTGCTGCACCTGTTGTTGGGCACGTGTGTGTGGTGGTGTTTGAGGGACAAGGGAAGAGATGAGAATCTTGACTCCATGTTTCAGAAGGCTGATTTATTGCTTTATGATACATATTATATTAAAAAAAAATTATATATTAGAATTATACTAAAGAAAGAGAGAGGAGACATCAGAAGGCCAGCAAAGAAAAGGAATGATAATAAAATCTTGTGACTGACCGGAGTCCCGACGTAGCTGGATCTGTGATTGGTCATTGAGTAAAAATAATTCACATGGAACCAATCCAAGATGCACCTGTTGATGAGCAACCTCCAGACAACATTGCACAGCCATCAGATAATTATTGTTTACATTTCTTTTCTGAGGCTTCTCAGCTCCTCAGGAGAAAAACCCTGGCAAAGGGATTTTTCAGGAAATATATCAGTGACAAGACACCACCTGGGAAATGCTGCTCATGTCCTGCCTGCAGGGTTTTGGCAGTGGAGGGTTGGTTTGGTGTAAAACAGAGCTCTCCCTTCTCTGCTTCTGTCCCACCAGCTCCAACCTCAGAGTCTCAGAAGGTCAGGGAGCCTCGAGTGCATTCGAGGTGGGGAAGTTCAAGCAGGGCTTGGGTTAAGAATGTGCTCAGTTCATCCTTAGAGAGCAAACTCTGGCTTGTCCAGCAGACTGGCCATGACCTCCTGTTCCTAGAAGTTCCTTTCTGCATTAGCTAATCAGCTAAACTCAAAGGAAGTTTGAGAACTTGGCTGGAATTTCTCAAGCAAACGTGACTTAGTTGAAGGTTTGTTTCCGTCAGTGAGAAGCTACATTTATATTTATATCTATATCTATATCTGTAACTGTGTTTATATTTATATTTGTATTTATTTACATTCAAATGTATATTTATAACAGTTTTTAAGTTTATATTTAATTATTTGTGTTTATGTCAACATAACCATAGAAACTGTGCAGTCATAGAATGCTTTGGGTTGGGGACCATAAAGATAATCTCATTTTCCCCCTGCCATTTCACTTATTCACTATCTCAGGCTGCTCCAAGCCCCATCCAGCCTGGCCTTGGGCACTCCCAGGCATCCAGGGGCAGCCACAGCTTCTCTGAGCACCCTGTGCCAGGGCCTCACTATCCATGTATAGAATTATATAAATAGAAATATTAATATCGGCCAGGTATTTTTCATTGCAGCTTCAGTTTTTGGTACAAGACCTTTCCTCCTTCCCCGTAGAATTTTTATTTTCCTCTAGCCAATTACCTCCCAACAGAAATAGCCTTCACTGCCTCCCAAACAGATTGCTGCTGCTTCAAAGATTGTTCCATTTAGTTTAGTGAATGTGTCAGAGGACTCCTCACATCAGCAGGAGATAGGCAAAACCTGGGGGTCAAATAATATCCGAGCTGGCATCCTTATCCCTTTTACATCCCCTCCTCACTTGCTTTATTGAACTTCTCTCTGATTATGAGAATTAAAGGCAGCAGCAGATCAGGGATTTGTTTCCTGTGATAAACAGGGACCTACAGACAAAAGAGATGGGGGCAGTTAAAGCAGCAAGCTATTGCTGCATCCTGCCTGGGGAGTGCATTGGGCTGGTCCAAGCCTTGAGGATTTCCTGACGGTTCCCTCACTCTGGAGGGTAACAGGGTTGGAGGAAGCAGCCTTATCTCCTTGTTTAAAGTCAATAGAGTGCAAGCAGCTTGCAAATGTCTTTGTAACCCTGTTATCTTTCTTGTTTTCATTTCTGAACGTCAGTGATACCTTTTCAAGTCAAAGCCACTTAATGTCAGCAAGCACTGCCTTGATTTGCCTCTTCTGTCTGTCTTTTTTGCCTTTTTAGTTGTATTGGGGAAAAAATGCAGCTTGGATGCAATTAAATTTATTTGGGATTTAATTTACTGCCCTGACCTGAGTGGCTCCAGAAAAGCTGTGTGATTAGTTACTAATTCACTGCCCAGTGAGTTCTGTTCATGGTGTTGCAGCATCCCAAGAATGGGTGATATTAGGATTAAATTCTTCTGTGAGGGTGTGGAGTGGCACAGGTGCCCAGAGCAGCTGTGGCTGCCCCTGGATCCCTGGCAGTGCCCAAGGCCAGGCTGGACACTGGGGCTGGGAGCACCTGGGACAGTGGGAGGTGTCCCTGCCATGGGATTGATGATTTTTGGTCTCTTCAAACCCAAACCATTCTATGATTTTATGATCCTAACTATTTTAGTCTATATGACCAAAAATGCCTGATGTGCTGCAGTGTCCGTGGAAGGAGGGTTAATGTAAATTATAGATAGAAAGATAAAAGAACGAAGAGAACTAGAAATCGTTAGTCCTTGAAAGATAAAAATGTGTCTTTTATAACCAGCTGCAAGGAGGAACAGAAAACTCCAAATTGCTAACTCAGAAGTCAGACAAATTACTTCCAAATGTAATTAGGAGTGAGTGCCCAAACAGCTGTGACATGCCAGGGACGAGTCAACACGGCTTTTGTGCCAGGAACTCCTGTCTGACAAAATGTTGTCTGACAAAATGTTGTCTTACAAAATGTTGTCTTACAAATCCATCACAGAGCTCCGAAGGGCTCAACGAGTGGATGGGAAGGGACAGGGCTGTCACTGCAGCCTGTGAGGGGTTCAGAGAGGCTTTGGGCCAAACCTTTCACCAAAGCTTCTCTGGGAGATTGAGCAGCTGTAAAGGAGAGAAAACTGCACGGGCAAAAATTGGGTTAAAAGATGAGAAATACAAGCAGGTGTAAATCACCCATTTCATGCAGGAGATCTGCTGTGCTGTATCCATGAGATGTGTCCTGGGACTACACAACTCAGCATTTTCATAAAGAGCCTGGGAAGAGGAATAGTCTTTAATTTGCTGATGGTATTAGTCAGGCTGCTAGAGATGAAAACTGGCTGTGAAGGACTGCAGAGAAACCTTCTGAGGCAGCTGGAACAGGCATTAAGATGAGAAATGGGACTCACTGAGGAGTGATGCACATTCCAAAAACACAAAGAAGATGATGGACTCTGAGCTGCCTCTGACCATGGAGGAACAAGACTTCATATTGCAATAAATAGTCTCATGAAAATGTCAGCCCAGTGCTCAGGAGTGGTCTAAAAGGTAAATAGGCTGTTAGAGAGTACTAGGAGAGAAATAGGAAAACAAAACAAAGCACCAGCAGACCTCTATAAATCTGCTGTGCCTGAAACTGCTTGTGCAGGTTTTCCCTACCCCTCCCTGATCCCCAGGGAGGATAAAGCAGAGTGAAAAAAGATTGAGAGAAAAGCAATAAGGTGGTTCAAAGTTTCCAAAGGGCTCTGGCTGGAAAAGAAGAAAATGAAGGGAAACGCAGCATAAGCTGATAAAACCGTGAGGGGAGTGGAAGGGGTGAGAGAGGAGAGATCATCCCCCATGAGAAATGAGCAGATGAAGTTAGAAAATCTAGGTTCCAAACAAGCAGAAGGAGCTGCTCCCCTGACTGTGTTGGTTACCTGTGAGTTCCTTTACTCTGACTCTTACAGGTGCTGAAAATGCCCGTGGAGCCCAGGGAAAGGCAGGAGAATGGGAAGGTGTCAATGTCCTTCAACATCCCCTGCTGGCTGCTCCCAGGGGCACACGGGGACAGAGGGGTTATGGGCTGACCCAGTGGGGTCTGTCCTGTGTTCCTAGAAAAGAGAGGAGGAAATCCAGGTGTCCTGTCCACAGGACAGAGCCTGACATCACATAGGTGGGGCTGGAATTGTTCTGGGGTTGGGCTGCTCTGGTTCCTCTGAAGAGCCAGGAGAGCCACTCTGAGAAACCTCCTCCCATCATTGCTGTTATTATCTATAATAACTAATAATAATAATAATACCAACAAACTCCAGCACAGCAGTACTTTCAGGTGGCAGCCTCCATCCTCCCAAAGCCTGGTGAGCCTTGCTTGTTTTTTCACTTATTTATGTTAAAATCATTCCTGACAATTTGATAGCCCAGGCACAAAAACTATTTACCAAGCTCATTCCCTGCAATGAGCAATAAGTGAGGCAGCAATTGGAAATTTCAGAGGCTGCTGAAACACCACTCCAGGAGCTGTGTCTTTATCCCAGTCTGCCTGTGGAATGCTGCTGTGGGGCCAGAGGATGGGGTATTGCAGCTTCAAAATGACCTTAATGGGCCTGACACTCCACCCTGCTTATCTCAGATTATTTCTGAGGTGAATTTATAAAATGTGCTTCTGTGCAGAAGAGGAATGTTGCTCCTGACACGCAGCAGCTGCACGGGAATATTTCTGTGGCCTGCTGCTTTCCGGTGATCAGAAATAGGAGCAGGAAGTTGTTCCTCTGCTTCAGAGCACAGTTGGCTTTGTACATCCAGGAAGATAATACCTAAATAACAGTGAAATGCTGAGAATCCCTCTGGTTTGTGCTGGTGAGTCACCTGGGAAGCTTTCAGAAGCCAGGGAAGTAACAAGAGGCTGTGAGCATCACTCTAACCCACTCATTCCTCCTGTGTTCCCTCTATTGTCAGTGATCCCTTGCTAAGTCAAACAGACTTAACACAGCTGAAGAGCAATTTTATCTGCTTCTATTTCTGTGAGAGAGATGAGATTCCAGCTCAGCTGGTGTAACTTGCAGCTTGTGGGCATTATCTTGGAAAAACAAATCCATTCTTTTCTGAGGCTCCTTACAAGCTCGTTCTCCTGACAATAAAGTTTGCAGGAGCCCACACACGGCACCATCTAATCCACAAGTGTGAAATTGGGATGTATCAGTGAGAGAGGCTGCAATTCATGCCCACTCCATATCTCACAGCTCTATTACTGGTGTGCTCTGATAAGGGATTACATGGAATCGTGTCGCTGTGTTCCTCTGTGGCAGCCCCAGCCTCCATCCAAGCAGGAGCCTGGCCAGCAGCTAGCACAAAGCAGAGCTGTGGTCATGATGCTCAGCAACTGCAGCAGCTCCTGGATCCTCTCTGGAGGCACTGGAGTCATTCCACTGATTCCTGTGGAAATAAAACACCCCAGTGCTCTGTCAGGGTTGGTGTCAGCGTGCTCGGGTTGTTTGTGGTATTTGGGATTAGATCCATAGCTGGAATAAACCAGCCCTCCTCAGCAGCTCCTCTGGTTTTACTACACTTGTTGGGCTTGTTGAATCTGAGGGCAGACAAGGCTGTTTGGATCGGGTTGTCGAATTTCATGCATAATTCATGATTTCATGCCCAGCTTTTCTTGGCAGAGCTATAGGCAGCCTCTTGATTTACAGCTGATGGTGACTGCACGTTGTCTGCTCTAAACTTACCCTCCAAATCCATGCAGGAATGCACAAACCCGTGCTGCAATGCCACCACCTGTGCCTTGAACCCAGGAGCAGTGTGTGCACATGGGCTCTGCTGCGAGGACTGCCAGGTGAACCTGGGGAAATGTCTCTCTTTGGGGTGGGGAGGGCAGAATTCTCCATTTTTCCCTGCTTCAGTGCAGTAAGTGACGATGGAGGAGAGGGAAATTGGTATTGATAAGCATTAAGGCACTTGCATGTCATGTGAGCAATTAGAAAATTCCCAAAGCAAGGATGGAGGAGAGGTAAATTGGTATTGATAAGCATTAGGACACTTGTGTGTCATGTGAGCAATTAAAAATTTCCCAAAATATAAATTATTGAAGGAGCAGATCAACAGACTTTTTAGAATCGACTCTGTGCTTTTTGTGGCCCCTTCAGTTGCTCATGCAAAACTTCTTTTTCATGAACTTTTGTGTGCTTTAATTTTTCTCATTCTTACTCGGCAAGCAGTCATTAAATGCTTAACCCTCTTTTTTTGGGGGGAAGGCTCTTAAATTATTAATTCTGTCAACAGCATATGTATTTTTAACAGCAGATCATCAGCTGTTGTGGTCTCCTAACACTATAAAAGCCAACTTACCACAGGCATTCACCTGCTTGAATTCTCAGACCATCCCTTGCCTGTGGGCTAATAAAGCATCCAGCAGGTTGTCTGTGGCAACCTGTGAGCTTGGAGCAGCAAGGGATGCTCACAGCCAGGAATTGCTCTTTAGCAAAATCAATCTATCTCCGTGTCCTTTGCTTTTTACCAAAGGCAATGTGATTAGAATTCAGCTCTGCTCCCAGAACACATCCAACTTTTGTGGCTGCTGTTGAGATGTGAATGTTCAGAGTGGCACATTCCAAAAAAAATATCATTTTCCATGGAAATTGGTATAGGACAAACAGTTAATCGTGTGACTAAGTTTGAGGAGATGTTGATGCCCATCACAACATTTCCAGGAGGAAATGTAATTCCATAGATTCATTAACATTCAACATCTATTTAAGATCATGGAATTGAACCTTCCAAGCTGTGAATTGTTGAGCATCTGAATCCACAGCCCTGTGTGCTGGTGGCTTCCTGAGCGCTAACACAGCAGTGTTCTGTGATCCGCTGCCCTGGGTGGAAGGGTCTCTGACCTGACTTTTCCCAGGGCTCCAGATCCTCCTTTCCAGAGCTCTTGTGCTCAGACACGATGAAGGAGCCACCTGCAAACATCAGGGCTGGGGTTGCCTTCTGTCTTGAGCCACGTGTGGAGTTTCATCTGAGCCTCCTTGCTGCCAAAGCCTCCCAGCATGGCTCAGATCTGTGCGCTCAGAGCTCTGCCATCCCTGCCCTTGCTCTGCAGCCAGCTGGGGCCGTGCCATGGGGAAATGTCCTCCTGTGCTGCAGGGCTGACCAGGCACAGCCCAGCCACTGAAGTTCTGTTTGTTTTGCAGCTCAAACCAGCGGGGATTTCTTGCAGAGAGTCGAGCAATTCCTGTGACCTGCCCGAGTTCTGCACGGGGGCCAGCCCGCAGTGCCCGGCCAACGTTTACCTGCACGACGGGCACGCGTGCCACGGGGTGGATGGCTACTGCTACAATGGCATCTGCCAGACCCACGAGCAGCAGTGCATCACCCTCTGGGGCCCAGGTGAGTGCCAGAGAGGCCTCAGGTTTGGCTTTCCTATGTTTCACATCCTGTGCTGCTTTAGTGTGTTGGTCTCAGCTTCATATTTAGGGATGCTGAGCTCTGTGCACAGAGCAGGGAGACAAAACAATTCCTGCTCCAGCTGGGCACCAAGGACAAATGACCCAAATCTCAGCCCAGGAGCACAAACACCGTGGGCTGCAGAGAGAAAAACAAGCAGGGTGGGACTGCAGGGGCTAAAGCTGGGATGGGACAATGAACTGCAAGGTGCAAATGGAGCAGAACTGATCCCAGGGACAGAGCCCGTGCCCGGCCGTGCATTTTGGGGCCATTTTGGTTCATCTTGGGTGCAGCCCTGGCTGGGCTCTGGTGCTGCCCAAGGTGCATCCATGGAGGAGATGCTTGGAATCAATCCCTGCTTTATTCTGGAACTCTGTCCAGCCTCTGCTCTAGGGCAGCCTGCACAAGGCATCACCAGCACAGGGACACAGGTAGGCTTGGAGGGGAAAATGAAGATCTGGAGGGTGCAGCACCAACCTGTAGCTGTTGGAATAATGAGGGGATCTCTGGGTGATTCATTCCAGCCTTGATTTGCTGTCGTGTTCATTTCTTGCATCAGGAGGTAACGAGGCTCGTGCTCAACACGCTGCAAATGGATAGGTGAACTTAGACAAATCATTTCCTCCTGACTTTGATATGGCCTGATGTCACCCCACAAGGTGCTGAATGCTCCTGGCAGGTTGAAATCACAGCCCTTTTCAGGCTGCTGGGTGAGCTTCCTCCTGTGCTCTAAACAGCTCATCTGCAAAACAGATGTGTCTGCTCCATCCCCAGCCAGGGCTCAGCTCTTGACACTGACATGAGACTCCTGGATCACTGTGTGTGTTTTATTAACTGGTGTCACCTGGAAACTGCCTCCTGACTGTGCTTTTAGCAGGGTGTGCACTGAAGCAGAAAGGGGTTTGTTCTCCCGTGGGAATTTGCTCCCTTTTTGCAGCAATCTGGTAACATGAGTTCTTGAGTTGTTCTCAACATGTATCCCAGGAAAGCTGTTCACCTTTCTATAAAGCCCTGTGACCCTTGCACTGAAATGCAAGTATTAACTCAGCATTTTGGAAAGAATCCAAATTGTGTCCCCTGCAGCATCTCTGACCTTCTAGCTCAAATTTGATGAACATTTACCTCTCCTAAGGAGAAACATCACTTAGAGATAGGTGTAATTATTTCTTTTAAACTAATATTTCCATCTTCTTTCAATTCAGCATCTCTAACTCTGCTCCAAAACCTCTGCATCAATATAATGGCACACAGATGTTTCCCTTGGTCAGAACCCTCCCCAGAACACTGCTGAAGAATTTCTCTGTTTCCTTCCCAGAGAACATGGGCTTTTTGCAATCTCTCTTTAAAAGAGCATTAAAGCATCTCAAGCAGCAGCCCCAGTGGTGCAGACAGCAGGTCAGCTTGGCCACGTGGGTATCAGAGCACGTTCAGGAGGGGTTCCAGCTCAGACCTGAGCTCCTCACGTGGAACAAAGCGTGCCGTGCTCCACTCCCCAGTCCCACGCGTGTCCTGGAGCTGCTGGGAGCTCACAGAGCCGTGGACAATTATAGCCTCCAGCCTGAGTCACGCTGGCACTCATAATCCCTGCATACTGAGCCATTTCCTCTTGTAGAAAGCAAAAATCTCCTCCTGAACCAGTTTGCCATGCCGTGGAAAGTTACTTGGTCAGGCTGTTCATGGTTTCAGTGGTGGAGAAAAAATTCCTCTAAAGGTCAGGGAGCTGAACTGCTGCAGCTCCTGTCTGCTTCCCAACACAGCAATTCCACCACAGCCCTGGGATCCCCTGATTCTTTCCTGCCTTCCTCCTTGGGGCTGTTTGATATGGGCACTGCCGGGCATGGAGGCTCCATCTCTCTTTATGAGACAGGCGTTGTGGTAAGAACAGAGCTCAAGCAGATTTTGACTTGAATACCCCTTGGTTTTGTCTTGGGAAGGCCCAAGGAGAAGGATTTTAAATAGGGAGGATGGAACATGAGAAACCTGAACTGAAAGTCTTAATTCTTGTCATGTTTTTGGCAGAATAAATTAAAAATAAACCCAGAATCCCAGAGGGGTTTGGGCTGGAAGGGACATTAGAGATCACCTCATTCCACCCCCTGCACTAGACCAGGTTGCTCCAAGCCCTGTCTAGCCGGCCTTGGACACTTCAAACAATGCCCATATTCTGGATTTAAAGACTAGGGATGTGAATATCCACTGCTCTGTCACACATCTGGCTGAAGTGTGAGCTGGCAGATCTGGGGGTGGAATGAGAAGAGAGGTGGGTGGCTCATGCAGTTGGAAAAATTGTACAGATCATGGTGCAGATTAAAAAACTACATGTTTTTCCAGACTTGCCTGCAGCACAAAGAGAGATTTGACATTCTAAGATGTTGTCTCTGGACTTTGTATCAAAAATATACACTGGAACCTTTTACCAGGTTGTTGTGTCTGATCAGAACTGTTTTTAAGTGCCTGTGTTGAAGTAGTTTTGTGTTTAAAAAAAAAATATTCTCCCCTCTAAAGAAAAATCATATTACAATTTATTTTCATTCTCTCCTTATTTTCTTCTTCCCAGTAGGAGGAATCCATGCAGAACAAAATACAATAACTTTTCCTAAAATAATACTTGGTATATTGAATTCCTTATTAATGTCTTCCCTTGTACATCTTTCTTTATTCATCAGGTTACAGATGTCCAGAAGCCCAATGATAAATGTCAATCTTCATGTTTTTAGATCTATTTAGAGGAAAATGATGAACACTGTCAGAGCTTGTTTACATTAGGCTGAGCAGTAGGAACCTGTTTCCAGAAAAGCACTTGCATTTCCTTGGGGTTGTTTTTGTTTCTCTCAACACAGTGGTTCAGATAAAATAGAGGAATTTTTTTTTTTTTTTTTTTTGCTCTTTCTTATCTGTGTGGAAAGCTTGGTGGGAAGGAGAAGGGAGGAGCTCCTGGGGACAATCTCTAAAATAGCCATGAGTTCCTCTCAGAGCCCAGGTTGATTCCAGTCTGCTCCCAGAGCTCTCCATCCTCTCTCTCCATCTTCTTTCTCACCATAATTCATGTCATTTTTATCTTTGGGGAGCAGGAACTGCTGATGACCTTTTTTTGGTCCATATTCAGAATTATCAGATTGCACTGATCTGACCTATTGATAGCAGTGACATCAGTGGTGATGCTTTGTGTGGTGGCATTTCCAGGAGATACAGGCACACAGACAGAGCTGCTCAAGACAGAGAAATCATTGATTACCAAGGAACAGAAGATTCTCAACTTCAAACTCATGGCTTTTTCTGCATTGACAAGAAAATGATTCTTTAGGGAAGTTTGTCAGTTTGTTTTCCTGTATTTCCCCAAGTGGGGAAAAAAGCAATGATTTTGGGGAGCCAACGGCAGGCATTGATTTAATAATTAGAACACATTTAAATGTGTTGCATGGACATGGCCATTTGTTTAGGCAGGAACATTCTTAATTTGGATGTCAATATTTGTTACTGAGTGAGAACTTTGCAGGTTTTGCCAGGTAGATCCCTACAGACACAAAATAAATGGGCTGCCCACCTCAGATATCTGACCCAACCACTGCTGAAAAAAGGCTGATTGTCCAAGCACTGCAATTTCCTGAATTCAGTGAAATCTAGTGAAAACTATTTCGACCATCACAGATTTATGGTCGGGCCTTTTTCTTCTGGAGATGGGAAAGACATTAAATAATATTCTCAGGGGTGGTGACATCATCCTCCTTAAAGGCAAAACAATGCTCAACTCCATCTTGCTCCTGTCCAGACAGAACAGGGATGACCAGGATGGGGAGAGAGGCCAAGGGCAGCTCGTGGAGCTTTTGCTTTGCAGCAAAAACAAAGTTAATGAGCTGAAACCCAGATCACACGACAGAGAACTGTGGTTTTTATGCTTATATTTATTTGCACAGTTACTCGTGGTGCTGGCTGGCACAGCCTGAGCTACACAACTCCAGCCTGTTTCTCAGAGGTTGTTTTTTCCCCTCTCCCCACCCACAGACAGCTGGGAGCTGGACTGAAATATCTTCCTTTTCTGCTGTCAGCCTGACAGAGGATGTTTCTCGTGTTCATGGAATCAGCACCATGGTCAGAAATTTCCCTCATTCCTTTCAAGAGACTCTATTGGTGTTTTCCTATGGCAGCAGGTCTGAAATGACACAGCATTTCTGTGCCCTGCAACTTCTCTTTTTTTAATATTTTATTTTTTTTTTTGCAACTGCCTATGGAAAGAAATGAGCTCATCAATATACACTTTTGGAGGAAAAACCCCAACAATCTCCAGGCTGCCAGCTGCAGGGGTGAGCTCTGACCTTCTGCAGCTTCCAGGGGCTGATTTAATCCCTTGAATGAGGCTTGGCATGGAAGGGCTGACAGGACCTTAATTACAGGGTCATGATACTATAATTACCAATAGCAAAGTGAAATAAACTCTGCTCATCCAGCTCACACCACTTAATAACCCCCAGAAATCCTTCACAAATCATCTTGCCTCTGCCTGCAGAGGTAGAAAATAGAGGAAGACAGGACTTTCTGCTTCAGTTTATGTGGTGCACTCATGATAAATGGGTTTCCTCCAGAAACACAACATTGCAATTCTCTTCCTTAAGCATCCTCTGAAAACCTCCTTTTAACTTGGTAGCTCCATCTGTTCAGCATCTCACATCCTGATATGTTTTCATCCATAAAAAAGTACAAATATTGTGAGAAGCCAGTGGGGAGAGGGAGCAGCCATCTGAATCCCAAGCAACAGCATGTCTTGGTTGGAAACCAAGGGCAGAAATTGAAGCTGGATTTTGGTTTCCAGGCTGCAGATGATCATTGGGTACCAGGTGTTTCCACACACAGACTGCTCCCAGCCTGGCAGGGGAGTGGGTTTTTGTGCTCCACGAGATCCTTTTTCTTGTCAAGTGTTATTAGCTGGAGTTAAAGCTCAGTGTCTGAGCTCTGCAGATGTGTTTTCCTTCCTGGGGGCTGCTTTCCATCATCTCCGCAATGCCAGGCTGCTGAATTCAGGAAAAAAATCAGCTAAAAAAAAAAAAAAATTTCCACCAGGTGAAACACCTTAAACTCTCCCTGTGTTCAGTGAGTGCATTCCCTTTCAAAACCATTTTTAGAATAAGCCTTAGTTACATCCCTTGCAGTCAGAGCACAGGACGTGAGCATTCATTTGGCTTGTGGCAGCTTTGGGAGGGGACAGCACTGAGGGCACAGCGTGTCTGGCTCTGGGCTGTGCTGCCACAGCTCCAGGGGAGCATCCAAGGGAGCATCCAGCCAAGGGAGCATCCAGCCACTCAGTTCCATGGCAGCAGCTGAGCTGGGCTGAGGCTCCTGGCCAAAAACAGCACCCAGAGCACTTGCACACAACCAGGGCTGCACAAGCTGCTCCTTGCGCATGTGGGAGAAAAAGCAGTTTTGGAAAAAGCAGGTTTAGAAAAAGCAGTTTTAGAAAAAGCAGTTTTGGAAAAAGCAGGTTTAGAAAAAAGCAGTTTTGGTAAAAGCAGGTTTAGAAAAAGCAGTTTTGGAAAAAGCAGGTTTAGAAAAAACAGGTGTCCTTGACCTCTTGCTCCCAGAAGGTTTCTTCCCTCCCCAGCCCTTCCAAAGCTGCTGTGGAATATGCACATCATAATGTTTGTCTCAAGCTGAACACTGAGTGTGCCCCCCCTGGAAAGATGAGGAGAGATCCACATGCTGAAAATGGAAATTTAACTTGTGCTTTTTCTGCTCAGTGCCTCATCTGGATGCTTTTGTAGATTTTTTTTTTATTATTATTATTATTGCTTGAACTTAATGAAAAAGAATTGAAAGAATCCTGTGTAAGTCCCTTTTAGGAGTTCCAGATTTGAAAAAATATTCTGAACTCAGCAAGCTTGAACGTAATCTTCCAAAGAATTTCAAGCTCTTGTCCTTCTCTCCAGGGAACCATCAGCTCATATTCTGTTCCTTCTGTGCCTTTCTTGCTGAATTTTCCAGTTTCAGCATGTTAAAATGTTAGAAGGAAAAGAGGGTGCCATCTTAAGCCTCTCCAAGTTTTAATATTTTGTCCTTAATAGCATTAGATTGCTGTTCAGCAGTATATAGTATTAGTCAAGCTTCTGACTATGAAATGCAGATAATTAATTGAAGTTTTAATCTCTGAGTTTTCAGTGAAAAGATTCACACTAACTGGAACTGTTACAGTCATATTTGTATTTTCTTCTCCAGAAATCTGACCCCCCTTTTTTTTTTAGGAAAAGAAAAAAAGAACATTTTCCTCTTTGAAGGCTTTCAAATGAAATCTTCAGTCTGGCTTAAATAAATGCAATGTTTTACCCACAGTTAGAGGCATACACACTTGGAAGTGACTCAGAACATTTGACAAAATGTAGCATTAGTTGAAATGTTCTGTGTCTGGTAAAGATCAGGAGCACTGTAGAAATGGGATATTCTCAGCCTTTGGGCTATCACATCACTTGCTGCCAAGTTCTTTTTGCTTTGGTTTGGCTGATGTGTCAGAAGCACAGAAATGCAGGTAGCAGGTCTCTGATCTCAGTTTTAGCCAGAGTTTCTTCTCTGCTGCTCAAAGCCAGTCTCCCTCTTGGAGCATTTGAAATGTTGGTGGTGACTTGATGGTGCTCTTAATAATTTTCATGGAAAGAAAATACAGAGTAGTAAAGAGCCCTAACAAAGGGCCTCTTAATCTTGCAAGAAGCAGCAATTATTGGCTGGAAATGAAAGCCACACTTCACTGTAGAACAGAGGGATTAAATTCCAGTACACTGACTAATGAATTGTTGCAGCAGTCAAACCAGGGAAGCAGATCCTTCACCTCTTTAACATTCTAGATGAACAGATGCATTTTCCCCTAGAAGATATTCTATAATTGGTTAATAATCTGGAGGGAGATGAGCAGGAGATTTTGTGTATAAAACAGTAGAAGAGATGTTCTAATAGTGCCCTTGAGCTTCTGAAGTGCAGGGATGAATAAACTGCACAAGCTTTTCCAGCCCTGCTCCCACCAGGGAAGTTCCTTTGCCACTAGGATATGTCTCTATCAGAAAAGATCACAGTAGATAAGAGCCAGATGCTGTCTGAACTCCCAGATTCCCACTTCTACCACCATGGCAGAAATGCCCCTTGGTCCATGTCAGTCTTTCCTCTCATGAGTGGATGCCCTGAGGGTTAAGGTGGGATGGGCTCCTTTCCTCTCCCCATTCCTTCAGCCCGTGTTAAAAGCAGCACATTTCCCTTTGCCATGCCAGGTCCTCACATCTTTACACCCAGTTTACAACTGGATTTTCTCTGTTGGCTTGTTCTCAGTTGCAGTCAAACAGGCCTTTCTTGAAAAGAATTTTCTTTGGGGTCCCACTAGAGCATGGACTCCTGCAAAAGAAGATAGTCAACTTTCCAGCTGGCCTTTGTCTGTATTTCCTAGGAGGATTGACAAGAGGGCTATGAGCTGAGAAATCCTGGAGGAGAAGGAGTTCTGCACTGCCTGTTGCTCAGAGACAAACACTGGCAATCCCACCCATCCAAACTCTTCCATTAGCATGCGCATCCAGCACCGCTGTTTTGTTGCCTCATCAACATTCAGCTCACATCCCCCTTTCCCCTAAAGCACCAGCAGAGCTCAAAGGAAATTATTAAAAACACCTTGTATGAGATGAGAGTTCTGATTAGGTTTTGTTTCAGGTGCAAAACCCGCTCCTGGGATCTGCTTTGAGAGAGTCAATTCTGCCGGAGACCCTTACGGCAACTGCGGGAAGGACTCCAAGAGCTCCTTTGCCAAATGTGAACCCAGGTAGGGCCTCTCCCTGCAAGCACAGCAACAGGTGCTGGCAGAGGGCTTGGAACATTTCCAATGATTCACCTCATCCCTGCTTGTGTTGTGTTTATTTCCATCAGGGATGCGAAGTGTGGGAAAATCCAGTGTCAAGGAGGAGCCAACCGACCCGTCATCGGCACCAACGCGGTTTCCATCGAAACCAACATCCCGCTGCAGGAGGGGGGCAGGATCCTGTGCCGTGGCACCCACGTCTACCTGGGGGATGATATGCCCGACCCCGGGCTGGTGCTGGCAGGAACCAAGTGTGGAGATGGAAAAGTAAGATTCTGGAATGCTCCCAGACAAGGGAACATCGCTGCTATTGTTCTGCCAAGTGTTCTGTGCTTCTTTTTTTCTTTGGATTTTTTTTTTTCCCCCCGTAAAATAATTGCTTCTCATGCTGAGACTGAAACAAATTTTGCTCCCTTCTGGCCACTGTTCTGGGTTATGAATTTTCAGATGCAAATCTGAGCAACCTGATCTGGTGGAAGGTGTCCCTGGCCATGGCAGGGGGTTGGAAATGGATGAGCTTTAAAGTCCTTTCCAACCCAAACCATCCTGGGATTCTGGGCATTGGAAGTTGCTTAAGTTTATGACTGATTTTTTGAAGACAGTCCCAAGTATCTGCCCATGGAGGCTTGAGGTTTCCTGCAAAATAAGTACAGCAAAATACAGTACAGGCTTATTAATGAATTCCTGAGCTCCATGTGTTCCCTTTCCCAGCAGCTCTGGCATTGCAAAATTGTCATTAACTTCATTTGAGGTTTCAAAATGTATTTTATCTTCTGATTATGACTCCTCACTTCTTTTTTTCATGCTGGAAACCCTATCTCTGTATGCACTCTTAAAAAACTATAAACCCATTGATGCTCAGCCACCAAAACTGATTTTAGTGTTTGTGTTTTGCAAACTTTGTGAATTACCCACTGCAAATGCAGCCCAGATTTCACATGGCTGTGAAAAAACTCATTCTAAGTTTTTCCTTTGTGAGGAAAGCAACTGAGAAAGATGGGAGGCAGCCATGAGTTTACAGGGGGAGGAGGAATGGAAAGCAGTCCAAGAGCTATTGAAATGAAGGAGGTTTCCATACCCTCAGTGGATTGCTTGCAAAAAGGAGGAAAAACAAGTGCTTTGATAATTTGTGGTAAATTGAAGTAAGCCTCTGAATTTCTGAAAGCGTTTGAATTACGTTGGATTATCTCACTGTGCTGGGAACAGGTTTGAAATCCATCCCCAGTGAAACCACAGCTCTGCTACAGGAAAACAACCCTTACAACATTTCTAAGTCAATCTGTTCTAAAAAGTCTTTTCAAAGGCAACTCAGCGCTGAGAAAGCACCCCATTATGTTTTACTAATGAGTATTTAATCTTTCTAATCTATCTAATCATACACATCCACACTATAGAATACACAGGCTAATACTTCTGAAATTGTATGTTTTACTTTGAGGACATTAGTGCATTTGTATTATGGATTAAGAATATGAATTTAAATATTCTTGGGTTTTCTCAACTGGAGATGCACAATTTGAAACGCAGCCATTTTAATGTGATCAGAATTCTGGGAGCTGCTGCACTGTGAATATTTGAATTGTGAACAGTGCTGTAATCAGACCATATTCTCTCCATGCCTGCATGTTGATGCCAATTCACTCTAATTTCCTTTCCATTTTTCCTTCTCCCCAGGGGATAAGTGCCCTGATTAAGCATCCCTGTCGCCTCCTTCAACACCATTCCCAGCTTAATGCTAATTATTGTGACTGACTTTTAGTACTACTGAACTGCACTGCAGTTAAACATGAGCAAAATGTGCAGTGTGGGGCTTTTTGACCTTTTTTGTTGTCAACATAGCATAGGAACAGTTATTCCAGTCCTAATTTCTTCTTTTTTCTGTTTGGAGTAGGGTAACTTCTCATTACTGATGTGCTCATCACTTGTGTGGTTGTTTGATGTTATTATTGCTCAGCACTAATCTTGCTTAACCTCAATTTTCAGCTCCATTGGCAGCGTAAAGTTTATCTGCAATGACTGGAAAACAAAAAAAATATTGAATTTTATTCCTCTGCATATGCTATTTGTTGACTTCCATTTCCTATAAATATTAAATGTTAAATAGGGTTGGTTTATATTTAAAAACAAAAATAAAATTTAATGTGGAAAAACTTAGAAAGATCTTGGTTTTCCTGGAAAACACTGATGAGCCCATAAAAATCAATGACCTCACTTAAGTATTCACTTACTCTGGGTCCACATTCTGTAGTGGAATGAAAAATATTTCACTATTGATAGAAACAAAACTCTGATAATTTACACCATGAGGATCCAAAGCTTTGCTTGAGGAATCACCTGCTGTGCTGAAGACAGGAAGGCAGACAGAGCAGGAACCTGAAGGAATCCTGCTCAGTGCACTCCTAGCCCTGAAAAAAATTAGAAATTATTTTTAAATTGGCTTAAAAACCTCCCAAACCCCAGGGTCTCCCCACTAGTTCCACCTGAATGGATCTGTGAGGGTTTGCTTGCACCAGCTCACACTGTGAAGTGTGTGTGGAGCCAGGGCTGGCCAGGAGAGCAGAATTAAACTTGCTCAGATTTGGATTTCAAAGATTTAAAAGGAGCTGAGGGAAATAAGAAGAAGACACCCAATCCTGTTGTCCTTTGTGGCCATATAATGATATATATTTGTGTGTTGGGAATGTTTAACTGCTGAAAGATGGGATAGGATGCCCTGGGAGCCCCAGCAGCTCTGTCCCTGTTCAAAATCCTTTTTATTTATTTTGCAGATTTGCCTGAACCGGCGGTGCCAGAACACCAGTGTTTTTGGGGTCCATAAATGTGCCACCAAGTGCCATGGACGGGGGGTAAGCATCCTAGGAAAACATTTTTTACAGTCCCTCAATGACCACTGGACAAGAGATCCCTTTCTGTAATGGCTTTGAGATCTATAATTGCCTGCAATAGATCAGCCAGAGTCACTGCAATACATTTTATTATGTATTTCCATTTCCATTATGACTTACATGAAATTGTTTTTATTTGACAAAGAAATGTTTATCAGGCAGTAATTATCTTGTTCTTAATTGAGAGCCTGTGATACAAAGGAATCTTGTAATCCTCAAAGCAATTTGAAGTCTGACCCTCCATCATGAATTCCTATTAAAAATCAAAAATGCAGTTTCTCCATAGATACAAAGAAGTAAAAATTTTTGAATTGAGCATTAGAAATGTTTGGATTGAGAGGCAAATGAAACAGCATTTCCAAAAACATTTTAAAATTAAAACCATATTGATGAGTTTTGTGGCATGAAAGTGGCACAGAATGAAAAATGTGATGATATAATTTAATAATATCAGTGGTTTGAAACCCAGTTTATATTATGATAATGTTAATTATGTCAAGCTTTGCCTTATTAACCTTGATGTGCTGATGAGCTGTTTGTTTCTCTGAAAAGCTGTGGCAGCCTCATTGGAAGAGCCATAGAAATTCACTGTCCTCTCTGAGGAAGGATTTTAATTTGCTTTAACTTATTTTATCACCCTGAATTTGCAAATCTGAGCAGTGTTGATGGTGCTGCCTCTTATCATTGAGGATGGAGTGAGCAGAGGCTTGGACTGGCATTTTTTATGTCTGTACAAACAAGAACCTCTGGTGACTCCTCAGTGGCAAAACTGACCTCGTGGAATTGTAAATGGGAACTCCTGCAGTGCTTTAATTTAAAAAATAATGCTTAACAAAGTGTATAACAAAGTATATTTTTAATTATCTTGCTGCCTTTGAAATGTAAATCTTTTTTTTTTTTTTAATTTTACATGACCACAGCCAGTCTGAGCTCTCTGAATATTTTAGTGCTCTGCAGACACAGGGAGCACAGGGTTTCTGAAAGCCTGCCAGGCTGACCTGGCCAGAATATTGCATGCTCAGAATAACCCAAACTCCTGTGAACTGATTGGTGTCTTACTGAAAACTCATTTATTAGTCAGCATAAACAGAACGAGACAATTGGGGATAAAAGCATCATACAGTGAACCCAGGACAGGTATCAAAGCTCCCTGAGGGTTTCCTCAGCCCTGAGCCCATCTCACAGCTTACTCAGGAACTGTTCATCTTGGAGCCATGGAAAAATCCACACTGGGCTCAGTGCAAGGCCTCGTGGAGAGGAGAGCTCGGGGTGTAGTAATTACATCTCTTCTGAACAGAGAGAGACATGGCTCTCCCAGGAAAATCCTGGGAAGCTGTGTAGAAGCTGAGAGAAACTTAAACAAAATAATTCAGACAGTTATTATCTCTCTTTCTGTAACCATTGTTTATAGATACGGTTTTCTAGAGTGTGCTACTCATATTCACCAATAGTGTGAGAGAAGATTCCTAAAGGTCTTAGGTCCACCATTGTTTCTATAAGAACTGTAGATTTCTAATAATCAATAGTCTTTTCATGCCTTTGGCTGTCCCCAGTACCCCCTCAGTAATACTTGGGGGGCTGACAAAGCTCTGCTGCTCCTGTGCGGGCAGGAGGAGCTGAAGTGACCAGGCAGATAATGCTGCTGCTGCTGCTGGAAGCAAACAGAGAACAAGACTTAAGAGGTGTCTGATTATCCTCATATTATTGATGTTGTCAGCTGGGGCAACTCCAACGATTTCCTGCCAAAGAAATAATGGTTTTTAGGATCCCTCTTCCTCCGTGGCGAGTTGCTCTTTGCCACCTCAGTGTGCAGCGGGCAGCTATCAGCACATCTCCTTTCTTCTCCAAGCTTTATTCCTCTCTGATGTGTCACTGTCTGATTAGGAGCCCTTATCAGCCGGGGCTGCTCTCGGGTGTTTTTTATGTTAAGCCATTTGTCTTGTTTTGCAGGTCTGCAACAACAAAAAGAACTGTCACTGTGAGGCTGACTGGGCCCCCCCCTTCTGTGACAAGCCAGGCTTTGGTGGCAGCGTGGACAGTGGGCCCATCAGACAGGCAGGTCAGTGGGAATTCAGGCTCCACCTGAAATTTTTTACAGGAGAAAGGGTGGAAACTGGTCAACCTCAGAAGGAATTATTTCTCCACATTGTTAATTTTACGGGATTTCATTATTCCATGCCAGTTTTTCCCCAGAGTGTTGGAATATTAGTGACCTCAAAGAGATGTTTCTGGTTTGTGTCTGAGGACATGACAGGACAAGCAGTCTGGTCACAAGTGGATGTACAAACTAAATCTCAATGGGAAATAATGTCTGCTTTCATATGAACAATACTGCTGTAAACCAAAATGGATCTCTCCTCTGCATGCCAGATGCTGCAGTGGGTGGCAATACTGAAATTATGACAGCATGGTTATTTCCATGACAAAGCTTCCCATCATGATTTCACTGCTGAAAGATTTTTGTTTTTTGAAGATAGCAAAAAAACCTGGCCAGGCAGTGAGCAGGCCCTAGGAAGAAGTTAACTCCGTGTGATTTTTTTTGCAGACAATAAGAGTTTGACCGTAGGAGTGTTGATAACCATCCTGTGCCTTATCTTTGCTGGATCAATCATGTACCTCAAAAGGAAGACTTTCATGAGGTGGTTGTTTACAAGCAAGAAGACAACAATAGAGAAATTAAGGTATGCCCATTTTCCCTAATTATATTCCAGTAGATATTAAGGAAAGGAAGCAGTAAACACAGCAATTCTCATCACTGTGAATGTATTAGGAAGAGCCAGCCTTGACAAAAAATATTCACCATTATCAGCAGTGTTTTCCCTGGGTTGGTTTAATTTCATTGATAGGCAGTGAATAACACAGGTATTGGTATGAATATATCCTTCTTTCCTTTTGGGATGAAAAATTAAGCTGCGATGGAAGTGTATTGCCTTTATTTTCATTTGCCTGAAACAGTTTCATTACACTGCATGGCCTTTTATCTAAACTCAGCTGAGTGAGCTGAAACTTTCCTATTTGAGGTCATTACTGTTTAAATGTTAGATTCATTAGAACAGTCTCCTGGGTGTTACAAAGCTGCATTTCCACAGATTGCAGAAGCTAATTTAACAGACTACTGGTTTCTAAAAAATCAATATTTATTTTTATTCTTGCAGGAGTGCTAGACAATTTTTACTTTCCTTGTTTACTATAACCAGGCAGAAAGTCCTTGCAAAATCCAATCCTGAAAAGAGGCTCCTGTTTAAGAAAATGTTACAAAGCAGAACATTGTGTTCAACAATTAAATGTTTGTATTGCAGGTCTGTGAGTCCAGCAAGACCTTCCAGTTCATCTGAGCCAAATCATGTTCATACCATATGTGTTACTAAAAACCTCATTGTGAAGCCACAAAATACACCCATACAAAAAGTGAGTCCCTAAATATTTTTTTTTTAAGTGGGGGAAAACAAAAAAAAGGTCTCATGTATTTTGGATCTCAATTAAGTGATTTATTATAATACAATAATTATCTGAACTTAATATCATGTAGGACTAACATTAAGTAAAATGGGAGAGGATGTAGGCTTCAAAATTCATTTATGGCTTCCACGTTGAATACAGCTGTCCAGAACAGAAAAATAAATAGTTTTGTCTCTAGGAGAGAAAAGCAAGGGACTCCCATGGATTTTAAAGTAGCAATAGGGCAGGTTTGATGGGGCTTGCAGCTCCCTGGTGGGAGTGTCCATGATCATGGCCAGGGGCTGGCACATGCAGGTCCTTCAGACCAAACCATCCTGTGATTCTGTGCCAGCTCTTGAAATGTATAACTTTGGTTGGATTACTGAAATATGTAACTTTGGTGGAAGATTTGTGTAAATGTGTAACTTTTGTTAACATTAAAATGTGTAACTTTGGTGGAAGATTGAAATGTGTAACTTTGGTTGGCTGGCTGAAATATATAACTTTGGTGGAAGATTGAAGTGTATAACTTAGGTTGGATGATTGAAACATATAACTTTGGTGGATGATTGGAATGTATAACTTTGGCTGGATGGTTGAAATGTATAACTTTCAACCGTAACTTTCTTTGGTGGCAGATTGAAATGTATGACTTTGGTTGGATTATTGAAATATGTAACTTTGGTGAATGGCTGAAATGTGTAACTTTGGTTGGATTATTGAAATGTATAACTTTGGTTGGATTATTGAATTTATAACTTTGGTGGAAGATTGAAATGTATAATTTTGGTTGGATTATTGAAATGTATAACTTTGGTGGAGGACTGAAATGTATAACTTTGGTTGGATTATTGAATTTATAACTTTGGTGGAGGACTGAAATGTATAACTTTGGTTGGATTATTGAATTTATAACTTTGGTGGAAGATTAAAATGTTTAATTTTGGTTGGATTATTGAAATGTATAGCTTTGGTGGAGGACTGAAATGTATAACTTTGGTTGGATTATTGAATTTATAACTTTGGTGGATGTTTTCTCCCAGAGGGACGGCCCCCGGCGGCCGCTGCCGTATCAGATCATCGACATCAGCGACCCTGTGAAGACACACGAGGTGCCACCACTAAAAACACCCCAGAGGGTCCTGCCACCCCTTCCCCAGCTGCCAGGCCACCAAGCTGGGCCTGAGAGACCCCTGCCAGCTAATCCTTCACTGAGGTTCTCCCAGGTAACCATTGATTCTCTTCCATGTAATATTTACTCTGTGAGTGTCTGGAGAAATGAAGTGTTTTCCCATCTTTCCTGCTGCCCTTTTCCCACAGTATTTCCTTTATGTTTTGTGTGAGTTTAGAACTGTGCTGTAGAAAAATTGCCTTGTGGCAAGTGGGGCTGTGATCCTAAAATTTTGGATGCTGAACTCTGCCTTCACCACTCAAAAGACAACAGAACAACACATTAGAGGCAAACACGTCTCTGCAGCTGCCCAGGCAGAGGAGAGCTGCACAGTTTGTTAGTGAGCTGCCAAGCACAGAGAGGGAGTTTAGGGAGTCACGTTGCAGATGTGATGTGCAAGAGCAAAAGGTGTCTTAGCTTGATGTGTTTCTGCCCTGCCAAGGGCTTCATGAAGCACAGTCTGTTTTTCCACAGCACAGACCCAAAGAACACTATTTCATGCAGACCCACCTTTCACTGCACTGTTTAAGTAGAGATGGTAAATATTTTTTATTTTTTATTTTTGATCAAGATGCATCTGAGGGCGACAGACAGGGTAGATGAAGCTGTCTGTGTTAAACAGTGCCTTTTCTTGTCACTGGCTGCTCCCTTTTGGTGGCACTTTGGAGTGACTGTTTCTAAGCAAAGCACCCAGGCTGTTCCTGATCTGGGTGTGCTATGAGGTTAAGATAAAGTGAATTAAAAGTTAAATTAAAAAAAAAGTTAATTAAAAGTTAAAATAAAGTGTTTAACACCAGGCTCTCACCTGCAGGAGCCCTGAGAGCTGCTCGAGACCCTTTCCTGGTGCTGGATAGGAGGAGAGAGCTCTGAGAGACAGTGCTGGAGTGCACAGCTTTGAAAAGGGATTGGAAAAATATCAGAAACAAAGAGGGATGAGAGAGGCTGCCCAGAGAAGTTGTCAGGGTGCCCAGAGCAGCTGTGGCTGCCCCTGGATCCCTGGAAATGCCCAAGGCCAGGTTGGACAGGGCTTGGAGCAGCCTGGAACAGTGGAAGGTGTCCCTGCCATTATGGCAGCAAATAAAGTGTTTCTATATATAATTTTTCTAAGCCTGAACATTGTATCACTCAGGTTAGACCAACTTTTACAAGTGCAATCTGTGTTTTATTTGCTTTTTTATCTTCCCTTTTCCATGTTCCCAATCATTTTCCTTTCCAGAGGAGTAAGGAACACTGATTCTTTCTAAAATAAATTTTGTAGGGAGTCAGAAGCAATATTGATTCCTCTTGCTTGTCTTTAGCTCCAGTGGTCTCGTTGTTCATTTTCTTGTATTCTCTAACATTCTGCAGAATTCACAGTGGTCATAGGGAAGATTTCAAGTGAAAGTGCTTTTCTGCTTCTTAAGCAGAATATGGATGGAGAAAAGGCTTTCCAAGGAAAGGAAAAGGATCCATTTGTCATTCTCATGCTGCAGCTGCCCCAGCCTCAGTGCACAGCCCAGTGCTCCCCTGGAGCTCATGTTCCTAAATCCTTGTGCTCCAAATGTCACCCCAAGTGCCAGGTGGAATACCAGACCTGCAGTGCTACCACTGGCAGAGCTGAAACTGCCAAAAAGCTTCTCAGCTTGGCAGCTCAAATTCATTGTGACAGCTCCTTCATCAAGCAAAATATCATTTCACCATTTTCAGTCTCTGCATGCAACACAAACAGGGGATCAGCTCAAGGCAGCCTAAAGAACGAGCAAGAATGGATTCTTTCAAAATTATATCATAATCTAAATATTGTGAGAAACAGCTACTTTTTATATCAGAAGGACCAAAAAAAAACTGTGTGGGGAGAAAATCTTTCATTCCTAAGTTATTTTTTTCCCTCAAATCTTGGAAGTAAATTAGCTTAAAAAGAGTTTGGGATAATAAATATAGATACTACTTCATGTATTGCTTCAGCTCTCTCTGGAAGCACATCCAAAAGGTCAGCAAGAGGAAGGACTTGAAAAATCATTGCTACATGCAGGATATCACCCAGATGCTCAGTGCTGCAGGATGATGCTGTAAATTATATAAAATTTCCTTCAGTTGTAAGTAAAATAGTTAAAAAACAAAGACAACACAAAATAAACCAAACCAATCAACCAAACAAAAAATCCTCAGCGAATTAGCTCTTGCCAAGTTTAATATTTAATTATCTTTTGACTGAAAAACTGCTTTTCCTTCTTTCAGATGCACTTGCAAGGCAAACAGGCTTTATTTATGGGCCAGGTTCACAGTCAGGATAAATCAGCAGAACCCCATGTGAATCAAGGGAACAGTGCAGGTTTATCCTGGCCACGGGTTCAGTCCAGACATTGGATTTGATCTCTTCCCCTCGATTTTGTTGCTTTCAGCATTCAGTTGCTGCCTGTGACACTCTCATCTTCTTGTTACCAAAATATATCTCATATTTTACAGCTCATCCTAATGCCAGGAAATAGAACCCTTTTACTTCAAAATTTTACCACTTAAAAACGTGGTTTTACTTTTTCCTCAATAAAACTGAGCTCAGCTCAGCTCAGCTCCTTCTGCCCCAGTTATGCTGGGAATATCTCTCCTGTGACACCTCAGCCTGGCTGTGGACACTGAGGGCTTTCATTTTCTTCTTTAAAAATCAGTGAAAAAACCCTGGAATTTCATGCACCTGGATATCTTTGGAGCTGCTCAGTATGAAAATTGTGGTTTTCCATTCCAATACTGAAAACAACACTTCCCCAAGCAGGGCCTGAATGCATTAAATGCCAGGTTGTGGATATAAAGTGGACAAAGAAATCCACCCATAAACTCTTTGTGAGGAAGGGCTGAAGCTTTGTAGGGGAAGGAGTGGTGGAAGAGGAGTGAGGGAGGCAGAGCTGGGGTGGTGCCCTGAGCTGTGCTGCAGATTCCCACACATCAAAGGCTCTGCAGGGCCCCACACGAGTTAACACACAAAGTTTGGATTCTCCTGTGGCACAGAAAGAACAGAGAAGACCCTCCTGTAATCAGTCTGGGGGATGGGATTTATTTCTTCACAGAGCTTTTCCCCTGTTCCTTGGGTTGTGTGCTCCTGGTGGCATCTCCTTTCTATCAAGTGCTGCTCCACTTTGCTTCATCTCAGCCACCATTTATTCTCTAGCTCCATTTTTATCAGTTCCCTCCTTTTTTAATCTTTTTCTTTCATTTACCCTTTTAATTTTTTTCTCTCATTTACCCTTTCCTAGCAGCTTGCCACCACATTGCACTGTCTGTCAGAACACTTGGCTGCTTCCTCCTTAAGGATATTTTAACTTGAGGACATTTTGAGTGGGAAATGAATGAATAAATAAATCAGGTTTTGGGCCTCTGTACCCATCAATACTAGTACTTGTTATGCAGAGAATTAAACAGAGGGCATTATATGCAATTTTAAAATGTTGTTTGTGGCAAATTTGAACTTATTATATATGAGATTTACTTAAGCTCATGTATTTTCTTCTTATCAAAATGCCTGTGGATAATCAATCTGCATTTCCTTCTTGAAAGAGCAAATATTTGCCATGAAAAGTAAAAAAATAAAAGAATGCTCAAAACAAATAATAAAAAGTTGGACTTTATTCAGGAGCAATTCATGCTCTGATTGCTTGGATCACATCTTTCAAAGGATCTTTAATCAGATTATGCTTGTAAGCTCTTCTTGTTTCCTTTAACTTTACCAATGATACTTAACTAAAAATAAGGAATAAAATTCCTTGGGAAAAGTTTGGCAATGCAGCTCCAGTAATAGGAAGATCTGAAGTGAGTCTGGGGATAAACTCGAGAGATTTGTGTGCCCTGAGCAAGGCACTTAATGTGTCCCAGCTCCCCAAAACAGCACAAACAGCCAAGTTTCCCTGTTTGCAGGGACCACCCAGGGGAGCCACTGGCCCAGCCTGACAGCAGATGACTCCTGTTCTTTATTAATGGAGCCTTTAATTCCACTGAATGAAAGCACAGCAAAAAAAAATCCACAGATGCTCCCAATCCAAACCAGACTGGGGCACTTTGGTTTTGTGGCCATCTGAATTTCCATTTTAAAGTCATGTCAGGCATTCCCACCTTTCTATAGAACTAATTCTACAAAGTTATGTGTTGAATCTTTGCTGTTTCCATTTACCACCAAGTGAGCATTGAGTCCAGTAGAGATGCACCCTGCATTTCTAGAGCAAGGAATCAAAAATCGTAAAATCATGAAAATACAGTATTAAATCTTTGGTTTTGGCTTTCAGGTTTTTCAGATCCTGTAGTGCATTAGTGTATAACTCTGAACTTCAAATAAAGTGTTAGCAAGTTCTCGTCACAGCTCAGTCACACAGAACAATCCTTTTCCAGGCCAAGAACCAAGGACACAACTGTAGCATCAGGCCCAAAAAGTGCAAACAACAGGGAATTGAGGGAAGCAAATTGGGGAGGATGGGCCTTCATAACCTGGAGCTGGAATGGGACAATTAACCCCAGTATGGAAATGGAGCAGAACTTATAAAAGTGTGAAAATTTGTGACACGCCGTCCATCTTGGGTCCATCTACATTAGAAATAGAATCAATATTGTCTCACATATTTTAGCAAAAATACTGCACAAAGAAACTTTGATTAAACTCCTGGCTGTCCATTCCAGTCAGATATTGTGAAAGCAACAACATTTCAACATTAACCCTATTATGGAAACAGACCAAAACTTATGTGTGAAACCTCGTGACCCAGGGTCCATCTTGAGTGGAGCCATGGCCAGGCTCTTGTACTGCCCAAGGTGTATCCTGTGAAGGCCTTTTAATAAATCCCTGCTTTAATCCTTTAAATCCTTTATTCTTTTAACCTTTATTCTTTGTTCCTTTAACCCTGTTCTCAGCAGCCTCCCAGGGCCTCACTGGGACAGTGGAATGTGTCCCTGCTCATGGCAGGGGTGGCCCTGGGTGGGCTTTAAGGTCCATCCCAAGGCAGCCCAGTGTGTGACTGCCCTGTTCTATGGCTTTATGTGAGCTGTGGCTGTGTGGTGGAGGGTGTGATGTCCCTGTGAAAGCTGACAGGAGCTGGTGTTCCCTGCAGGAGCCCCCCAAGCCCAGCGCCCCTCGGAAGCCTCTCCCCGCGGACCCGCTGGGCCGAGCGCGCCAGGGCCCGGCCGGACGGCCCCGGGCTGGGCCCCACGCCAGCCCTGCCAGGTCAGTGCTCAGCCTCCTGCCTCAGGATTGCAGCTGCTGTGCTTTCCATCTGCTTGTAGTCCTGTAATTCAGCAGTGTTTGACTCTAAACTCCGTATACACGTGAGCTGCTGCTTCCCCATTTTGGGCAGACACAACAATTCTTCTCCAGGCCGGGCGATCAAGGACACCTCACTGCCTCAGGGCCCAGAAGTGTAAACAAAAGTGAGTTTTAGAGGGAGAAAACTTGAGGTGAATTACTTCATTAACTGAAGGTGTAATTGGAAGATTAACCCCCAATATGCAAATAGACCGAACTTTAAAAAGTGTGAAAACCCGTGACCCATCATCCGTTTCTGGGTGTAGTCACTGAGGGAGCTTCATCTGCCCAAAATGTACCTGAACGCCCTTCAATAAATATAACCTCCTGAAGTTCCTTCAATAAACATAACCCCTTTTTATTCCCTTAATTTTCCCTTTTTCATAAAAGTATGAAAACCTGTGACCCATCATCCATTTCTGGGTGTAGCCCCTGGGAGGCCTTGTCTGCCCAAAATGTACCTGAACGCCCTTTAATAAATATAACCCCTTTTTATTCCCTTAATTTTGTCTGGCCTCTGTTTTTAGGTAGTCCCAAAAAGGTATCAGTCCCAACAACTGGATTTTAGCACTTCACAGCAACATGGCTAAAACGGCTCAAGGAGCTGCTGCATCAACCACTTCCAACATAATTTCCATCTCTAATTTTACTTATCATGCTGCTTCTCACTGGGAGTGCACCAGCACAGTTGCTCTGACTCCCACAGAATATGAGGATTTACAATACCTGTGAAGGCTTGACTGTAAACACCTGGCTGCATATTTAAAACTAAAACTATTTAAAACTAACCAATAAATAATGAATTTTCTCCTCAGTCAGTCCCCCCCATCTGAATTGGGCTAAGAACTGAGTGCTGTTAAAATCAGCCACCAAAAAAGTGATTTCCTGATCACCCATTTCCTAAGGAAACATCAGTTGTAATCATCTGAAAATGTTATCCAAAAGATTCAAAAAGCATAAAAATTGTGCACTTCAAAAATATAAAGTATATTTGAAAAAAATAATCAGAAAGTGGAATAACTACACCAATGTTAGTGAGTTTAGTCAATGCTGTTTTCTTACCCAATATTCCTCAGTTTCCTGTGAATAAAGTGAGCTCTAAGGAAGATAAAACTGGTGTTTTAAGCTACAAGAATTCTACCAGTAAAGCACTTAAGTGCTCAGAAACATTAAAAATAGAACCAATATTATTTCCTATATTTTAGCAAAAATACTACACAGAGAAACTTTGATTAAACTCCTGGCTGTCCATTCTAGTCAGATATTCTGAAAACAACAACATTTCAAGCTGACTCTTACAGATTTTGGGGGAATTCCACCTGGAATTCTGCAGCATTAGTGACATTTTTGATCAGGTACAAAATTGATGAGCACCCAAAGAAATGGAGAATAATTAACAATTTACTGTTTTCTTTCTTTCCAACAGACCTGCTCCCAAACATCCACCACAGGTATCCAGGTCCAGCAACACTATGGATGTGAAATGAGGAGAAAACCTGACACCTTTATTTTAAAAAGTGAAGACAGAAGTTTGCACTATCTCCAACTCCAGGAGTTCATTTTTTTGACAATACTTAGAATTTTTAATGTTTAAAACAGCATTATTTTTAAGAATTCTGAGCTACTGCCTTTGGTGCTGTGCTGTGCTATGGTGCTCTGTATACTTGCTCAGGTACTTGTAAATTATTAATTTATGTTGAATATTTATTACAGTGCAGTGCACTGTAGTAGATATTTTTACCATAGCTGAGTTTTCCTAAAAAGGAAACCTTTTTTTTGTAATATTTCACTGAACTTGAATCATTCTGCTCTGTTGGTCCTATGTAGATTTCTTAGTTTTGTTCTTTAAGGGGTGCTGATGGAGATCAATGAAATGTGTAAACAGCTCCATCTCAATGGTCCTTACCCAACTTCTGAGTAAATATGGCAGGGTGAAAAGACAAAATCTCTCCTGGAACTGGGTGAAAAGACAAAATCTCTCCTGGAACTGGGTGAAATGCCCAATACTGCACACAAGGTGTGACCTGTATGTAAGCAAAGGCTCACTCTGTGTCTGCAGCTGTACTGTAATCTCAATTTTCATGTCACTGTCTGAGATCTCCCAGAAATCTCTGTGCTGAAAGAGGATGTACCCACCTGGGAGAAGTCCTTTCACTGAAGAAGTACTGTATATCACCAAGCTGTGGTGGTTTTAACCTCATTTTCCTCAAACACAGCCTGCTCAGTCCATATTAATGCAGATATCAGGCCTCCCTGTGCCATCTCCTTTTTGATGCTTTGGTAATTAAATTCCACCATCTCATTGTTGTCCTGATTAGACTGGCAGTGCATTACACCCAGGGCTGGGGGGAAGCCAAGAATTACAAAGAATTACATTTAAAAATCAACTTTTATATTATTTCCTTTTGCCTCACTGCTCTGCTTATCACCTGTATTTTGCATATTTACTACTGTTTTGTATTAAACTTCTACAACGTTGCTCCAGGTTCCTTAATTCCCAAATCAAAATGTGTATTTTAATACATAATTTCCATAGACTTGGATTATCCAAAAAAAGAAAAAGAAGTTCATCTCTGCTCTGTGATTACACCTGATCTCTTCTGTGCCTTCTCAGTAGCACTGCTGAACAGTTTCACCTGTGAAAACAGCAATTTTTAATTATCAGCTGAAGCAGAGGGAGAAGGGACTATCACCTTTAATGGTTTCCTCATTGCTTGTGGTTTTTGTTTCCTTAAGCAAAAATAAAAGCATTGATAGAAACTCACATCTGTGAGTGTCATTGTGTTTCATTTTCCCAGTTATTCCCCCTCACAGCAACACAACCTTCATCTTTATTGAGAAACTGGGCAAACCAAAATCAACCCCAGTTTGGTGCTCAATAGCAAAGGAAAAGTTTCATAAATGTATTTCAATTCTTAAAGCAGCAACAGGGCTTTGTGTGTGGAGAATCACAACAGAAGGTTTGGGGAACCAAAATGATGTTTTTTATGTACTTTATATATTTCTGTATTTAAAATACTAATTTATTGTATCTAGAGTAGGGGGTACCTCCATATGAAGCAGCCACATGATCTCAGTTTGCTTTTTGAATGCTCCCAGTTTATCAGATTTCTTCTGCAAATTGCTGCAAACCACAAGGTGAAACTGTGGGTAGTGAAAGGTGACATGAAATGAGTAAAAAGTGTCTGTTATCAGCATCAGGAAATCTGAATTTAACAGGAGCAGCCTAGGTAAGACTTGGCATGTGTATAAACTCAAACATGACCAACCTAGGCAGGCTTTAAAGTATAGAAAATAGAAATATCCACACAGGGCACCCACCTGTGTCCCTGTCACTTCAAGCAGCCACCTCACCCACACCATGTGTTAAATTTCTTAACTATTCCCACTAAAACAAGCACAGGTATCCAGGGAATTTACTCCTACAGTTAAGAAGAACATATTATCTACCAGGCTTACCATCTAAGACATGGCTAAACTTTGAGATTTCTAGATGTCTGGGGAAAAAATCCCAATTCTGTATCTGAAACAAAGGTAGCAAAACCCAAAGATCCTGTAAACACTAATAAAAAAAACCATATAAATATATATATAAAAAAATATATAGAGATAAATATAAAAACACTATAAAAGTTCTTACTGAATAGTACAGGGTGATTTTATTCATAGCAAAATGTGGGTGAAATATAGGTAACAGCCATAAAATGTGAAATCCTTCCAGTCAGCAATTTGCAAATTTTATATTTTTTAATACTTCTTTTATTTTTTTATATTTTTATATTTATTTTATTACTTATATTTCACAGAACTCACAGAATTACTAGGTTGGAAGAGATCTTAAAGATCGTCGAGTCCATCCCATGCCCTAACACCTCAACTAAACCAATATATTTATATTTATATTTATATTTATATTTATATTTATATTTATATTTATATTTATATTTATATTTATATTTATCAGCTGCAAAATTCTACAGACAGAAAGGGACCTGTGGCTTGGGTGGAAAGGGACAACAAACAACACCTGACAACAAGAGATGACACCAAATGATCAATCAAATCCTTCTTTTCTTTTGGGGAATTTTACCAGTAGTAGCTGGTTTTAGGTGCTTCCCCACCTAATTGGTGCCTTCATGATTAGAAATGCAGATGGCATGGGAAATTCCACTGTGGAGAGCAGGTGAATGGTTTTACATCTGTAAGCAAATAAATTCCTGTGGGATACAGCAGGGTGTGAAATCCAAGGTGTGCTCCTTGCACCAGCCCTGGCATAATAAATTCAGTCCTGTCATAATAAATTCCTCCACCTCCCTGCTCAGCAAATCACCTTTAATAATTAAAGGTTATTCATTTCTAAACCACCTTTTAATTATTAAAGGTTACACCAACCTTTACATTCTCAGTACTTTATGGGTCTCAGTTTATCTTGGTGTGAGAGATTTTTTGGTGCTGATTCTTCCTTTCTGTCCTCTCCCACAGCCCAGTTCCAGCCTCCCACCTCTGGAATGCTGCCACAGCCAGGCTCCCTTTCCAGAGGAACAGAGTGTGCTCTCCCTAAAGCTGCCTTTATGCTAATCAATAGAACAGAAAGTACAAAGCACCAAAGAAAATTAATAAATAGGCAGGAAACAAAAGGAAAATTGCATATTTACCATCTTTCTCCCCATCAAGTCCCTTGGGTTTAGTATTCCCAGATTGTTTGTAAAAGCTAGCAATTATCAGGGTAGCAAGATTTATCTCCTTTTAATTTCATGGAATATTTTAAAAGCCTTTTCAGAAGCTCAGAGTATAAAGAGATACAGAGCTTCCCCCTTTGTTTCAATTCTGGTTTCTTCTGATCATTTGAGTATGCAATATTCTCTTTTATTAACTTTCAATCAAATAACAGCAGTTTCCAATTTAACTATAAATTACCATGTAACAGTAAACAAATTCATTCTTTATCTCACTCTGCAAAACATCATTTTCTGAAGCCAGGAAGGCTGAAACTCGTTCTGCACAGGGACCGTCCTTCCACAGAACGAGACCACACAGAAACATTCCCTATAAATTACAGACAGCTGCCCTTTTCACACAATACTTATCATAAAAATTAAAAACCTAGAGCACATTGCACATTCAGAACTCTTGGGATTCAGCTCATTCAGGAATTAATATCCAACATTGTCATCATCATCATGACAAAAGATACTTTTCACTTCCATGACCCTCTTTTATTTTTTAAGCAATGTGCAAGACCACGTGTATCTGTAGAGGTGAGCAATATGTTTCTGCTTTATTTCAGGTCTTAATTCTTACATATTTAAATTTATTGCTTTGAATGTATTTAGGAGGAATTGAGGAAGGGTCTGGCGCACCAGGAGAGGCTGAGGGAGCTGGGAAGGGGCTCAGCCTGGAGCAAAGGGGGATCAGAGGGGACCTGGTGGCTCTGCACGGCTCCTGCCAGGAGGGGACAAGGAACAAGGGACAAGAAGTGACCTCAAGCTGCAGCAGAGGATGTTGAGATGGGATATTGGGAAAAAAATTCTTCCCTTAATGAAGGAATGTAGAGAGAATGGCATCTTTCTGCCTGGGGGTTCTCACTGCTCCAAGAACCCACAGCAAAAATTAAAAGTTCCATCTAACAGATTGCCTTTTGTATGTGCCAATCTTAGATTATGCTGGATTTGCAGGAAAGGACTGCAATTTTTCTCATTTTTTTAAAGCAACTTGAATTTTGCATTTCTCAGTGGTTTCCTTTGCAATCTTGGTGTTACTTGATATAAAGACCCCTAAAACTACTCTTAAAACCCCCAAACCATAACTTTCAGGAACTGATCTGAAAAAACATCAGATCATTTATATATTTAACATATATCACTTGCTTTAATTTAGCAAATATACCAGATTCTTATACTGTTAAAACTGTAAATTACTATTCATTCCAAAAGCTAAAATATATCAATATATATTTTCTACAAAGATTTGTTAATTTGCCTAATTTTTTGTAAGAATTTTAGATGCCTTAACAGCCTGAACATATTTTTCACTTCTAGAACTGAAGCTAAATTTGTTGTACAGCTTGTGATTTGAAGTAAAGAAGCATCTCCTTGGAAAATTTAAAGATGTCTATTAACAAAGTTGGGTAAGAAATGCTAATTTTTGTTTACTAAAGGGACAGTCATGAAAGCAAAAGAGGTCTTGAAGAAGAAAAGGAAACAGTAGAGAGGAAAAAAAAATCAGTATTTAATTTCCAGCAGTTTTGTAATATCTTCAGGGAAATGCCAAAAAGTATTTTTGTTTATTTGAATTTCTTGCTTTACATCTAACTGCATGCCAAGAGGGTTTTGTAAGGGTTCACTGTCTGTAAATCCCATGGATGCACTTAAATACAGGAGGAAATGCTAAAGGGAGGCTGAGCTCCAAAATTTACAGTGCCAAGGACCCAGAAATCTCAATAATAGAGGTGAAACAGGCAAGTTACAGCATTTGGGGCCAAATATTCATCTTTGCATTCTCTTGATAGGAAAAATCAAAGTTATTTGAAGCATCATCTCCAAACTGGAGAAAATCAGCTTTTCCTCTTAGTTTTTCCTTCTTGACTTCTAGCAAATTGTCCAAGCTCCAAACAAGCAAAAATCACAACAAATCCAGAAGGAAATATGTTTTAAAAATAAACTCAGAGGCAGAAAACTTCTATATAGGGATTATTTATACATACCTGTGAACACTTCCACTCTTCTGTAATACTGAAAGGTAAAGAGAAAAGGAAAAAAAACCCACAAAAACTGAACCAATAAAGTCTGGGTAACTCCTCCTGCAGCCCCAGCAGCACCACGTGGAAAAATCACCCTAAATCCTGTTTGAAAGGTGGGATCTCCATCCTACACCCATCTAATCCATGGAATTAAACTATCAAGTCAGGTTTTAGCAAAGCATCAGGACCAAAGTGCTTGAATGCCCCTGCTGCTCCTTGCAGCCCACACGAGGATGCAAAGCAGAGCATTACACTGCTCCAGAACCCAATAATTTCATTTTAGCATTAAGTAAAGCCCAGTAACATGGAAACAGCAACAAGCAGAGGGTTTGGGAGAATTTTTAGGCAGTCTGCATGAGATATACATGTTTAAATTAAAATACAGGTCAGGGACAGCTGAGAAAATTCATCAAACTCCTTGTTTATCATGAGCACAATTTTGGAGTGCATTAGGAATGTATGAAAATTGATTCATTCAATGAATACATTCAGTTTGTAGAATTTTTTTCCCTAAAAATGTGGTTTGGGCACATTTTGGATTATCTCTTCCTCTCCAGTTACCTTTAAGCTATTACCTGTAATTACTAGCCAAAATAACAGCTCTGAAGACAGAAAATTGTGTAGATTTAAGTCAGCAGGGAGATTTTATAGAATTCCAACACTCAGTAAGGATTCAGTAAGGCATAACAAACTACAAGGCAATGGCTTTCATGTCATTTTTATGTTTTAAACTTTCTGGAGCTGAAATTTTCAGTGTCAAGCAGGGCTGTCCTTCCCCACAGCCAGAGGGGAAAGTGCCTGGGCTCAGGGGTCTCTGTTTAAGCACTACCTGCCCCTAAAAAAGCACATTTCCTATTCAGTTCCTTTCAAGAAACTCACTAAAACCTTTGCCCTTCCACATCCAGCAAACTCTCTCTTCACATTTCCCCTCTTTGTCACTTTGGGGTTGTTTTCCTGCCTTTCCTTCCTTCCTTTTGTCACATCCCCTTTGTGCTCTTGTGTTGTTGTGGCTCTCCCAGCCAGTTTTATCTAAATCTCAAACCTAAAGGTGTTTACAGAGGAAGATTTTATAAAAACCTCTCCAATCTTTTGGAGAAGTTGAAATCTTTTTTTTTTTCTTCTTTATTTTCTCCCCCTTTTTTGTGTCTGGTTTCTGTGATGAAGCTTTGCAATCTCAGACAAAGGCTATGAATCCCCAGGGGCACCACCATAAATAACAGCAAAGACAGTTAAATGGATTGATTGGAATAGATGAATTACAGTGTCAGGATGTTCCCAGTTTGGATTTCTCTTCTCCTACCGCTTTGAGTTTTCTCCACTATTGAAACAAACTGAGATTTTCTCCATTCTGTGAGGTGGCACCACCTCAGCACTCACTGTTCACATCCTTCCCACTCCTGAAGTTTCCCAGGGCTGTGACAATTCCCAGGCTGCCTCTTTTTTTGTTGATTTTTCCAACAGGAGGTCTGGTTACTGCTGGAATTTTAACCTTATTCACTTCTCCTTCCACCACTTCAGCCAATGATGACAATTCCCCAAAAACTACAATTGCAGAGCCAGTACACAGCTGGACATGAGTGCACTCATCCCACTTTGTCAAGGTCTCTAAAGCCCCAGAGGTTTGGAATTCTCAGCTGGAGGAAAAGGCTGGGAGACCTTGGCCATCAGTAGCCATGGACAAGGACCTGTAGTTATTAATGGGCTAAAATGATTCTTTATCTGCTTTATTCTCAATATTTACCCGCCATGCCTGGTGCAGGGACCGGACTTGGCAAAGTCATGAGGGTGTGTTTCAAACGTTCCAGGTTGTTCAAAAGTTTAGTTAATAATAACTAGGGTTTGTAAAGACAAATTGAGATATAGGAAGAGGAGCTCTTAATTTCATCTCTGTCCCTTTGTTCAAATGAAGTCACAGGACTCTTCTGTCTTCTTCCAGCATTTGTGGATTTTCCTGACACACTCTGGAAAGAAGATGAAAAAATTCAAGAGAAAAGGCTCTCAGCCTTTTCTGAGACTGCTGAACAGAAATTTTTCCAAATTTCACCTCTCAGGATGTGTTTCCCCCCAGCAAAGCCTCCCAGAAAACTGCAGGTCCCAGTAAATAACTTTTCTGGTTTTTCTCCTCTCACTCCATAAGCATGGAGAGCAGGCTGTACTGTACAGCAGTGGACAAACATTAAATAATTAAAATTATATCATTTCAAACACTTCAGCTATGGAATTCCTGGCGTAACAAAGATCCAGCAGAATTAATTTCTGAAGGCAGAAACTCTGGAACCTCCTGATGGCTGGGACAGCAATACCCACTAAGTGGGAATAACTGTGCTCCATCCTGCTCCCCAGAGCTGATTCTTTGCTACCAAATCTCCATTCCATGGTTTTCATCCTCCTTCCCCCTTCCAAAGCAGCATTTCTCCCTCCCCTAAGGGGAACCAGTTCGCCACAAGCCAAGGTTGATATTGGGAGCAGAGGGACACAGAATTCCATCACTACTCACAAAACCCAAACAAGGCAGCACTGGGAACAGGGGATCTGTCAGGGGAGAGGAGAAACCACCCCTCAGTTCCATAAAATAAATGCAAAACTAAATTCTCTCCCACAAGTTTTAAGTGATACTTAAAAGTTTTAAGTCCCATACTATTGTTGCACATTATCCTGACCATCTTTAAGAAAAACATTAGAAAAACTTCAACTTATCCAGCACATGCCCAGCCCTCCCTGGCCCCTTGCACTCCTGCAGGAGCCTCCATCAAGCTGATTTTTTTTTTTTTTTTTAATCTCAGCTTGTTTTACAGGTCATCAATTTCATTCCTCCATGCTTTAGGTGCTCCCCTCTTCTCAATTAGGATAACACTACATCCATCAATTCTTATCTCTGAATCTTCAGCTTCTCATTCAGCCACCCAGCAGTCTTGATCAGAGCTTATCAGCTGCAACCCTGTTGGTTTAATTGCACCATCCATTTGCTAATATTTACTCAGCCATTACTAAATATCTCCAATTTTGTTTGCTAACACACATCCCTGCCCGTTGTGAAACCAAATCCAGGCAATCATGCCTATCTCCTGTTTCATGGTAACCTGCAAATAAAACTGAATGTTGTAGATGGATTAAAAATGTGGATTATAAGGAAGGCTCCCTATTATAGCCTGTATCAACTCCTGATTTTCTGCCATTCTGTTCCCTATGAAGAAATGGTAAACAGAGGAGGTCTAATTACAAAACCACAACCATGGAAGCTTCACTGCCCTAAAGACTCAGAGATTATTCCAGTTACTGCTATAATATCAGCAGGTTTTTATCCACTGCTCTGTTTTCCAGCCAGAATTACACAATTCTCCACTTTTCTAAACCCATTACCATCATTCTTTTGGGCAAATGAGTTTCCATTAAGCAAGAGCCCAAAGGACTCAGGAATGTATCAGGGCAGAATTAACATGAGGATAAAAATTAACCTGCTCACTTTTGGGACAATGCTGCCTCCTCTGCAAGCTGTAGAGATGAAACTCTTCCATTTCAGCACCATCAATCACCAGGCAGGAGCAGGACCTTGTCCTCCACCTGCAGCCCTGAAAAATTGTGTGACCCCCCAGATCTTTGCCTTCACAGGAAGCACCTGGTGAGCTCAGGTACTTAATAATATCCAGGTGACCAGCAAAAGTAGCCAACATCATCATTAAAAATGCAGAAGAAAAGGAAATTAACCTGCTGAAAAATCAGGACATCACTGTCACTGTTAAAAAAAAAATCAATTAAATGTTTTCAATGCTACGTGAAATTCTGAGCAAGAATGTGCCTGTGGTAACCCAGCTCTAACATGGGATACATATGAAAATATCTGACCTCTTAGAGACAAGGAATAACACCATAAATATATTTTAAACCCTTGATGCACTCCTGAGAGCTCTCTGAAACCTCTGCCTCACATCAGAGGGTAAGAGGCAGAAACAAACAGGCACAGAAACAAACACTGAGAAATCCACATCCAAATTCCAACCCTCCTGCTGCCTTCACTATCCATTAATCCATAGCAAGGGTGTCATTACACCCATCTTTCACACCAAATATTGTTCTTTCTCTTAATTAATTCCCAATTCCTGAACTGCTGAATTCCCAATTCCCACTCTGGCCCAAGGGTGTGACCTTGACATTTCCAGACATCAGATGGAAATTATTGAAATCTAAAGGACCTGGACTTACATTTCTGTTCCAAAACTATGTGTGGCTCTGAAAATATGTTTCTTTCCCTTTGGGTAAATCTTTAAAACACCCTTTTCTTACTTAAAATCCAAAGGTATTTCAGATGATTTTATTCTGCAGAGATCTGTCACCTGTTGCTCAAGGCCAGTGTCTTCCTTCCCAGAAACCTCTCCTGCCTGAGTTCCTGTGTGCTGTCAGCTTGTCAGGGGACTCCCAGCACCTGCAGGACCACACAGAGTCAGGTTTAGGACTTTACCAAGTTTGTGTTGTGCATTCCCATCCTTCCTCCCTTCTGTTGAATCCTGTGCCTCAGATGCTCCATGCCCACCAGTGGTTCCTGGCTGGTCCACCTCCTTATTTAGTTTCAAATCCCTCTGGATCTCCAAACCTTAACTAGAAACAGCAAATAAAAAAAGAGACAAGGATTTGGTAATTAATAAATTAAACAAAATAAAAATAGTGGGAAAGAACCCTGTAATATTTTAGCCCTCCACCTAAAGAAATGGCTCATCAGGATAATTCTTTTACTTTTTCCTCAAATGAAAAGAATCAAAAGATCAGTTCACTGTGCTGCTTTTCAGCTGACATCTCTGTCAGTGTGATTCTCCTGTCCCTCGGGGTGGCACCACAGCATCTGTCACATCATATTGCATTTTACATCTTTTATATATAGTTATATACATATATATCACAGAATCCCAGGATGGCTGGGGCTTGAAGGGACATTACAGATCATCTAGCTCCAACTCTCTGCCATAGCCAGGGACACCTTCCACCAGCATCTTAAAATTTATGAATGTAGGACTTAAAAATTCTTCCCAATTATCAAGTCCAGCCTCCTGCTGTTGCAACCAACCATATTATTTTATGCCTTTCAAAAAGTGAGCACAGAGTCCTCAGTGTAATGAGAATTTTGCCCCTGCTAGCTGGATAGCTCCTCCAAAAATCTCCCTGTGCTGTGTAGAAATCCTATTTGTACTGAGGCAGTTCTCTTTTTTTGGTTCTTTGCTTCACATCAGACCCAAATCTGAGAGGTGATTAATTATCTGTATTTATCTCTCAGAGGTTACAATTAACAAAACTGTAGGAGTGTCTCAATTAATGAGTCTTCAATGCAATGCTTGGCCAAATAACACTCAATCACATCAAAACCAAGTTCTAGCTCTGTTTGTTTTTTCTCTTCTAAATGAGAAATAATTTCTATTTATCACAGTGTTTTTCCAAACACTGGGATGTGTTTGATCCCACCAGCAAGCACAACAACCCCCATGGAAATGTGGCAGTGACACTCTGGTTAAACTCACATTCAAACCTTGCTGTCCTGGAAATAGCAAAGTGTAATGTCATTGAAAACACAACATTTTACTGCCTTACCCCATCACTGGGGCAATAATTCAACACCACATCAATACATTTACTAAATGTGTAGTAAAAATGTAAATAAAGCAAATTCATCCCAAAGCAAGGTTTCAAACCCTGGCTCCTTGGTTGCAAATTTCTACTCTGAGATGAAAACATGACACAAAACTTGGGCTTTTCCCAAGCAAAGAAAGACAATCATAACATCCACTACTTCAAGAAATGCAGAAGACATCTCACAAATTTTGAGACAATAAAGACATAAGCAAATATTCACCAGTGACCCCAGAGGTTCTTGGAATACATTCAGCAGTCCCAGAATGATGGACAGGCCATGAAGAAAGCAGGACACACCATTCCCTCCTGCACAATTCACCAAATTTCCAGGCAGGACAGCACAGCTGCATGTGGGGCTCCAAAGTGCCCAGGAAAACCAGCACTGGTCACCAAAATGCTGGGAAAATCAGCAGAAGGCATTTAGTATTTTTACTAAAAACGTGGATGCTCCAAGGGGAAGAATTACTGAAATTGTGTGGCTGTCCCAGCACACAGGACAAAATTCCAACAGCTACAGCTGAAATTCCAACAGCTACAGCTGAAATTCCAAGCTGCAGCTTGGAGAAGTAACTTCTGAGGATGACCAGAGCCTGATAAAGAAAAAGCCAAGAGAGTTAAGGAACATGTTCAGTGGGAATTCAGGTGTTCAGCAGGGATTGCTGGAGGCCAACAACAATTTGATCCAATCCCTCCCTCCCAGCTGGGGGATTGCCAGCCCGGGGCTGGATGGGTGTCAGACAATGCAGCAATCAGCACAAAGGTTTTCATGGATTTACAGCTCGGGGAAAAGCAGCTGCTGAATCCCCAAAGAAACCTCTGTGCTGGGTTCTGGGAGCCCTGGGCTGCCCTGGCTGAGCCCCTTTAACCCCCAGCACGGAGGTTTGGTGACAGCCTACAAATTAAAGACATAATTACCCACCAGAGAATAAAGTGACATTATTGGGATGGTCTGCAGAATATTCCTTAAATTCTGAAAAGGAAAAGCAGTGCCTAATGCAGGCTGATTTAATTCAGGGCCACTTTTCCTTCAGCATTCTGCTTTAAGCAGAGCTGCTGCACACTGAACTCACCTGCCAGAGCTACTTAACTGCAGCTCTTTAATCCTTCAGGAAAAGGGACTTTAAACCTGACCCCACCAAACAGAGGCTGGCATTTGACTACAATTTGGATTTTCAGTGAAAATGGCACAATTCCAGCTCCAAGGGGAGATAATCAGTAGGATGCAGAGCAGAGTGTACAGTGAGGTACAGTGAATCTTTGCTTTTCAATACAGAGAAATGGGCTTTCTTCACAAAATTCACATGAAGGGGAGAGGTCTGACACTGGAAAGTGCCTGCTGATTACCTGGCAGTTAAGGGAAGCCTGAAAGAGTTTAGCTCAGGACAGACTGCTTTAAATAAAGATAATAATTCTGTTTGATTTCTTTCTTTGCAAATCTAAGAATACATGCGTGGATTAGTGAAGGGAAAAATATCATTATTGGGTAGAGCCAAGTCCCTCCAGACCTTCAGAAGGACAAAAAAAAACCATCCAAAGACAAAGTCTCCTCTCTTTAGATAAGTTTCTATGGCCTTTCTATATCACATCAAAATAAATTCTCAGTGTACCTGTCTTTTCCATTTCCTGTATTCTCTCCTTTTAGCTCGCTATGGATGCCTGCAGAGTGAGTTTTATCTAGAATTTGCAAACACAACAGCTCAGCCTGATATAAAAGAAGATACACTGATAATTGAATTTTGGAAGCACAATAGCATCTCATTGATGGTATTTTAACATTGTAATAGCAATTATAATGTAAATGAAATTTACAGAACATCGTGTAACACCATTATTAAAACATTTAAACAACATAATAAAGCTATTTAGCATTTCTAAATCTGTTCTTTCAGACCAGAACATTTTCTTACCCTCCTTGAATTATTTTTAAAAAAATGCCTCTGCATTGCTACAGCCAATGGAATTGTTCTCCATTCATTGCTTCTCCTATGGAAAGCAAAGCACAAAGCATTTTTTTCCAAAAAAATAGTTGGAACATTCATTTTAGTTACACAGCATTAAGCCAGTGCTGTAGAAGATTAATCTTCATGTTTAATAATACAATGCTCTGATATTTCATTTTACTTTATTATTTCAACAACAGTACCCCAGTTCTCAGTTTAATGTGACAGATTATTCAAAGTTCTATAAGATCTGATATCATTATTAGGATCAAATATTTCAGATATGGCCTTTTTCAGAGACTTAGAAATGGCTGCAGAGCCTGTCTTAAAAATACCTTTTAAGGGAAACAGAACAGGATCAAATTAAGTGTTTGTATCCTTTAAGTTGAGAAAATTTAACTTATTTTACCTAACTTATTTTAACTTGAATTTTAACTTATTTTTACTAAAAAAAAAAAGACCAAAAAAACCACCCAAAAACAAACATCCAGAGCTGTTGTTTGGATTTTACATTTTGTAAATGCAAAATATTTAGATTTGACATCTTTATGGTTCTGTTTATCAGCCAGACGAAGGAAATATTAACCCAATATCAGCCCAAAGGAAATATTTTCAGGTAAAACCCAACACTGGAACAGTCCCAGGATGATGTGGAGAACCCAAACAGCCCCACCACAAATGGAGAGGGGAAATGAGGACGAGGAAGGCTCAAAGAAACAAACTGCAAAAGCAAAATACAAAGAACAAACCTAGAGGCAAGGGCAAAACAAAAGATAAGAACAGAACAAGTGAGCACAGCTGCTGCAAAAATTACTTACAAGGAGGATAAAAGGAAAGGGGATACAGGAGGGAACAAGCTGGAGAGAAAAGGGAGGAAAGGAGAATAAATCCTTTGTTAAGTTGAAGTTTTGTATTTCACTCCTGTATTTCCCTGGAAGTGTTTGCAACTCCACTGCAAATGATCAGTCAGAAAAGAGGGAGAAGGGCAAAATCCCAACCCAAAAGTGGAGCTGTGAATGAAAGTAACAGAGAGGTTGTGGAAAATGAAGAGAAATAATGAATTCTGGAGGAGAGGAAGGAAGGAGATGATGGAGAGACTCTTCCCCAGGTGCACAGTGAAGGACAGATGGGAATCACCCTGGATGGTGGGAAATTCTGACTTGCTGTAAGAAAACAATTTATTTTACCATGAAGGACAAAAATCTGGAACACAGAGAAGCTCCAAAACTCAACAAGAGCTGGAGCTGGATCCATCTGAGCCAAAGGCTGGACCCAGGGATGCCTGAGGGTCCCTTGCAGCCCACAGGAACCTGTGGTTCCACCCCAGAACTCTCTGGAAATCTCCAGAGCTTGGCATCACTCCTAACAAGAAATGAATCTTTCAGCCAGAGGGATTAAATTTGTTTTTCCCTTGGTTTGACACAAGAGATGTGACCTTTCAAAGGAAATGTGATTATTAGATGAAAACAATGAAGCTGGGAGGGTGAAGGTCACATCTCTGTCTCTTGGAATAAATTCTTCATGTACAGTCTGAGCTGCTCAGTCCCAAATGTGCAGGCAGTGCTGCTGCAGGGTGCCCACACCTTTATTTCAGCATTGAAGGCAGTGAATAAATGATGAGTCCATTGGTGGAGACATTCACCAATTAACCAGCAGCAGCTGTTTGTCTTCTTTTCTTAGGGTACAATTGATTAAAATTGCATGCTTCATTGAAACAGAATTCTCTTGTACTTCACCAAAGGGGGAGAGCAAACTTCTCTTCTGATTTATAGAACATTTTTCCAGCTGAATACAAATTAGAAACCTATTCTGCCTTGTTGTTTATAATGTGCAGACATGACTTGAAAAAGCAGAGGTAAAATATTTTGAGTGTTAATCAGACATTGACTGTAACAAAGCCCAGTTGCGGCAAGAAGTTATTTCAGGCTTGAACCATCCTTCTTTTCCTGCTTATTCCATGTGGATTTACACAGACCCACACACCAATCATATGGATTTATGGATAGATGAGATATCCACAGCCAAACTATTGAAAGTATTAATATGGGATATATGGATATATGAGACACCTACAGCCAAATTATGTAAGGTATTTATATGGGATGTATGGATATATGAGATACCTACAGCCAAATTATTTAAGATATTCATATGGATATATGATATATCTACAGCCAAATTATTTAAGATATTCATATGGATATATGAGATGTCCACAGCCAAATTATTTAAGATATTCATATGGATATATGAGATACCTACAGACAAATTATGTAAGGTATTTATATGGGATATATGGATATATGAGATATCCACAGCCAAATTATTTAAGGTATTTATATGGGATATATGGATATATGAGATATCTACAGCCAAATTATTTAAGGTATTTAAGGTATGTGCTGGTGTGAGATATAAAAGCTCAAATGCAGCTGAAAAGTGTCCAAAGAAGGGCAAAAACTGGTGCAGACCCCTGAGTCCTTCAGTGCAAAGCAGAGCAGAGATGCACTGACTGAGCTGGAACAGGGGAGATTCATTCCTTCAATCATTTCCCTTCCACTGCAGCCATGAGCAGGAATTTGTAAAAAAAACCCAATTTTAGGTTGTGGCAGAGGTGAGGTGCTGCCTGGGATGGTCTGAGCACTATGTCCAATATTTCTCAACTAAAAAATCATTTTAACCAAGCTCTGATTACTTGTGAAGCTGAAGGTTTGTAGCAAATGCATGAAAAAATAAATCTCAGCTTTGCAAGTTCTGCTTCAAAACAAATGAATCTAAGCTTTCTTTATTTCATCTGAGTCTCAAACATTCCATAAAACACCATCAGTTTAAAGCATCTCTACAAACAGATATTCACATTTTAGGAGAGCTCTCCTTCACCGTGGGAAAAAACCTGCAATTCCAACTTGGAGATTCAATGAAAAAGCTCCTGGTAAAATCTGATTCCTGGAGTCACTGCAGGTGTTACCTAAAAATATGTAAAACTGAAAAACTTGAGAGTGAGCTGGCTGTTTTCAAGCAGATGTTATTCAAGCCTAAGAATATCTTTTTTGGGGGGGAAAAAAGGCATTTATAACTTTCATTGTCAATGGTATTCACATTGTTCTGGTTGCTGAGCATCCCCCCCTGCCAGAAATTGCTCTGGGTGCCAAACTCCTCCTGTAATGGATCTCATCCCACTGGGCACCTACAGCACCCATTTTTCACAACTTCCAAAGTTCTTAAAAACATAGTCAAGGCAAAATCTTCACTGACCCATGACTCAGACAGCTGAGAAGAAATGCAAATATAGTCTCACTACAATATTCTAAGAACATGCACGTCTGTACTTCCACTGCTAGAAACCTGGGATCACAACCATGCTCTTCCTCCATCCACACAAAATCCAGACTTGCTTCTGCACCTGCTTACCTTGGACAACCAGCAGTTGGCTGAGGAAAAAATTATTTTAAAAATAATTAAAAAAAATAAAATAAAGGAAATCAAGTAACATTTTATTAATTATTTTAAGAATTATGTCAGGGAGCACTCTAGAAAATTTTACAACTATAATTTAATCTACAGAATAACTTTATTCCATATTAGTTAACCTGAGTGTTAAAGTAAAATTATATTGTTTTCCTCATGCCTGCTCAGACACATTTCTTTAACTTTTTTTTTTTTTTTTTTTATTTAAACCTATATAAGGAAGCCTTGAATTAGTAATTTCATTATAATTTAAAAACTGGGCTATTTTCTGGTAGGGAACACAGGGATAACTGGACCATAATGAGGGATCCTTTAGGGCTGGTGACCTGTGGGACACTCTTGGCTCACAACCTGCAGCACATCCCTGAAAATGAAATTGAAGTTGTTCCTTCAAATGTCTCAGAGATTTCAGCACATAGCAAATGATCAGAGGTGTCTCTCTAATTTTTTCTCAAACATTTGTTTTATCCCTCAAAAGAAAATCTCCTCAGGTTCTGCCTGGCTGCTCCATCTGTCAAATCCAGGCACCAAAATATTCCAGGATTGGAACTCCAGGATTGTTTTGATGGAATAAATGGAGAGCAGAATGAAAATGCCAATTACAGCAGAATTTTTCCAATTTTACCCACATCCCCAAGCAGAGAGATTTCAAACTGGCCCACACAGAAAAAATCTAATTTCTAACATCTCTAACTGGGGCTGGGAATTGGGGGTTCTCAAAGGAAAAATGGCATTTAGAGCCAAAAAAGCGCCATTTTCACAAAATATACCTCATTTGCACATGTAGGTAAAGCAGTATTTGAATATTAGACACCTTTGGAAAACTAACATGCTTTTATTTACACATCATTACAAATTTGAGTAGTAAAATACTTCTAATGCTCTATCAAAAATGAGCAGGTTTTATCCCAAAAGAAATATTAATGAAATATTTCAGTGATTCTGGAGCCCAGCACGGCATACCTGCTATTAAAAAAAAAACAACTCATTAAAAAGCATTGCATTTATTAGACTTCATTGTAATTTATTAGAATTTGTTGTAATTTATTAGAATTTATTGTAGCATTTTGATGCTTTGAATGCTGGGTATAATCAAAGGGATATTTAGGGAACAAAGAGAAGTGAATAAATCCTCAGCAGTGCTGGCACTAATACAGTCTGATCCTGCCACCTAGTGACAAATTTGCCTTGGAAAATCAAAATATTTCCCCAGAAACTGCATTTTTCTGCAGGAAAACAACCAAAGTGTGGAGCCTTTATAACCAAACTCTGAACTTTGCCACCACTTTGTGTTTAATTCAAAGGAAAGGGAAACAGACTCAGGAATTATTTGGAACAGAAGCTAAAAAGTGAAATATTTAAGCATTTAAGTGAATTATTATTATTATCTATTCATTTATATAAAATACTGGTTAGGTACAAGTGGTTCTGGAATTCTCCAGAGCTTATTTTGAGAACATATTTTATCTAACATTGTATTTTACCACTGAAATATACATTTACAGCAAATAGTCACCATTTCAATCCCTCCCAGATTTAAAGTGTTTACAAATCTGAGGAGAGTTCCACATTAATTTTGCACTTCCATAATATTGGACTCCATTAGGATGCACCACTGGAGCACCTGGAATATCAGAATTATTTTTCTTATCAGTCTCTTTATCTGCTTTGGAGCCCAAAGCAGCTGAATATGGGGCTGCAACAATTCTGTAACAACCGGATGTGGTTTGTTGGTGGGTCTTTTCCCTAAAAATAAATAGGTTTTAAAACTAATTTTAAAATATATTTTATATATTTAGAAATATTTTATATTTACAGAAATATTTTTGTATTTTAGTATATACTTCATATATTATATTTTTATTATATATTTTATTATGTGTTATAAATTTTATTATATGTTTTATTTGTATATAATATATATGAGAAGATGGATTTTGAACATTGAATAAATTATGTTGTAGTTTGTTGCCCTTGGAGAACAAACTACACAGAAATACACACAGAAATTATTTTGCATCAATATCTAAGTAACAGAATCAACTTTGCAATTCACTGTTTGGTGGAGGAATTATATTTATTTTATTTAAGAGTTTTATGCTTTTCACACTGAGCAGTCAGCTTTAGTGCAGCCTCTCTTTTTCACTGTAAATCTTTCTGTGCACAGCATAAAAAGATTGATAGGGAAAAGAAATTCAGTAAACTCTGAAATTTCTTTTCATCAAATCTTAGATGCTACAGGCAGGTTGTGGGCTGCTGTATAGATATAAATGTAAAAATAAAAATAAATATACAATATAAATATAAAACTATAAATATAACTACAACTGTAAATATATACATACATGTAGCTTGAGTCACAAAGCAAGAAAATCTAGGAAACAACGAAAAAAAAAGAACAACAAAGAAAAAATACCAAAATTTTGAAATAACACTTCAGAAGCTCCCTTCTCTTCTTCTATTTTCTTTAAAAGTATATAAAATAAATATAATAAAGTAATAAATAAATACATATTTAAAATCTGGACAAAAGAAACATATTTGGATTATATACTTTTAATTGCTAAAGCTACCTTTTATTCTTCTATTTTCTTTAAAAATATGTTTATCTATAAAATATAATAAATAAATAAATACATATTTAAAATATGGACAAAATTAACATATTTGGATTATATTATATATTCTTAATTGCTGCTTAATTAACCAATAACTGCTCAACTACAAATACAGAATTTACAGCCTGTACAAAAGGAAAATTCATGTAATAAATAAAATAAAACTCAGTTTTACAAACAAACACCAAAAGCAAGGACTGCAAAAATTAGAATAATTATTAATTATTTATTCTATAAAAATTATAATAATTAATTCAATTAAATAATAAAAATAAACCAGGAATTTTTCTTAATCAACACATAAAATTATTATTGTTTTCTTTTAGAGGTGAACAGAAATTCAAGGGCAAGAGTTACCTTGGCTGTGGAATTACCCAATGGCTGTAGAATTTTTTCCATCCCTTCTGCCCAGGGTGAGAGCCAAAGCTGGGGGGTCACAGGGGGTAACGAGGCATTAATTAACCCCCCCAGAGAGCATTAATGAACCAATTCTGTGTTCTCTACCCAGGTGGCACCAATGCCTCCAGCAGGTTTTCATCCCCTCCGTGCCAAACTTTCCTTTTCCAGGGCACATTTGAGAGAACACTTTGGTTCTCCTGGTGAAAATTCCATTGCAAAGCCATGAGCAGCGTTTAGAGCAGGGAAAGGTTGGGGTGGGGAGGGACCTTAAATTTCATTTTCTTCCACCCATCAACCTGGCCTTGGGCACTTCCATCACTGCCACCCCCTCCGGAAACCAAATACTACGTAAAGCCACTGAAAAATTCAATATTTCCTGAAGGATTTTCAAATCCCTGTTTGTGTGACATAATCCAAGTTCCCCATCCAAAAACCCAAAGCTTATCTGCACTCAGGTTTCCAGGAGTGGGATTTTATTGTTTTAACTATTATTTCTTAAAAGCTTTTCCCCATCACCCCTTGACTTGCATCCCATTTGTCTCCTTTCACTGGTGTTTCATCAAACATTGTTGCTCTTCATTAAGCAGAAAAGCTCAACAGAGTGTTTGTTAATTGATATATTTTACCTACAGAGAAAGAAACAAACAAACAAATTCCCCTCCTTTAACTTCTCAGAACCAAACTGTGATTTATGGTCCCACTTGTACAAGGTTGTTCTTAATGATTTATTCAATAAAGGCCATGACTGGAAGTAACTGAAGAGTAGGTGAATTTGAATATTCAACACTTCATCCAAAGCTCATGAAAACCTGTGCAGTCATTAAAAATAAACTATCTCATTTATCCCATCCAATTATAATCCAAAGTGTAAAACAAAATGCACCTACAGAAGGTAAAGATATTTTCTTCCCTCCACCCCACATTTCAGTGGCTCTAAAATGTTTTAAATCTCAGTATTTATTATTAAAAGGTTTCAGGTTTCATTCATAACCAGGTTTTGTTCCCATGACCATAAAGCCCTTCCTAACACATTACAAAAGGTTCTAGTGCAGCAGTTTGTTTTAGCACTAAAAAGGCAAAATCAAAATTATCTTTCAGGAGACTTTGAAAGTGAAGGTGAAATAAATGGAGAAGTGGATTCAGAAGAAACAACACAGTTAATGAGAATTAATAAAAAATAACAGAGCAGGAATTTTTCTTAACTTGTAAAATTATTTTTGCTTTCTTTTAGAAGTGGGCAGAAATTTAGGCTCAAGAGATGACTTCTTATCTACCATTTACTTTTTTGCTTGCAGCTGAAAACTCTAACAAAGCTTGACCCCACACTAAGGGTTACACTACCTTGATAAAATAAACTGCATTTCCAGAATTCTTTATTATGTCACAGACATATTAACAACACTTTCTGAAAGAAAATCTGGGTTGATTTAAACCAGATTTTAAAATCTGGTTTGATTTCTATGAATGCAAAGATTCCTGTTATTTTTTTTTTTAATTAAAATTAGAACTAATTTAAAATTAGTTCTGCATCTGTATTGGTGCAGATTTCCATCCTATTATCTGCACATATCCCCACAGGCAGGGCTGGGACTGGCACAGCACAGCCCTGCCAGCTCACGTTGGCTCCCCTGATTTTCTGCCTTGAAGGTAAAAGCCAAAAATGGAGACTGACTTCACTTCTGTCTGCATCAAAACTCTCACTGACCTGGCCAGGGATGGAATATTGTAATAAAAAAGGTGTCCAAAGGCTCAGGGTGGGATTGGCTGGGTGTTGTATTGATGGTGACATTGTGACAACAGGTGAACCCAATGGTGACAGAGGGACACTGAGCCAGGGCAGTGTCACATGAAACATGTCCAATGGCCAAACAAACCAAAATGTTATTTCAGAGCACTGAGCTGTGCCAGCTCCCTGTGACAGAGAACAGCCCTGGCATCAGCAGCTTGCTTCAAACAGTAAAGAAAAAAAATGGCCAACCCCAGCAGGAACAGTCCATCCTCCCAAAGGCAAAGTGCTCATCCTCCTAAAGGCAAAGTGCTCATTCTCCTAAAGGCAAAGTCCATCCTTCTTAAAGGCAAACTGCTCATCCTCCTAAAGGCAAAATTCTCCTCCTTCCTAAAGGCAAAGTGCTCATCCTCCTAAAAAAAAAAAGTTCTTACCCTTTCTAAAGGCATCCTTCTAAAGTCAAAGCTCTCATCCTTCCTAAAAGCAAAATCCTCCTCCTTCCTAAAGTCAAAGTTCTCATCCTCCTAAAGACAAAATTCTCATCCTCCTAAGTCAAAATTCTCACCCTTCCTAAAGGTAAAATTCTCACCCTTCCTAAAGGCAAAGTCCTCATCTTCTTCAAGACAAAATTCTTCTCCTTCCTACAGGCAAAATTCTCGTCCTCCTAAAGGCAAAGTTCTCCTCCTTCTCCCCCCATTTTTATTTGCAGCCCTGTATTGTGCAGGGTTTGTTTATCAGAAACATCTGTAATGTGTAACATTTTCACATCTCATGCTCCATTAGGTAAGTTATTAAGTTACAAGTTCCTTAAAAGTTAGCATGGATAAAAAAACCACTGCTCAGTCAACCTTGTGGGTCCCTTCCAGTTCAGCATATTTTGTGATTCTTTAAGAAATAAAAATCTTTAGAACGTGAGAGAAATCAATAGCATTTGTACTTACAATAAAGGAGCCACAAAAATTTTTTTATATATAATAATAAATAAAATAAATTACCTTTCTGCATGTTTTTCCATTCTGCAGGATCTAAAGCATCAGGAATCCATACCCACAGAGAAAGGAATAAAACTCAGTGCAGAGAAAGGCAGACACCTGTGCCATAAAAACACTTGGGGGGCGTGTGTAATGTATTTTATTGGGCAAATACAAAAAGCAGTCACATCAATCAAAGCCTAAAGAGGCATTTGGAAGACCTTAGAACACAGAGAAATAATTGTGGAGTGCAGAGGCATCTCACTCCAGCATCCATCAGAGCAGCAATGGGCTCCCTCAGAGTTCCACAGCTGCTGCCAGGAGCTGTAAAGAAAACTGAAGCCATGAATTCCCCAAACAACAGCTGAGCCCTGCTGCTCTCCTCTTTCACCTCCCTCTTTCCCCAAAATTCACAAATTCCCCTGCCCAACACTCCTTTATTTCCCCAAAATCCACAAATTCTTATTCCAGGCTGTGAAAATATTTCTGCCTGCACAGAAGTCCATCACCACATCAGCAGAACTTTCACAAATACAGTTCCTACTTGTACCAGGAACCTTCCAGAGAATATTTCTCATCAGTTTTTCAAGCAGCTCTCTCAGACAGCCCAATGTCTCTCTACTCCCCACAGTTTTTGTTGCTGCCCCATCAGACATTTTGGCCCCCACCCAAACTCTTCATCCCTCGCTGCTCTCATGTGGAACAAACTGTACTAATACCATCCTAGCTGACTCTTCATCTCATTTTAATCCAAATTTAAAATGTTTTTTATTCTCTTCCCAATGAATTATCTTTATTTCTCCCTCCTCCTGCAGCTCTGGAAAGTGTTAACTCTCTAGCACAAATGAATATTGTACTTATGAACTGAAAACAAAGCTGGTCTTGCTTTTCTAAACAACAGAAAGAGAACAGAAAACAGATTAAGATATCCCATTACATTAAAAAAAAGCAACAATAAATTAGAATAAAATCTCATTTAGGCCTCCTATCATCTGTCTTAAGCTGTCTTGGTGTTTAAATTGTTCTTAAAGCCATTTTCTGAAACAGCCAAGGAAAAACTGTACTTGCAAAAGGCAGACAGAGATAGGAGTTTGCTTTTGATGTCATCATGCAAATGGAGAATAAAAGCCCAGATCTGCTGTGGGGCTGACAGTTCTGTGGGTGCTGTCCTAGCCCAGCTCTACAGCAGATAATGAGATAAGCAATGGTTTTATTAAGCAAATGCTGCTGAGGAATATGGTAATACACAAAGAAAACTTGGTTTGAGCTGTCCTTTGTTTCTGATTATGAACACTCAGGGCGTTCAGACAGTGCTCCACACCAAACCAGTCCATCCCAGTCCTTTCCTGGGCTGACCTGGGATTGAATCACACCCAGCCAAGTTTATTGGATAAACATGGACAGTTTCAGCTCAATTCTCATAGCATTTCCATCCAATACTGGGAACCACTGAGGTAAAATTAGATACTTTTTTATATCCTGACTTGAAACACTTTGTTCTGCATCAATCCATCACTGGCTGTCAGTACTTTTAAGAGCACTAATGCAAAATATTTTACCAGACAGCAGGACCTTAAGTGGGAATTAAAACACAATAGAAGTGTGAGACATCTGTGCTGCTGGTGTCTCTCTCACTGGTGAAAATTCTCTGCTTTAGTTTTACACTTTGCTCAATAAACTGTAATTTAGTTACAGTATAAGCAAGGTTAAATGCTGCTGTCTGTGGGCCAAGAGAGAAGTAACAGAGTCTTCAAATGAGAGGGGTTTTTTCACATTTATTTGCTGTCTCTTGGCCAGGCACCAAGCTTTCATATTCATAGCAGCATAAAGAGCAACCAAAACAACAACAAGAACTCCTGCTGAGACTATTAAAGTGTCATTTTCAGCAGCAGGACTCCATAAATCACAGAGACATCCTCCCCTCAGGTTCTGCCCCTGCAGCCACTGCAGCTGCTTTGCCCACACAGGTGACTGCATCAGCTTTGTTATGTACAAGGAGACCCCTGTGCCATGCCCTGCTTTTAGCTCAGGAAACTTCTTCCACGAGGATTTCCTGTGCCACAATGCAGCTCTCAGCCAGCTTTCCCCCTTGCATGCCCTGCCTTGGGCTGTGCACGATCAGCTGCAGGTCCAGCCCAGCCTGGGCTCACAGCCCTGCAACCCAGCAGTCTCAGATCGTGGAAAAACAGAGGCTCAGCAAGATCATCCAGCCCCAGGGAATAACTCAGGTGCTGGGCAGGTAAAACACAGCCCTCATTAGGAAAAACACAGTTCAGGTTAATTGCCAGCTCCAGATCTGGAGTGCAGAGGAGACATCGGGTCACGGATCAGCCACACGAACAGAAGGAGGAAATATCAAAATACACCAGCACACATCTTTGTGTTAAAAGGGAAAATTATCAAAGCCTGAGGACTAAAATAATTCAAGGTTAGGAGCAGCCCCTCCACTTCCAGCTGCAAAGATGCTGCTCCACATCCCACTGGAGGGATTTGGCATCAAAGAGTCTGGGTTGGGAAATAGGATGGAAGGAGGAACTGCTCTGGACAGCATCTGCTGGTCCTCATTTAACAACAATAAACTCTAATTCTGATGTCAACAGGCAGGATGTCTCACCTTCACATTTCACAGGCTTTATTCACCACATTATAAAGTAAATTTAATCTAAAGCCCTCTATTTAAACAACATTCTTGGGCTAAAAAAAAAGAAGTGACACCCTTAAATTCCCACTGCTATTGCAAAATATTTCTGCTGAAATGGGGGAGGAAAAATGTGGAAGAAAGGTCTCTGTAATGCCACTGAGAGCACAGATCAAATTCTTTTAAATCACACCCAGAAAATCCTCCTCTCCTGAAAGATTTAATAGCAAAGCTGCAAGGAGTAGCTGTGTATTAAGGAGTCTTTATTAAATATCCAGAATATGTTGTGTGGTATTTATTCCTTTCCTAGTGTGCATTATCATCAGCACTTGCACAATAATATATAATTTATATCAATAGCAAAGTTCTCATTGATATCTTTGAAAGCAGCTTATACCTAATTTACTAAAAGCACTCATCTGCAGAAAGTGTTTTGTTATTTATTAGAATTAATTAAATTCTTCTGTATAATATTAAAGCACACATCTTGTAAGTCCTTGAAGGCCTGCCTGAAAGGAAAAATAAAGTTTTACAGGCCCTATTTTAGCAGAGATAAATAAAGTCAATCAGTCAGCAACCTAGTCTGTTAAAACATGATCACAAAAGGAAAACTAGTTTCAAAATATTTCATTTTCAAATAGTAAAATGTTCTTCTTGATTTGGTAACATTTTAATCTGCTTTCTTGTATTACACATACCAAAAAGGGAGAACAAAAAAAAATTGCTGTGGTATGACAATTCAAATTTGTTCAGTGAACCAGGAATATTGCTGTCCAATTCTCAGTGTTTAGGAGATGAGCCTGTACTGCAAATGAGGAAATCAGAGTGCTACTGCTGCTAAATATGTGAAAAACAAGGAAAATGCAGGACAATAGCAAATCATGTGTTTGTTTCAAGATGTTTTAATATTAATTTTACCCTGAAAAATCCTTAATGTTGTTTTAAGATGACTTTTACCAAAAAAAACCTTTTGTGGGATTGAACTCCCAATCCCCTCCTGACATTTCTGCCTTATTGAGTAATTTGGGGCCCATTTGGCAGAGGCAGAGACCCCAAAGGCAGGGACTTTGTAACAACAAGCAGGGAGGGGTGGAACACAAAATCAGACAAACAGGGTGGATTAGAGGGACCCATGAAGGTCAGAGGAAAAGTGGAATCCAAATGCAGCAGAACAGCCTAACTGAGCATGAAAACTGGACATTATCAGCACCCTGGTGATAACTGCCCTCTGGAGCTAAAATAAAAAGTGTTATTTCATATTTGTCTTACAGCACAGCTCAGCCAAGATTAGGAAGCTATTTTGCTACTTTTGAGTCCTCAGAGTTGGAGTTACTTTACATCAATAATGTTTTTTCTGTTTTTTCTTCCACCACCTTCCAAGGCCACTTCTGGTGCCCTTGAAGCATTAGAACTGGGATTTTTTCATGTATTAAGTGTATTTTAACTGCAGCAAAAGCTGCTAAAGCCTCCCAAGACCTCCGGGCTCATCCACAGAGTGCAATAAAAAGAGTTTTTGCTGCTGTGACTCACCGGAGCCCAGCACAGAGCACAAAGGCAGAGCCCTGCCCGTGGCTGCAGCACCCAGGGGTGCAGCTTTGTGCAGGGATTAGCTCCCACATGCCAGCCCTGCAATCACAGCCAGAGCTCCAGAGCCTCCCCCAGCAGCCACAAAGGTCAGGCTCAGCTGCTTTGCCCAATTATTCCCCAGCCTGGACAAGAGCAAACACTGGGACTCACGGGCTGGACTCAATGCTGAACTGCAAAATCTGCTCAGCTTCTCTTTCTGCTTCCATTGCTGCCATTTGGAAGATTTTTTGGTGGTTATTTTTTTAAAATATATTTTCTCCAGGCTCACTGGGGTTGTTAAACCATCCAGAGTGAGACAAGCAGACCACAAAGGCAGCTGGACACCGAGCCTGGACTTTTAAACCCAAGAGCTGTGAAATACTAATCCTGGAGCGAGGAAAAATGGATTTGCTCAGGTTTAGGGGGCCAAAATGATCAATCAGCACACAAAGGACTCCTTCCATCACTAACGTGCTTTTGCTGGGAATAATATATGTAAGAAAATGGAGTATTTAACCTTTTCTCCAGAGAACCACTGCTTGTCAGAATTACTGGACGGCAGCGACGGGGATGAAGAGGAAATTCTTGTCTGTGGAGAAGATTTAGAGCTTAATCCTTTTGATGGCTTGCCTTACTCCTCCCGTTACTACAGACTGATGAAGGAGAGAGAAGAGCTTCCAATATGGCAGGAAAAATGTACTTTCATGGAAACTTTGCTTCATAATCAAATTGTGATTGTGTCAGGAGATGCTAAGACTGGCAAGAGCTCCCAGGTCAGTACAACAGACTTGGTTGGGGTTTTTAAATGCAGTTTTAGAACATTTAATGAGGTGTGAATTTCAGAGTCACTGTAACTATTGTAATCCAAGTATTAAGGCCAGAAAGGGAAAGTGAAATGCAGAAAGTGAATAAAGATTAATGGAGTCAAGTACAGATTTGAAATATATTAAACATTTTAATAACTTTCTTCAAGCACTCAAAAAAATTTGAAGTTACTCTGTGTTTTGCTTCTGGTTAATGCTGTATCAGGAAAGAAATACAGGGGGATTTGTCATAAGATAAAGTGACAAAACATTCGCAGGGAATGAAGGATTGAAATCAGCAGGGCTGATTCTCAGGGAGAATTAATGGTCTTTCACCCTCTTCATCCAGGAGCAAATGTTCTCTCCAACAGCACAAAATTACTTTACAAAACTCCTGTTAAAAGAAACCACTGAAGCCACAATCTCAGCTGAGTCTAAGCTCACAAGTATCAGTCAGACTATGAAATTCTGCTTTACCAATATATAACAAGCCAGGTCTGCTGTCACAGAGAGTAGAAAAGAATTTTCAAGTAAGTGCTATCAGCCAAAATACTGTTGTTTATGACTGGGATCAGGAGAAAAATTTCTCACAGGTAGAGCTGCAGGATAATTACTGTTTCAGGGCATCTCATATATCCTACAGACTTCAATGCTGGACACTTCTAGAGATCACATTTTAAACTAGACACATCACACCTCTCCCTGAAAATTCCTATGTTCCCATAAAAATGATTCACGTCCATATAATTTTTGGAGTGCCAAGTTTTTACCCCTTGTTATTGCCTGTAATTTACACACAAAAAACTTGTGTAATAGTAAACAACTTGCTAAGAAATGTTAGCTTTTAAATTGTCCTTTAACAAGGCAAATTTTATGGAACCTTCAATAAGATGTAGCACATTGCTGGTTGGTTTTTAAACGTTTCTAGAAATGTGTATAACTATACAGAAATAAATTATATGTGGCTGATGCACCTAGCTTTAGATGTTGATTCAACGAAGGATTTAAAACCTAATACATCCATTAAATAATATTTTTAGTGCAATTTTAATTTCTCATAACAACAAGACATGGATATTTTCCAGTGTTGATGTTAGTAAACATATAAACTAAGGAGCTGCTGGGTAAGTTCCTGGAGTAGTTCATGTGTTTGCAGAGTAATTCATCTGAAATTACAGATATTGGCTGTGGCATTTGTCAGTTTGAAATCCAGGGATATGTTCTCCATGGATATGATCCAGCAGGGGCAGGTTTGCTGCTGAGCCAGCCCTGAACACAACTGCACCGACCTCGCTGTGATGCCTCGGGTTTAGCTTTTATATTTTTCAGATTCTATTCTGCTTTAGTGTGCAAGTCTAGGCTTCATATTAGGGGATGGTGAGTTCTCTGCACGTAGCAGGGAGACAAAACAATTCCTGCTCCAGCTGGGCACCAAGGACAAATGACCCAAATCTCAGCCCAGGAGCACAAACACCGTGGGCTGGAGAGAGAAAAACAAGACAGGACTTCATAATCTAAAGCTGTAATTGGACAATTAATTCCAATATGCAAATGGAGCAGAACTGACCAAAGTGAGAGACCTGGTGACCAGTTGTCCATTTTGGGGCCATTTTGGGATGTGCTGCCCAAGGTGGACCTATTTGAGGCCTCTTAATGAATCCCTACTTTATTCTTTAGCTCTGTCCAGCCTCTGTTCTAGGGCAGCCTTCACAAGGCATCAGCTGGATCCATCAGCACGTGCTTGCAGTGCCCCTGCTGTCACCTCCTCCCCAGATGCCCCTTCTGCAGCAAATTCCAACCAACCTGAGTCCAGCTGAGCAATTCCCAGAAAAACCTTCTAATCCATGTTGAGAATTTAAGAGATTCCAAGAGCTGATATGGGTAATTCCCATGCATGGTGCAGGCCCTGTGAGCAGCGAGCTCTCAAGCTTGGTTTTGCTGTTCCACACTGCTGAGAACATTCCAGCTGTTCAAAATTCCAGTCCTGGAATGAGCTCCTAACAGCAATTAGCCTATGGGAAATTAAACTAATAATAATTAGTCCTTTATAATCTAATCAAATACAAACCCCACAGTTTGTATACCTCACCCTCTTTAAAATAAACATGTGTTTAGTCCAGAAAATACTTATTAGTCTTGAGATAATGGGATAAATCCATTATCCCAATATAAAGGTTCAGAAAATGTTATCATTGGTTTTGCAGTATATTCATTTTAATTTCCTTTACTGGACTCTTTCACGGAATTCACAGAATTTGCAGACTTCACAGAATCACTGGGCTGGAACAGACCTTCAAGATCATCAAGTCCCACCCAGCCCCAACCCCTCAACTGAACCCTGGCCCCCAGTGCCACATCCAGGCTTTGTTAAACACACCCAGGGATGGGGACTGCACCACCTCCCCGGGCAGCCATTCCAGAACTTTATCACTCTATTTTTCCTGATATCCAGCCTGTATTTCCCTTGAGGCTGTGTGCTCTGGCTGTGTCAGTGCTGCTGGAGACAGAGCCCAGCCCCAGCTGAGCACAGGCACCTTTCAGGAGCTGTGAGAGTGATGGGGGCAGCCCTGAGTCTCCTTTTCTCCAGGCTGAGCACCCCCACCTCCCTCAGGGGTTCCTCTTTACAAAATGAAAATGACGGGGGAAAAAAGATTAAATTCATAAGGCACTTTTGACAACATTGATTCGCTAAGCTCATAGCTTTGGTTTCCTAAGGAGCTGAGCGTGCTGATGCCGTGCAGCCCTCACCCTGGTGCTGTGCTGTCCCCGCAGGTCCCTCAGTGCTGTGCCGAGCACCGCATGGCCCTGCAGCCCCGCGGTGGTTTCCAGGAGCCCATCCAGCCCTCACCCTGGTGTCCTGCTGTCCCCGCAGGTCCCTCAGTGGTGTGCCGAGCACTGCCTGGCCCTGCAGCCCCGCGGGGCCGTGGTGTGCACGCAGGTGCTGCCCCGGGCCGCCGTGGCGCTGGCCCTGCGTGTGGCCGATCAGATGGAGCTCGGCGTGGGCCATGAGGTGGGGTACTGCGTGCCCTTCGAGAGCTGCTGCGCGCCCGACACCATCCTCAGGTTGGTGCCAATCCCTTGCTTCTGAAAATTTAAAAGTAATAAAATGGTTATAAAAATAGTCATACAGTTAGAGTAATAATAATTTGGACAATTTGGATTAGGACAATATAAGACAATAGAAACAAACAGTTGCGGATGTCCGGGTACCTTTTTCTGGGCAGTGTAAGCCCAAAACAGAACCCACGTTAACAGAGGATTAAGCCTTAAAAACAACAACCTGTTGCATATTCATACACCTCATACACGATGCATAAATTCCATTCACACGCAGGATTCTGTGTGGTCATCGTCAATTTCTTCCTCATAATCCTAACAGCGTCATCCTGCCCGAGCAAGGCAGGAAGAAGTTCATTTCTCCTGATAATGGAGCAATAAATTCTCTTTCTCTGAAAGGTTCAGGTGTCCTGTGGCTGCTATCTCGGAGTCTTATCTTTAGAAAATAAAGTGTCCTACATAGCATAGTTTCTACTTTAACATTTTGTTATAACCTAAAACTGTATTTAACACATTACTTAAGAGAATTAATACAGCATAACTTTCTAACACAACACATATAACATTTATTTGAATATTTGCAAAAAACCAGTCATAAAATACACATTTTTCACAGTGCCTTTGGAGGCCTTCGGGACAAGGTGTGGCTGGGGAAGCTGGCAGCACTGCAGATCTTGTAAATAAAAATCAAAGCTGCTTTGGAAAGTTGTAGAATTTTAAAATCACGGTGTATTGAGGTAGAAGGGACCCCAGAGGGATCACCCAGTGCAGCACAGGCACCCCAACAATCCCACCCTGGGTATCCCTGCAGTGTTGTCCAAACTCCTGGACAACTCCTCGGGGCCGTGCCCATTCCCAGCACCCTCTGAGGGAGAACCTTTCCCTAAATCCAGCCTGAACCCCTCCAGCCATTCATTCCCTCAGTCCTGGGCACCCTGAGCTCTGATCAGAGCCTCACATGAGACTGCAGTGAATGGGCTCTCTCCTCTGTTCTGCAGAGATTTTGTGATGAATCAGTAAGCACTAAAAGGTTTGAAGGAGGCATTCTGGGATAAATCATAGCAGAGATTTAACTAGGCAAGGTTACTGTCCATGCAAAACTTCATTAAGCACCTCAGTAACCTCTTTTTCTTTTCCTCTACTTTTGTTTTCTATTTTCCAGTACAGGAATGTTCATTACCAGAAGAGAACAGGAGATAATTTTTGCCAAGTTTAAATTCAAAAGCAATCAAAAAACATGGCTAGAAGGGGATATATCCATCAACAAGAGGACAATAGCATTCAGGGGGATTTTTGGGAGATAACAAATGCACTTAATGTAACAAGTACAGGCAGGTGACAGCAGGAACAGAGGATTCAGCTTTTGAGCCTCCCAGAAAGTTATGAGAGTTATTTTCTCTGGTTCCTTAATATGGGAGGCACAAAGTATCATGTCTAGACCACAAGTTTTTTTCTCAGCCCCCGGGTTCAAGTGAAGAAGAGGATACTCACCACTTCTGAAAATCAATTTCCACCACTCTTCCTCTTGCCTGTCCTTTGTCTGTGGAGAACTCCCTGCAGCTGCTCCTGTTGAGAGGGAGATGAATCCCTTCCTCTCACACATCAAAACCTGCTTCAAGAATTCCAAGTCCTGCTGTGCCACCAACAAAAATAATATCCTTTAAAAAACCTGTCAGCAGCAGGGATAGAAGAGAGGAGGGCCTTATGGTATAAATTAATTGTTCATCTTGATTCTGGCTCTTCCTCAAGTGCACCTTCTTTTCCTCATCCAAAGGGATTTGTTCCTAGCTCAGGAGTTGTTTATGGCATGTGATGGAAGATGAACAGATGATTTCAGGGCAGGAGGATTTCTGCTTTTGCCTGGAGCATCCTTTCCACCACTGTGTCTCTGAGTGTCATTGAATCACATCAGGTTTGTAGCTGCCAAAGGAAGGATTTGAACATGTAACTGAGACTAAAAATACTCCCTGTTCTTATCAAACCTTTCCTGTTGGAACAGAAAGAACCAAGCTGCCCCCAAGACACTGAATTAATTTCCTGCAATAATAGTCCAAGGCTTTTGGTACATTTTTGTTGCTCTGTTGGTGGAGTGCTGTGTGTGTGTGTGTTTCAGGTACTGCACAGATGAGATGCTGCAGAGGGAGATGATGTCCACGCCCCTGCTGAGCTGCTACAGCGTCATCGTCCTGGACGACGTGCACCAAAGGACGGTGGCCACAGACGCCCTGCTGGGCCTGCTGAAGGGGGTGCTGGCAGCCAGGGCAGAGCTGAGGCTGGTGCTGCTCACTGCCCCCCACATGTGCAGCGCCCTGCAGGGGTTCTGTGGCAGCGTGCCCGTGCTGCGCGTGCGGGGCCGGCACCGCGCCCAGGCCGTGTTCTCCTGCAGCCCCCACGGGGACCCCTTCCTGCCGGCCCTCAGGCTGCTCCTGGAGATCCACCACGCCAGGGAGAGGGGGGACATCGTCATCTTCCTGGCATCTGAGCAGGTGAGTTGTTCAACTGGTGCCTTAAGGTTTAGCTTTCGTGTTTTCCGCGTGGGAAATAACTCTGAACTTCATATAAAGTGTTAGCAAGTTCTCCTCACGGCCCAGTCACACAGAACAATCCTTTTCCAGGCCCCAAAAAGGGCAAACAGCAAACTGGGGAGAGCAACCTGGGAGGATGAGACTTCATAACCTGGAGCTGGAATTGGACAATGAACCCCAGAATGGAAATGGAGCAGAACTCATAAAAATGTGAAAACTCGTGACACGCCGTCCATCTTGGGTCCATCTACATTAGAAACAGAATCAATATTGTCTCCTATTTTTTAGCAAAATGCTGCGCAAAGAAACTTTGATTAAACTCCTGGCTGTCCATTCCAGTCAGATATTCTGAAAGCAACAACATTTCAACATTAACCCCCGTATGGAAATGGACCAAAGCTTATACAAGTGTGAAACCTCGTGACTCATTGTCCATCTTGGGTGTAGCCATGGCCAGGCTCTTGTACTGCCCAACGTGTATCCTGTGAAGGCCTTTAATAAATCCGTGTTTTATTCCTTTAACTCTATCTAGCCTCTGTCCTAGGTAGCTTGTCTAGGAACTAAACCTGTTCTCTTTCTGATTCTAATCAGGAAATGTGTTTTTTTAATCTGACCCATAAATACCTTGCTAAGGTATTTTTAAGTCGGATTAAAAAACTGCTGTCTTAGTAGCTAAGACAGCAGATGTGCCACCAGGTTTTATAATTTCATGGTTTTCCTTGAAAGAAGTCATGGCATACATAACACTGTGTTTTATTCACATAAAACATCTATAAAACACATAAATATTGTGTAGAAAGTATATATTTTTTTGCAGGTTGAAAGAAAGGCCACCATCCTTTTGTGTGATGCAAAAAGCTGTAGAAGCAGCACAAGGGCAGGGATTTAATAACCTGTCCTGGCATTGGGCATCCCACAGTTTGTGTTATCCCTGTTGGCTGGGAATGGACACACGGACACAGGTCCAGCCTCATCAATGCCCTACAGCACAGGGGGGTTTTACCTTCAACCTCCCAAGGAGATTTTTCCATTTGGATTCTTCTCCCCAACCATTTGTGTGCACAGTAGCAGGAGGAAAATGTCACTCCAGAGGTGTGGCAGAAAATCCAGGAATCTGCACAGGCTTGGCCATTCTAAATAGTGACACCTTTGAATCTCTGTAGACAGCAGTGGTTCCCTGAATTCACTGCACCAGCAAGTCCTTTAGAGCTGCCAAAGTAACCTCACAATCAAATAAATATTGCAGTATTTGTGATTATTATTATTATTATTTTCCTGATAATGATCCCCAATCTTCCACTGTGTGTCATTAAATCTGCTTTAGAACAACAAAATCCCCAGGAAATAATGACTTTTCTCAGCAAAGATAATTTACCACAAGCTACCCAGGTAGTGTTTGTTGCTTTTTGCTGTTAAAAGAGGGATGGATATGAAACACTTTTAATAATGTCAATAATCAGTTTTAAACCTTATAGACACCAATTTTACAAATGATAAAGTAATGAATTCTCTGTGTTAGTCCCCTTATTTACAATAGATAATGTCAGAGAAAAAACACACTCTCTTTCCACTTCAAAAGTTTCATTTCTGCTTAAAAAGGTTGGGTTTTTTTTGACAGGTAAATTCCCCACAAAACTAAAATAGGAATTTCTTTCTTGCCAAGAAGAGATCACTCATTTTTCTCTCTCTCAATGAACAGAACACTCATTATGGACCAGAACATCCCATGAATTCTTGTTTAACTGTGATTTAAAGTTTCATAGTGGTAATGGCTCACTGTTCCCAAGCACTCAGCTGTCTTTTAAACTAAACAAAAATATGAATTAACCAAGAACATCAGGATTTATGAGCTACCCTGCTGCCAGCCTTGCTCTTAGATGTCACTCTTGTATCTTTATAACAATTTTTATGGAGCACTTTCAACCTATAACTGCTGGAAATGTGGTGTCACTCTCAAAGAGAAACTCAGTCTGGCTTTTCAATTTTGCAAAACCTTTGCTAATAAAAATGCTTTTAAAAAAATTCCCTCTCAGACTGAGCAAGGCCATGAATTATTTTTGTATGCCTCTCAAAAAATGGTGCAGAGCATAAATGGTTTCTTTTTAACCCCCCCAACAAAAAAACACTAAAACCACAACAAAAAGCTTTTACAATTCCTGTCTAACCTCTGGATCTGTGAACTCTTTTAAAGGTGATACAAGTTAGGGACATTTTATTGACTTTATTAAATCTTTATAAGGTTTATTAATCATTGGGGGGGGGGAAATTCAAACCTTTACAATAATTACATCTTCTCAAATATAATAATTAAGGGAAAGTAGGGAGGTTTCTGCATATTTTGATCATTTTATGTGATGCAATTGGACTAAGAATATAACAATTTTGTAAGGAAAAAATGTATTTCTCTTGATTCCAGGAAATTGAGAAAGCTTATCAGCTGATCAGACAGGAACAGCCCAATTTAAACCCTGACCTTGGAGAACTCATCCCCATCCCTTTGTACCCCACAAAACAAGACCTGACTCCCAAACTCATTCAAAACAAGCAGAAATGCTGCCAAAAATACAGGAGGAAAGTGCTGCTCACCACCAGCTCTGGAGAACCTCTGATCTGGACCAAAAACGTGACTTTTGTCATCGATGTGGGTGTGGAGACAAGAAAGGTCAGTGAAGGGGAGCAGAGGCACTTTGTCCAAAATAAACTCTGCAAAAGGGCTTTCCAGGGCAGGGGAGAGGGAATTGTGCAGCTCAGATTAATGCAAATAATCTCTAGAGGATCATGTGGTTCTCTCTTCTTTCACAGCACAGGTTCTATGATATTTTTAACAAGCAAATTAATAGAATTTAAATCATTTTCATGGACATCTCATGAAAACCAAGCAAGAAATCGCAGTTACTTCCCAAATCCAATCAGAAATTGGATTTTTGAAGTTTCTAAAAGCAGATGAACACTTCCAGTTGAAATTGCCACTCATTTGGGCACCAAACCCATGACAGATTGTTTGCAAAATAAATCTCACCTGAGTCTGGCCTATCAGTCATGAATCTCTCTTCAGTATTTCATCCATAAAGCAAAATAAATCACTTCTTAGACACCTGTTGGTAGATGTGGTTTAGGAGATTATTCTTATCCCTTATTTAATTATTTAGTAATTGCCCTCACAGGGAATCTCTATTTTTTCAAGCTGCTTGTGCTCCTCCTGGCCATGTGCTCCCTTCCAAATACTGCAATTTATCTAATTGCATTAGAAATACTTAGATAAATTAACTAAATAAACTGATTTATCTAATTCATACTTAACCTTTTCCAGTTCATTCTAAGTTTGACTTCATTTTTTTGTTTTCCACCCTGGGAAGGATTAGTACAGCTGCAAAAAAAAAAAAATTTTAAAAAATCTCATTTGTTTTATTTCTACAAAACTGAAGTCCTAAGGGATGAGTGTAGGAACATGAACTGGAGAGCTGCACCACTACAGGTTTTGTAACTGTCTGGTTAAAATAAAAATTCCAGTAAGAGGCAAAAGAAACAATGTAATACATTTCCTTTCTATAGTACAAGGTGGAATAACCAAAATTGGAGTTAAGTGTTCCCAACATTTTGGAGCAGGAATCATTCATCCTGATTGGCCTTGCAGGTATTTCAGGGAAAAGCTTGTGAACTACCAGTACCTTTCATTTTCACTGCACAAATCTGCCATTTTAAAAGGTTTTTAACTGGGAATTATGAACTAACTCAGTCTCAAGGCAAGTTTAAAAAAGTTACAGTTTTGTGTGCCAGGAAGAAGAGCCCAAAAGCAGTTTTCAATTAGACCATGCTTATTTCTTAAACTTATTCCTACAACTGCAGTTTTCTTGGATGGCAGACATGAATTTCACTGCCATGGTCACCTGAAGCCCAGAGTACAATTCAACAAATTACAAATGTTGTGAATTTAAAATACAAATCAGTGAGAACAAACCAGATCCAACAGTCCTGATGTCTATCAAATCCCCTCCATCAATCAGTGATGCAATTTTTACCTTTAATTCAATTCTTTTGTTCAGTCCTCCCTCACCAGTTCAAACTCCCCTTCAGCCAAAGCCAGCTGAGCACAGAGGGAACAGGAAAAGTTCAGTGCAGAGCAAAATATCCCACCTGATCCTTACAGCTGGGGTAAATCAGCAATTCACCTGCAGGAAAGGAAATTTGTGCCCTGCACTGAAGGATGTTTTTTTTTAATTTTTATCATTTTTTTAATCTGCTTCAAGCAGGTAGAGTTGACTCATAAGGCAGGAGTAGAGAGCTGCCTTATCCTGGCAGTTTTAAGTCTTGCTGGACACCACAGGCTTGTGGCCAGAGCAGTGAATCAGCTCCTCAGCTTAATCCAAATAAAGCATAATTAAGATAACTATAAAACAATGCATCATATATCTCCAATACAGCCCTCATCTCCTGTAGTTCCAATATTAAGACAAAAATCTGGAGCTAGGGAGCAAAATGCTGTCAGAAAAGGTTGGGATTCTGTCACTGCAAGAAATAAATAATATTTTCTGATGTTTTTCTTGATGATAGCATTTTCTGCTTCAGTAAGGTACATTTCTTCAGGGGGGAAAAGAAGACATTTATCTCAGAGCACACTTAGAGTGACTGCAGAACATCTGTCAGTTTGTCAGGGTGCTGAGTGCTCTCCTTCCCAAGCTGCTGAAACGAAAAGAAATGAAAACTGTTACTACCCTTTCTGTGAAATGACCTAGAGAGAAATTGAGTACAGACCATTCATATTTTTGCAGCCCTTGTGTACTTGTCTGATGCTTGGTGTCTCTTTCATTTAAAGGTGTACAATCCTAGAATCAGAGCAGACTCTGTTCTAACCCAGCCTATCAGCCAAAGTCAAGCAGAGGTGCATAAACAAATTCTGGGCATGTCTCCATCAGGTAGAAATATTAGCTCAAAATTTCAATCCATTAGCTCAAATTTATTAATACAACCAACGTGGCAACGTGAGGATGAAGCATTTTAAAAAAGGTAATTTTCCTGAATTCTCTTCCAGGGAAAATCTTCTGCTTGTACCCTGAAGAATTTACACACAAGGAAATGAAGGCAGAAATTCCAGCTAAAGTTCAGGAATCCAACCTCATCAGCTTGGTCCTGTTCCTGAAGAGGATGGACATAGCAGGCTTTGCTCACTGTGACTTCATCAGCAGCCCAGGTAAGAGGATTCACCAATTTCTCATATTTTTATCATTATTTTAGAAGTTTTTTCCAGGTTAATTTTACCCTGTCACTCACAGGATTGTTTTTTATTTAAAGACTTGTAATAATATCACCCTGCTTTTCCCACTTACCTGCTGCAGCAGTTCTCAGCTCAATAGCACTTAGAAAAAAGACCATAAAGTATCTGAATGGAATTGGAATGCTAAAAAAAAAAATCAATATTCCAAGTATCTTCTCATCTAGGTTACATATTATTTTCCTGTAAGCCACAAAGAAAATTTGTGCCCTGTTGTACAAGGCATTGTACAGATATCCAATGAAATACATTCCTTTAATCAAAAGTTTACAAGCCAAATAAAGCACTGCTGTTACCTGGGGGATGTGTGTGGAGGAAATGAGCTTCCTCCTTATCCTCCAGCATCTCCCACCTCAAATTTACACTGGGCTGTTCCTTAGGGCAATATTCCTTATAAAATAAAGCCAAATACACTTGCAATACTAGCCAGGGAAAACACTGAATTTGAGGTAAGAGAATAAAGGAAGTTTTTCCCTGACTTTATAATTGAGGTTTTTTTCTATAGGATATTTTCCTCTTTTCTGGCTTATCACAAACCCCAAATGCCACTGCAGGTTCTTTGAAACCCATTAAAGTGAGGGAAATAGCCCTGATTTCAGCTTTGGGGATTGCTGGCTTCATTCTTGAAAATTTTCCAGTACAAACAGGAACATTTCTTATATTATCTTGCCTTTCCTTGTGCACTTACACAAAATTGGAATGATCTCTTCTATGTGTTGTTCACTGTAATTAATCAGTAATAAAGTGCTAATTCTCACTGCTGGATGTTGCAATAGATGGTTAAGTGGAATTTTCAAGAAAAATTTATTGTATTTTTCCCTTGTGTGTTGTTTAGCAGAAACATGCCTAATAGAAATAGGGAAAAAGCATGACCAGTCTGATGGTAATTAATTCAAAACCAATGAGAATTGGAGTATTTTGGCCTTGTGTCATCTCCTGTGCTGAACCCACAAAATCTGCATGGAAAATGCTTATGGAATAATTTGCTTCCACTCAAATTTAAAACATATTTTACTATTAAAAAATACACTAAAACATTTTAATGCTTTTCCTGGATATGAAGAAATTTGGTCTTGAACTGTAGAAGAAATTAGTAGAATTATATCAGGGAAAGCATTCAGCATTTTTGGATTTAAATGGGACAGCATTCAGAGAGAATGAAATGCTAGAGGCACATAAGGGTTTCACAGATACAGGAATTCTAAGTTTTAGCTGTATTTTTGGATAATGCAGCTGAAGAAAGATGTGTGAAAATTGTGAAGGTATTTGGTGAGTGAAAGAATTGGCTTTACTTGGATGGACAACACATATGACAAAGCTTTTGCTGACTAGATCAAGAGTGTCAGGTGTTGGTATTGAACAGTTTTAGGAATTACTGAATTATTGTCCACTTAGTACAGTGGACAAACTGGCTGAAGAAAGGAAAAATCCCACAAACACTGCAGAGGTGCTCTGAAAGGAGAGGAGAAATTCTGCACAATTTCCTTGTTTGCTTCCTGCCTTACACAATTGAACATTTGAGACACAGCTTTGGTGATCCAGCACAGCTCCTCCTTTAACCAGGACACCTCACACATTGGCTTTCTTTCCACTTTGGAGCAGACAGGGAACTTTTTTCCTACCAGCACTTGGACTGATCCCTACAGAACCCTCCAGGGATGAGTGCAAAGCTCCCACAGTCAGAACACAGAGTCTGGAGTGCCTGCTGTGAAATTCTCTAAAAGAAACTGGAGAGCCCAAGGGATAAATTTGTCAGGAGAGTCAGTTCCTGTGTTGGAGCAGCTCACAGAACTCCAAACACATCAGCCTTTCAAGCACACAAACCAAGAATGGTTTGGGCTGGAAGGGAACTTAAAGATCACCCAGTTCCATCCCTGCCATGGGTTTGGCTGTTCCATGGCTCTTCCCCTCCTTGGAGCTGAGTTCCCTTGGAGTAAAAGGAATAAAAACATTGCAGCATCCCCTGGGTGCCACAGGCTTCCCCTCCTCTGTTTCTGTCCAACATTCTCACCTTGTCTTTGCAGCTGAAACACAGGGAGGCTTTAGGAGTTTCAGGTGAATTTCTCCTGAACAAAGTCAAGTTTTCACTGAGATAACTGTGGAACAAACAAATCAGAAGGACACTGAAATCCATAGCAAGAAGTTCTTCTCAATCTGTCTCCTGCACATGGAGAACGTGCAGCAGATAAGAGACAAAAAATACATCAGTAAAACATTTTATTTCTGCTCAGCAACAATGTGCACAAGGGATTTTTTTTTTCCTGCTGCTCTTTGAGGAGAAATAAAAGCCTGGATTAGGTCTGACTCATTACTGCATTATGAAAGCAACAAACATGTCAGGCTTACAGCTGCTGCATTTAATTCATGCCATAATGGAGAGCAGCAAATGCAGCAGAGCTCGCTCCCCTTTCTGGAATTCATGAGCCAGAGGAAAATGAACCTGGCACTGCAGCTCCAAAGTGCATCAGAGGGATTCCTGTGCCCCTAGAACAGGGATGTGATCACAAGAACAGGGATGTGATTACATTCTGATAGGAAATCAGGATTCCTGTGCCCCTAGAACAGGGATGTGATTACAAGAACAGGAGATGTGTTTATACTCTGATCAGGAAATCAGGATTCCTGTGCCCCTAGAACAGGGATGTGATTACATTGTGATAGGAAATCAGGATTCCTGTGCCCCTAGAACAGGGATGTGATTACATTGTGATAGGAAATCAGGATTCCTGTGCCCCTAGAACAGGGATGTGTTTATACTCTGATCAGTAAATCAGATAGATCTTTGCTGGGGTTTATAAAGGGACAAAAGAATCCCAATGCCATAGATTGCAGCAAGGTTGAGTACTTTTGTAAATCACTGGAAAATCCTTATTTAAGCTAAGTGAATCATTAGAAAGATGAAGCCATGTGAAATTTCTCTGTGGGATCAAGGGGAAAGCATTTGCAGATTCTGCATTCATTCAGAATTTCCCTAAACAATTTGCAGATTAAAGGATGTATCAATGGTCATGGCCATGACATTTGAGAGCTATGCTTTCACAACCCCCTGGAGAATATATTTCTAGAAAATCCAGAATAACAAGAGTTGTATAAATTTACATAATTTCAAATTGTTTCAGAAAAATTAATTGTTGGCATATTTTTACTGGAGACTGTCAAAGACAGAAACTCAATCCACCATGTAAACTCTGCTCAGCAGAGATCACTTCAGGGCAGGTTTATTATCTTAAATTTACTTGTTAATTCTTTGTTGTATTAAATTCTGGATTTCATCAATTAAATGATGTGTGCAGACATTTTTCAGTAAATTCTGTCAGGACAGGGCAGGTCAGGCCCTTCCTGGCAGAAAAGCACAGCAGGGACCATCACCAGCCAGGCTGGAGGAGTGATGAAGCAGCATGAGGGGGAATGGAAATACTGCAAAGGATGAGCTTGGGGAGGTAATTTTTAATGATCAACTATCATTTCAAAATAATAGCTATAACTGGTGCCTTCAGAGCAGAACAGACACATAAAAAATCCTGACTCAGAAGGTACAGGGGGGGAAAAGAGAATCAGGACAGAGAAACTTGTGCTTGCAGAAGAAAAATCTTTGCATAATTTGAGGAAAACTTGGCACAGAGTCCTCCTTGTTCTCAGTTTGCTGTCCAAGGAGCAGTGTTGGGAAGCAGGAACAGCAAACACCCTTCCCAGGACTGCTCTCCCTGCAGGAATTGCTTTGGCAATTCTTTCTGCTGTTCAGCCCAACAGAACCTGCACAACCTGGGGTGTGCCAGGCAGAGCATCAGCTCCTTATGCACAACATCCCTTCACCTGACAGCCATGGCAGCTCTTTATTTAAGTTATTCCTCTGAAAGGAAAAGATCTATCAAAAAAAAGGTATTTTACATCCTCAGCATTTGCAGAGTAGGAGACCAGAACACAGGAGCTGTGGATCTCCAGAGAAGCACAAGAGAGCAGTTAAATGGACTATTAAAATCCCAAAATTTAAGTTTCATTCCTATCTTTATTATCCATTTATTACAGACCAAATCCCTAAATCACTTGCTTCCTGAAGCAGCAAGGATAATACTTTTTAATTTATTTGCTCACACCTTGAGCACTTGCATTTCAGCCAGCTGGGATGTGGTGCTGAGGACTACAGGTATAGCTGCCTTTAGAGACAGAATTTACTCTGTTCACATCAAAGTTACAGAAATACAAAACCAAGAATATCATTTTAAGTAGCTTGAAACTTTCAGATAAACAATTCCAGTGCTAACAATAACATTAAGTTATATATTTGCTTTCCTAAGCCTAAGAAGGATCACAAGCAGAATCTGTATTTACATAAAACTGGTCAGATTCCCTGAAATGAGTCCAGAGCAGCCAAAGAACACAGAGCAGGGAAAGAAAATATCAGATTAGGAAATACCTTTTAAAATTCCAGGGATGTGACAGCTTCTTGTTGAAAGCCCAGGACACATCTTGAGAGGTTTTTTGAGCTTTGCTGCTGTGAAAGCAGCAGTGGAGTCACAAATCCTCGTGGTTCACACCTCAAGGCAGCAGTGGCTGCTGCTGGCAAGAAGCCCTAAAAAACCCTACTCTGGTTTTTTATTTTTGCTTTTTTACTGTGCCTTCACCTGCTCTAATCCACCTTTACTGTCTTGTCCTTTCTAGAGCAATAAAACTCCAGGAATCTTTTTTTTTCTTTTTATTTTTTTTCCAGAACACTCATAGCAAGACAGGGAAGTAATTTGTGCTTATAAATCTCAAGACAACTAACTCTAGGGCATAAAAATGCAAATTACTGATGCCATCAGGGGGTTGAAATTGGCTGCCATATAACCATGTATTTTGTGAGCTCTAGCACAAACTACTTTGTTGAATTCTGGAAAACAGCTTTCCATGATCTCCTAGTAATTACTGCACATCTGAGGGACCCTTTTACTATCCCTGATTTTCAATCACTGATTTTTATTTCCTGTCACTGACTCATATTCATCATCAGCTGCTACTTCTCATTTCTTTAAAACTCCTAAGTATTTTCTTCTCAGATACTTCAGTTTTTGCAAGGGCTCATTGTTTATCCCACTAAACCCCATATTTTTTATAATAAATGTCTTCTCTGGATAGAATTGTACAGGCAGAGGGAGGAACTCTGAGACTGAAATGAAGCAGTTTCAAAATGAATTTGCAGGTTCCTCAGAGAATTTGTCTGAATACTGGGTGGTTTAAACTTAACCAAAGTCACATTAGCAGGTTGAGATGATGGAAAAGAACACGTAAGGGGAATTAATAAATGATTTTTCCCCTTCAGACATAACAGAATGAGGTTAAAAGCAACAGGTGCTTGTTTACTTCCCATTTTACTTTTACTGGTTAATTCCAGAGAGATGGCAATAAACAATTTTTTACTTTTACTGGTTAATTCCAGAGAGATGGCAATAAACAATTCACTGCCAATGAAGTCAAAACCTGACCTCAAGATTTTCTTGCAGATTGTGTGGGGAAAGTGTGGCTAAATGTGACCTAGCAGCTAATCACAGCCTCTTAGTCTTGGTGATGCCATTCCCACTCTTAATGAATGCAAGAAATTATTTCTGGCCATCTGCTAATGAAGATGCAAGTGCAGATGCACCCGCTGCCTGTGTGGGCAGCTGTGCTTGTGGCCTGGATATTTTATTTAGGGATTTTTCCCCATTAATGGACAGACTGACAGCAGCTGACAAATGGCCAGTGCAGCTTCCCAGGGCTGGGGTGAAGCCAAGTCCTGCTGCAGTGGAATTTCTGCCACCAGCTTCAAATTTAACTTGTTATCCATAAAACTGAGAAAATATCAACCAGTTCCTCAGGCTGGAGTGAGGAGAAAGTTTCTGCAGTGGTTGGAGAGCAGTTGTGAATGTAAATGAACTGCTAACCATGACAGGTATTGACCATTCAATATAACCTGGAATAGAAATCTACCTTGGAAAAGAGCTGGGAGGAAAAGAACCTTAAAGAACCTTCACACTTCAGGAGCTCCCAAATTTCCACCCATGTTTTTCATGCTCTGAAAACAATTTTTTGGGGTGTAGGCCTGACAACTTCAACTTGAGGATCCCTCTCTCAACCACATAAAGCTCTTCTATGCTTGTTTGACCTCCTTTTATCACCATCAGATTTCCTTTCAGACCTGCTCAGTCCCTAATTTTAAGGGTTGATTTGTTTAATCCTGTCCTCTCAGGACATTTTCTTATTTCCCTCATTATTTTTGCTGCCTCACTGTTCTCACTTCTACCTATGGAGGTTGTAAGGAAGTTATCACCCACACTAAGGGAAAACTGAGCATTGAATTTTGTGGAGTGAGAAAGTACAGCCAGTTGCTGGGGAGACATTTTCTTTTACTACATTCCCATTTTTCTTCTGGTGTTATTAGAATCTATGTAAAAAAAGTATAAAAATTAAAAAGGCAGTCAAGAGAACTTCAAAGACCTGCAAGAATGAAAGTTATAACTTCTGTAAATATCAGAATATCTCCTCTGGTTAAAAAAGATCTTTCCTAGACCTGTTCTGTATCTCAGCACCCCTCAAAAATGTGACCACCCCTCTTAAAAAAGAATAGACATAAAAAATCCACCTGAAATCTGCCAATAATGGAAGGAGTTTTGACAGAATCTAGGGGTATTGAGGATTGTGTCTGAGCTTCTGACATTAAAGTATCAAAAAAGTGATATGCAGCTTATGATTGTTACCTCTTCTTCCTCCAGAATTTTCTCAGCCTTTCATTCATCCATTACTTTTTGTTCTTAATCGTTTATTTTTGTTCTTATTTTTGTTCAAATAAAAGTATCATTTTCCCACAGCTGAAATATTACAGTGAGACTTCACACATTCATTCCTGTGTACCACTCTCAAGAACTGGAATTCTCTTCCCTTTTTCCTTAGCTCCTGAAAGCCTGATGCAGGCTTTGGAAGATCTGGATTATCTGGCAGCACTGGACAACGATGGAAACCTCTCTGAATTTGGGATTATTATGTCAGAATTCCCCCTGGATCCTCAGCTGTCCAAGTCACTGCTGGCTTCCTGTGAATTTGAGTGTGTGGATGAGATGCTCACCATTGCAGCCATGGTCACAGGTACTGCTGGATCAGCTCTCACTGCAGGCCTTGTGCCACCTGACCAATCCAGATTCCTTCCAAATCTATCCACAAAAGCAAATTTTTGTTATTCACATCCTGTTTATTTCAAGTAAATGAATAGATTTGGTTGTAAAAATCTTAACTGTAAGGATACAAGGAAAGCTAAGTAAAGAATTCCCACATGGAATTCCATTTCCAGGCTTTAGCTGCCCATTGGCTTTCTACCTTTTGTAAGAAACATCCCTTCAAAATGAAACTTTCTTATTTTAATCTATATTTGTGACAGATCAGTGCAGCAAAATAAAGAAAGTTCTAATTATAAAACATTGAACTGTTTACCTACAAAGAATTACTTTGTGATCTTGTCTCTCTGACAGAACCTTGGAGTCTTGGGCAGCAAACACATGAACCACAGGCTATCAGTCTGCATGAGTTGTTCTCCTTGTAGGACAACTTTTTATGCCCAAACTGGGTTGATTTTTAACTTGTGATGGTTTTTCTAAAGTACATATAACAAATGTAAATGTTTGAGCATAGGCACAATTCAGTTTTAGAAAAGCTCAAAAGACACAAAAGTAAAATGCACTGGAAGCAGAAATTTCAACATAGAGGAGCAAATTAAGGCATTAAATCAAAAGATGTCTTTTTATAATAAAGAAACCATTTGTTGGATTCTGGTTGAATTAGGTTGTCACATTAGGAAGCTTTTTTGGCATCAGTCTGGGAGAAAGCTGCTCTTTTGTGTTTGCAATACATATTAACTAAACAATATCATTGTCAAGTGCTAGAAATGAAGGGATGGGGCAATTTTCAGGCTAAGAACAATTTATTGCTCAGACAAACATCAGTCTCAGAGGCCCTGAGATTTCAGAGGAGCAAGCATTCTGCCATAGCTCAGAGCAGTCACAAGTTCTTTGTTGCAAGGCAATCTAGAACTTTCTAACCCCATGGACAGCTGCCACAGGGTTTATTTTGCTTTTCTGACCCATCACCTTTACTCACTTCTGCTGCACTGAGGATGCTTTTGTCCAATGGGCTTCTGTCTCACAGGCACACATCTGCTTCTGTTCTAACTTCTGAACTCTCAGCTCGTTCCATACAGCCCCACCCCTGCATTATAAACCTTCACCATCTCATCAGTGCAGTTTCTCACTCACTTCAGGCAGATTCTTACTTACAGCTATAGAAATAGGAGTTTATGATTTTTCTGCTTAATATCTGTGTATTGTATTTTTACATCAATCCAAGGCTGCAGATCAAACCCTCCAGTGTCTGTGGGAGTTTTTCTGATTCGCACAAAACAAGACTGGTAGAACACCCACAAAATAAACACTTAGTGAATGCAGCAGGTTCAGTTCTTCAGCACTGATCCAATACTGGGGGTTAAATGCAACCAAGGAGGGAAAAACCCCAAAATACCAATGGGTTTTGTGCATGCACCTCTGTGTTTTCACCGCTGGCTGGTTTTCCCTCAGCTCCCAGCTGCTTCCTGCCCGCCCCTCCCGGCACAGAGGAGATCGCTCGGAGCCGCTGGCGCCGCTTCTCCCACCCTGCCGGAGATCACTGCACCCTCATCAACGTCTTCAACGCCTTCAGGGCAGCCACTGCCGGCCCCACTCACACAGGCAAGTGTGCCCTGGGACCAGTGTGGGAAAAAAAGCAAACCCAAAAACCTGGTGGTTGTTTCTAGAATTGCTGATATGCGGGGAGAAACCTATGGGAGTAGCTATTGCTGATGAATATTAATTTACTAATTAATTAAAAATATCCTAGGACAGCATCTCTGAACCAACAGGGATCCATAACCATATTCCAGCTGTCCTTTGAAGTGGCACTGTGCAAAGCCAGAATGATGGTTCCTCCTGTAGAAGCACAAAATCCAAGTTTAGGGTGAATAGAAGCTGTTGAGGAGGACCTCAATTCCTCCAACAGCCCAACAATTCTGGTGGGGTTTTGATAGCTGTGATCTGAAAGGAAAAGTTATAGGACAAATGGAAAGTAGTAAATGTGATGATGTTTGCAGGGGTCTTAGGATGAGGGAAGAGACAAGAATGTTGACTCCCTATTTCAGAAGGCTTGATTTATTATTTTATTATATATATTATATTAAAACTATACTAAAAGAATAGAAGAAAGGATTTCATCAGAAGGCTAGCTAAGAATAGAAAAGGAATGGAAATGGAATCATTTACCCAGTGAGGTGGTGGAGTCATCATCCCTTGAAGAATTCAAAAAAAGACTGGATGTGGCACTTGCTGCCATGATCTAGTTGAACAGTTAGAACATGGGCTGGACTTGATGATCTTATAGGTCTCTTCCAGCCTTGAACTTCTGTGATTCTGTGAAATGATAACAAAGGCTTGTGACTGACCAAGACAGTCTGGACAGCTGACTGTGATTGGCCATTAATTACAAACAACCACATGGGCCAATCCCAGATGCACCTGTTGCATCCCACAGCAGCAGATAATCATTGTTTACATTTTGTTCCTGAGGCCTCCCAGCTTCTCAGGAGAAAAAATCCTAAGGAAAGGATTTTTCATAAAACATGTCTGTGACAAGTAAAGTCCACATTTGAGGGAACACAAATAAAAGCCAGGAGACTGCAGAGCAGCAGAAGCTCTTCACTGCATTTTCCCCTGCTCCAGTTCATTTCTGAGTCCAGTGCTCAGACAGCAGAGGGATAAATTTGCACTCACTGAGTAAAAACCTGGGACAGGGAAGCAGGATTGTCTCCTGTTCATGTGGAATGCTGAAGGGAGCTCCAGTCCTTTACCACAGTGCAGCACCAGCACTACAGGTGCGATTTGAACTCCATATCCTGGCCTAAATCTACAAGGCCTGAAAAATAGAATTGCTATTCATTCTGTGGTAAGCTTTATTCATAACAGAGCAAAGAAGGGATTAGATTGAGGAAGAAATAGCTGCAATTCTGTAAAACTAACTGAGTTATCAAGTATTGCCCACTTTGTGAGCTGAGCCTAAGGTGTCTGCATGGCTCGTTACCAGAACTTTGGACATGTCTGCAGCAGTGCAAGAGCATTTATTGCACAGAGCAGCACCTGTGCAGCAGTGGGATTCTGCTTTAAGCCAAACCATTGTTTGTCCCCACAGAGCTCAGCAGGGAGCAGTGGTGCTGTGAGTGTTTCCTGAGCTGCTCTGCCCTGAGCATGGCAGAGATGATCAGGGCCGAGCTGGTGGAGATCATGAAGCGCATTGAGCTGCCCATCTCAGAACCAGACTTTGGATCAGAAGCAAATCTGCTGAGCATCAAGAAAGCTCTTTTATCTGGTTACTTCATGCATGTAAGGAAAAACTCTGTGGCTTCATCTTCCTGCACTGTTAAATTATTTCAGAAAACCTAAGCTCATTAGTGAAATCTCTTGATTACCATAAAAGCCATTTTTTTTCTCAGTGTATCACACTTCTCATTTCAGCCTTTTCTCTGGGGTTCTTCTCTCAGTGCATGGAGTTCACACTCTCCACAGCAAGAAAAAAACTGCCAATATGCCTTTCACTCAAAGAACTCTTACACCTCAAAAAAACCTCTTGAAATTGCAATATTCTCCCAGGAATTACCTCCTTTTTGAAGGTGAAAATTGCCTGGAAATAGAGAAATACTTGGATATATTTAGGTGTGCATAGCAGACAGCTTGCCTCATCTCAGGAAGGCACTCTAACTGTAGCTGTAAATGTAAACTAGATTGATTTATTCCCACTTGAGTCCCCAGGCTTTCCTTCACATCCCTGTGCAGTCTCCATACCAAAATTACCTCTCCCAGCTGCACATTTCATGGCCTGACACTTTGTATTTAAAGTCTATGAAAAGTAAATGTGCTAAAGAATAGATGTTTGTATGTCTTCACACAGACCTGCAAAGCCAAACCCAGAGAGTTTTGCACTTACTTGTTGCAGCTTCCTTTCAAATAAACAAATGAACATTTTCTTTAAGTCTCATTTCATGGTATCCACTCCCAAGCTTTCCCACACAAGCTTGGGAAGTGGCTCCAGTTGAAAGTATCTGAAGGAAATTTTAATTTCTGGTTAAAATCTAAAAGGCACTGATCAGTTCAATCATGGATAACTCTCCACATTGTTTTTGGTTGTTTTTTTTTTTTTAGATTGCTCGTGATGTGGATGGCTCAGGGAATTATTTAATGTTAACACACAAACAAGTGGCCCAGCTCCACCCCTTCTCATCCTATTGCAACACCAGGAGGATTCCAGAGTGGGTTTTGTTCCATGAGTTCAGCATCTCAGAGGGCAATTCCATCAGAGTTGTCTCTGAGATCTCCCCCCATCTGTAAGTGACCTGTGATGCAACCCTCCTTCACTCCTAAAGCCACAAAATCATCACTTTGGGAGGATAATAAAAATAAGCAGGAAAGATGTGTGTTCTCAGGCCCTCACTGTTCTCAGTACTTGCCACTGTAACTGTAATCTATTGAAAAAGCCACATTATTAGCTGCAAAATTTCTTACAAGCTAAAATATATGGAAAAAAAATTCAAACAGAGTTAACAGAGCAGTGTACTCACACATGAATCCAGCTGGAAAGGTCTTTGCTCCCTGAAAAGCTATTTTCCAGCAAATCCTTTTCTTAACATATTTTCTGTAGCCAGCCAGCTGAATCATGGCCTGTTTATGGATTCAGGGAGAGACCAGAGTGCTCCTCCTGCAAAAATCTCTTTACACAAAGAATATCCATTTCACTCTCCCATCTTTTTCATTTGCCATGTTTATAGGAGAGCTTTTTTCATAATGTTATTGAACCACTCTGCTCTACAGCAGGGAAATTCCTATTTAATGCAGCCTGCAGCTCAAGTGCAGGCTGAGGATTTTCAGTGCTACCAAAAGCAAAAACTCCTATTACATTTTGCAGAGAATCTTGGATTCTTGCAAAGCTTTGGGCTTAAATATCAACTTTGTAGCTTCTTTTAGATATGCCTGGAAATAATTGTTCAAATATTTGAAAATTCAATAAAACTGAATAATGTTTTGTGTGATTTCCTCCCCAGATTTGCAGAGCTGGTACCTCAGTATTATTTCAGCAATCTTCCTCCAAGTGAAAGCAAGGATATTCTGCAGGAAGTGATCAATCACTTGGCACCTGTTTCAGCCACAAAGGAGGAACAGAAAACTGCCAGTGACAGCAAAGAAAATGAGGAATTTCCCCAAACTCCCACTGAGCAGAGATGTGTTATTCAGTGAATTCAGACTGAACCATCACACACTGGACAATAAATAAAAGCAATATATCCAAACCACATCCCCACCTTAACCTAGTAATTATTTCAAACTTTTGACATAAATACATTTAACAGAAGAAACAAAGAAAAAGCACTTTTCTAAATAAAAGGAGATGGATGCATTATTTTGGAACAAACCCACATGATTTAGCTTTGGTTAAAAACACATTGAGCAGATATTCAGGTTTTCTCTTGACACTGGGTTTTTATTGACTGCTTCTTGATGATATCAAAGTAAAATAAGATCCAGTATTTAAAAATATTCATTTGGTGATATTTTTAGTTGTACAAAACTGTTGACCCAACAGCAGTTCTGCAAATATTCTGAGCTCACAGTCCTGCATGGCTGCTCTGTAAAAACCTGGGGTTTGTAGGGCAGCTCAGAGGGAGAGATAATCCTTGAGTTTATCCATAATTCCAGGGATTCCATCAGCTGGAACTACAATAACTGTCCTCAGAGGCTTCATGGGCACATCATCAAAGGACCATCTGCCACCCAGACAGGTGTCACTTTCCTCTTGCACAGAGTAGTTGAATTTCAGAAGGGCTTTCTGAACAACAGAAACAAAAGCATTCAGATTAAAATGTTTAATTAGCATGAAGGTAATTCATCATCCAAACAAAGTGAAAATAATGAATCTATCATTCCCATGCTTATTAAGAAGGTTTTTTGTCCCTCTTGAAGTGTCCACCAAAAAGAACAACCAAAACATCCACTATTTGAAGTATTTCAAACAAGCATTATATTTTCACAGAATTGATATCTTTCATATTAAATTCTATAATGATTGCTACCTTTATAGTTTGGGATGAGAGAAATAACCTAGGAGGGAGGGGGAAAAAAGAAAAAATCAATGTTCTGAGGCTCTCCTTCTTTCAGGAGAGCCTCAGAGACTTGAGGCTTCTCTTGAAACTGCCTAGAGTCCTCAAAGTTAAGGAATCTGTAATAATATGAGTATAAATCAAATATTAAGGAGATGGGCACCAAATGAATCCTGAGGAGAATTTCAGAAAGCTCTTGGAAAGGTTCCAGATGGCTGCAGCAAGTGGAAGATCTGTTTATGCCTCTCCAAACAGGCAGGTGTCTGGAATGTACAGCATTTCTCTTCAGGGATATAAACCCCATACAGAAAGTCCCTTTTCATCAGCTTTCCTAGACAAAATTCCTGATCAGAAAAAGAACCTAATGAATGTTTCAAGTTCTCACACAAGTCAGATGAAGAACTCTGAGCTGAACCATCAATAGAGAACTTACCTGATTCCTTCCCTTTGAAGGAAAATTAAGATCCACTCAGTATACCAAGGCTTTAAATCTCATTTTGGATGAATTAGCACACTAACTGAGTGGCTTTGCTCAAGAACAATTTGAGCACCTTTAATCCATTGCAAGTCTGGTTCTAACAGATTTTCTGGTTATAATTGTAAGGAGCAGAATGAAGGCCAGGGCAGTGGCAGGAAAAGGCTGCTCTCAGTTTGATATGCTCCAGGTGCTGCTTGATGGCAATCTAATTAACATTGTGTGTGATCAGGGAGGACAGACACTCAGCACTAATTTAACACACACACATTATTAAGTACAGAGAGACATTTTATTTAATACCCTACATAATGTTTAAAATGACTTTTTTTAAACACTGGAAAGACTGTTAAAAAGAAAACCATGCTCAGTTTGAGCTGGGAATTACTGGAGTTTAGATGAAAGCACACAATTAGCCTTTAATAATTAACAAAGCTGAGATAAATAAATACAAAATGGCCCTTCTACAACACAACACCCATGGACAGACACATGAGCTCCACAGGCTTCTCCCCTGCAGCTTTTCAATAACATTTTACACAGAATTCAGCTTCAGCTGTTTCAGCTGCTGTGGCAGGAACACAAAAAATCCACAACCTGCTACAACACAATTCCCTACAGCTACCAGTGAATTCCTCCACTGACATTTCTCTCACTCTCAAAAAATAAAATTACAGCCCTATCAGAGCCTCTGTCAGAATGATTACACACAGGAACCTTTGCCATTAACCACCCCATGCATGTGCAAGTCCTTAGCCCTGCAGGCACTGCCAGAAATGAAAAATAACAGCCTCTTGATAAAGTAATGATATTGTATAATAGTGGTTTTAAAGCTTTGGGAACAAAAAAAAAGAAGGAAAAAAAGAAGCCATGAAAAATTCTTTGCATTTCAAAGCACATCCTAAATTTAATTTCCTGCATTTTGCCCTCACCTGATCTGGCTTGGGACCAGCAGAATTGTGTGGTCAGGTTGCCTTAGGAAATGGGAAGTAATATTTTCATCTCAGTGTTTCACCACTTTTTATTAATGTACTTGCCCTGGCTAGAATAGAGGCAGGAAAGGGAAGCAAGAGCCATCTCTCCTAAGAGTTTTTATTCTGAGCATTTTTTGCAAGTAACAGGTACCCAGGAGGGAACAGAAAAATCAATACACACAAAGAGCTTGATTGCTTCTCTCTCAACACTACTCCAAAACATCCTTGATTTAATTTCAAAATATTTGTGATCACCTTGATAAAAGTTCCCCTTGAATTTAAGGTGAAACATCTCTTGTTGATATGTAAAGAAAAAGAAGCATTTTGAATTAAATAGTGATGTTACCTCATGAAAGAATTCTTCCTCTGCATTTGCAAACATTAATTCCTCCTTTGGCTGATTCTTCCCTTCTTTCCTCTTAGAATTGCTCTTTGTGGCTTCTGTAAAGGTCTTGCTGATAAGGAGGTAATAGTGGCACTTCCCACAGGGTTTGTTTGTCCTCTGTGCCTCAGTCAGCTCCTTCCTGAAGAGGAAGAAATGTTCCCACAACTTAAATCCTGAACAAGCACCCAACCAAACCTTGTCATGTAGTGGCATAGAAAGGATATTCAAATTGCAGCCTATTCTCTTATGACACCTCAGAAAATCAATTCTGCAGATGCATTCCTTGTACTTAAACACACTATTTGTGCTTTAAACTATAAAAACATGGATGTTTTTCCACAGCTCACAGCATAACCCTTTTTTCCCTGAATCCTGTCCATGGTAGTGTGTGTGCAATGATTCTCAGTGCAACTCTCCTTAAAAATACATCACATTATCACTCCCTGAGGACTGTAACTGAAAAGACAGAACATACTCCTGCTCACCCTTGTGTTCAACATGTTGTCACTCCAAAACCTTGAGACAAAGAGGCTGAGATCTGAATTTGAGCTGTGACAAGTGCTGAATTGGGGTGACCTCAATCTGACTTCTAATCTCATCTCACAAGAGAGGAAAGAAGGCAAAAATGAAAGAAATAAAGATGATCTCCATTCTATCACTGGTGCCTTAGCCAACAAAACTTCCTTGTTCCCTGTTCTCAGTGTGCACTAGAATAATGTAATGCTGTGTTTCAGTGGATTAATTTATTTACATTCACCCAGCTTTTGATATAATCCATGAATTAGCAGAGATCAAGCAGCACTTCACCTGCTTTTTCATTCCCTGAAACTAATCAAAACACTGCATATTTACATGGGTCAAAACTAATTCACCTTTTAATCCTTTCCCTCAGCCCAAATCTCCCATTCCTGAGCCAGACATTAACACAGCAACAAAACACCCAAGCTGCTAAAAGAGTCCTCATTTTTAAATTTTCCCAGATCAGATTGAAAATAATCTGCAAAACAAGGATAAACTGCAACATAGATAGAGCTATTTCTATTTCTAGATAGATAGAACAGCACATTTTCTCAAATTATATTTGCTATAGAATTTGAGAAAGTTTTGTAGGTTTATAAAGATATAAAAATATTTTTAAAATTAACTAAAGACCATATATGAGATAATATTTTTTTGTTCATGCTTTACTCATATCTATAGCATCGATTGTCTGAGCACTATATACATAAGAGTTCTGAAAAAATATGATGAAAAATATCATTCAGCAAGAAAAAAAATAAACAAACTTACTGGAGCTGCTGGTGCATGGGCAGAGCAATCTGAGGGGGGACATTGATGAACCTCTCACTCAGGATGAGCCCCACAGGCTTGGTGCTGTCACTGAGGAGTTTGCTGAGCTGCTCCAGCACCTGCTGCTCACAGCTCTGCTCACAGTGGCTCAGGAGCAGCTCCTTGATTTGCTCAGCACACTGGGTGCCCTGCAAGCAAAGGGTGCATTTTATGTACCTGATACAACAGCTGTTTGCACAAAAAAACCCTTGAGTGTCACCTGAGTGTCACCTTGCAGGGAAATTCCTACAGGCCTGGTGGCAATTTCCCTCAGCAGCCCCTGAAGCACTGCACCATTGCTGTGAAATCATTCTCCAGCCTAAAGCTGAGGGCAAACAAAGCTTTGAAGTGATGGAACAAGGAACTGCAGCACCACAGCAAAACTCCAAACTGCACAAGATCAAGGGGAGGAAATACAAGAGACTGACAGCTCATTTATGCTGGAATTACTGGGCCCAGTTTTAACTCTCTGTTCCATTCTATGCTTCACGTTTGACCCAAAAAGTGAAGCCACTTCAAGTTCTATAACCCCAAAAAGCTAATCCACTTCAAGTTTTATCACCCCAAAAAGCTAAGCCACTTCAAGTTTTATCACCCCAAAAAGCAAAGGCACTTCAAGTTTTATCACCCCAAAAAGCAAAGGCACTTCAAGTTTTATCACCCCAAAAAGCTAATCCACTTCAAGTTTTATCACCCCAAAAAGCTAATCCACTTCAAGTTTTATCACCCCAAAAGGTAATCCACTTCAAGTTTTATCACCCCAAAAGCTAAGCCACTTCAAGTTTTATCACCCCAAAAAGCAAAGGCACTTCAAGTTTTATCACCCCAGTCCTCCAGAGTGGAATTCCAAATCCTGTCCAGCTGTCCAGACCTGTTACACAGGATGCAGTCTCATTTATTACTGATGGTAATATCTATAACCAGCTGTTACTGAGGAATACCAACCTTCCTTTCTGTTAAGTTCAAGCAGCTTATAAAACCAAAAACTTCATCATCATCTTCTTCATCATCAGAACTGTCTTCCTGCACTTCTGCTTGCTGTTGGATGAAAGGAAAAGCAACAGCTCATACTGACATTCTATTTCCAGTCTGTAGAAAAAGATGTTTTTCTTTCCAGGTGATGTCAGCAGATGAAAAGCACAGAGGAATCTGTACAAACACACACTGCACATTGTGCTGCACCCCTGGACACCTCAGTGTGCTCAGAGGCAGCTTTAGAGACCAGGCCATGCACCTTCCACAGCAGAGTCCTCTGAAAGGCACTGAAGGTTGATAGCTCACATTTGATAAGCAGCATCTCAGCCCAGGGAATGGCAGTATCTTAAACAAAACCAATTTCCTTCAGTTTCTGATGCAGTAAACCTGGAGTGTCTTGACAAGCACAGAGCAATAAAGCTTTGATAGGGAGTGGGACAAGGAGCTGTGTCTTTGTAGGAAAGTCACAAACTCCTGTTTCCTATGGAGAGGTGATGGTGACAAACCTCTCCATTGCATTTTCAGCATTACCACACTGAAATTCAGGGAGGGAAAAGCTTTCCATGTGTAAAAAGAAACCAGCAATAACAACACAGCAAATTCATTCTTTGCTTGAAAGTAGGCATGGAAAATTTCAGTTCCCATAGAAAAATTATTCTTAAAGCAGAAAGAGCAAGAAAGCACACAATAACAGACAGAATCCCCTTCTGAAATACAGAAATAATGTCATTTTAACAAAAAAAAAGCATTGTACTTCAATTACTAATATCATATCTGTCTTACCTTGATAATACTCCCAATATGGTTCTGTTGTATTAATATATCAGTTAATTCAGCAGTGTTAACAGGAGCTTTTAGAAACAACTGGAAGACAGGAAACAAGTATTAAATTTCAGGCACTGAGGGTAAATCCTGGACCACTTAATAGAAAATAAAGTGAGATTTTTATTTATCTTCCTTCATTATAATACTGCAAAAACTAGCAATCAGCTGCTGGAGGTGCTTGCTCCTGCACCTTGCACATGCTGGTATTTTCAAACTGGTACCCTCTGGAGTTTGGTATGATCTGAAAGCTGTGGCTATTCCATCCCTGGAAGTGTCCAAGGGCAGGCTGGATGGAGCTTGGAGCAATCTGGGACAGTGGAAGGTGTCCCTGGCCATGGCAGGGGTGGCACTGGATGGGCTTTTAAAGTCCCTTCAGACCCAAACTGCTCTGGGATTGTCTAATAAAGGAAAGAAAGTAATATTTAAAAGCTATAAATCAATACAGAGAATGTGAAGTGATGCCTTTGCACAACTCCTTAGATATTATTTATCAATGGACATATGAACCAAGCTGACAACTAGCCACAGTACCTGCTGTAGTAACTTCTTTATCCCATTATAGTCATTGTCTGATATGGAATGTGCTTCAAATTCAACATTCACTTCCTGTGGAGCAAAACAGAGAATATCACACACACTTGGCAGAGGTCATATCAGAACAAAGCTAAACTGTAAGAAACTTGAAGGCAATAATGGCAAAGAGCAGAAACAGAACTTATTTCCACCTTGCAGTAATCTCAGCAATTGTTATCATTTCTCCTGTGAGCTTTAGAGAACGTTTCTGAAAGTAACTTTTTAAAACTGACCCACCAATTGTGTCATGAACAAACCTTTAATGCTTTGCTCCTGCCATCTGGTTCACACAATTACAGCTGTTGTAGCCACAGACCCTTCCTGGAGAGAGGCTGACCCCAGGCAGTTAAACCCTGGCAACTCCAGCACTGGGGTCTAACACCTTAGCTGCAGATTGCTGCAGACATTTAAATAATTACACCCAAACCCACACTTCTGCTGTTCCCCCAAATCCTCCAGGCATCATTAACCCCACTGTGGAACTCTGCAAATGATGAGACCCAAGCACTGCAGCAGCCACAGTGGGAACTGCTGCTTCTCCTTCCAGAACAAATGCTGTGTGTCTACCAACATTCTTACTGGTATTCAAAATTAAAAATCACACCTGCCAAGGTTAATCTACTTCAAGATTACTCAACTTTTAATTGCCAGTTTCAATTACACCTCCTGAGTAACCTCAACAACTCAGCCTCACTTTTGCCACCGTTCAGCCCCAGAACTCTCTCCAATCTCACTCTGAGGTCGTGGCTTTTGCTGTCCACTGGAAGAACTGTGTTAAAATCTTGTTCGCAATGTAGAAAACAGTTGGAAGCCTTGGAAGCCAATAAAATTCAGAAGACAGTGGCACAGGCTGCCCCTGGATCCCTGCAAGTGTCCAAGGCCAGGCTGGACATGGCTTGGAAAACCCTGGGATAAAGGAAGGTGTCCCTGCCACAGCACGGGGTGGAACTGGATGGGCTTTAATGTCCTTTCCAAACCAAACTATTCTGGGATTCTACAATAAAAGGAAGCAAATTTATTTTTACAATAATAAACCATAGCAGAAAATAATAAAAGAGCCAATGCCCTGTGCTGACAGCATCATTTCCAAGCAGCCACCTCCAGCCCCACACCTGAGTGGGCACACCAAGGGCTGGGGGCTGTACAGCTGAGACCTCTGGGCCCCAACACTTGGAAAACAGCTAAAAAAAATCAAAAACTTTCAACAACAACACAGTGAACACACTTTGGATCACTGGCCCACAGGGACGCGTTCCCTGTGCTCCCACAGGACACGCACCCAGCACCTGCTGGGCCTGGCAGGGCCCTTCCCCAATATAGTATTTTCAGGGAACCCCCGGTGAGGGGAGAAAAATGAGGCATCTGACTCCATGGTATCAGAAGGCTAATTAATTATTTTATTATACTACATTATTCTATACTATATTACATTACCTCTAAACTGAATTTGCCAAGCACTCAACTCTGCACACACTGCACAGAACTCGTGACTGTCGCCCTCAGTCCCGACACACACACACGCACCTGGCCCTGACAGGCCAAGGAAACAAAACACCATCACTTTGGGTAAACAATCTCCATATTGCATTCTACTTTTGCACAAACATAGGCACTGCAAATGATAAGAATTGTTTTTCCTTTCTCTTCTGTTCAGAGAATGTGAAACCCAGAAATATCCCTGGGAAGAATTGTGCCTTGCTTTTCTCCGTGAAGAGAAACGTGGCGACACCCGAACACCCCCTGACACCCTTCCCAAGCCCTTCCCAAGCCCTTCCTGAACATCCCTGACAATAATCCCTTCCCAAGCCCTTCCTGAATATCCCCCGACAGTCCTTTCTCGAATATCCCCTGACAGCAAGCCGTTCCCGAATATCCCCTGACAACAATCCCGTCCCAATCCCTTCCCGAATATCTCCTGACAAAATTCCTTCCCAATTCAATCCCGAACATCCCTCCCAACCCCACCCGTACCGGAGCCGTGCGGGGCCGGTCCCGCTCACCTCAGCGATGGGCTCGTCCGAGTCGGAGCACGCCGAGCTCTCGGAGCCGCTGTCGGAGCCCTCGGAGCTGCCGGAGCCGCTGTGGGATCCCTGCTCCCCGGCGGGGCCCCGCGCCCGGCGCTTGGCCGGCGTGGCCATGGGCACGGAGGGGCGGTGTGGCCGCGGGATGTCGCTGAATGTCGCTGAATGTCGCCGAAAGTCGCGATGGAGAGCGGCAGGCAGCGCCCGCTGAGCGCGGAGCAGCCGCGGAGCCTGAAGGGGGAGGCGCGGCCCGCCTCTGTCCCCGTGAACCCGGATTTCCTCTCGGTGCTGTGGTGTCACTTCCTTGCGAAGGGAATTCCTTACAGGAATGGCTGTCAGGGATTAAATCCGCCTGCCCAGGGCGGTTTGGAGTCCCCGTCCCTGCAGGAAGGGCCGGAGGTGGCTCCAGGGCTGGGGACGCGGTGGGGATCGGGCTCTGCTCGGGCTCGATGACCTTGGCGGCTTCCTCAGCCTCAGGGACCCTGTGCTTTAAAAGTGTCTGAGCATCTCCGACAGTAGCAAAAATTACTGTAAGTAAAAACCAGCGTTAGTAAAAACTGCCGATTAAAGCAGGAATCAGGCTGCTCGCTCTAGAAATCGTGTCCCGGGTTCCCCCGACCCAAAGTCCCTGGATAATTCCAGATAAATCACAGAGAACGGTGACAGGGACAGCGCAGTAAGCACAACGTGATTCTGGGCTTTATGAAAATGCCAGTCGGGAAAACGCGTTCAGATGCCCTAAACACTGAAAGAATGCTCATTAATGATCAAGTTACATGCAACGTGTTCCATTGAACGCTTTGTGTCTAATTAATGAAGAAATGAGCTGTTAATGAGGCCGTGGAAAGAAGAGCATTGGGCACTCGCTGTTGCCAGCCAGGGGAAATGCAAGGCACAGAGCCCTGGGATGTAACTCCAGCTTTATAAACGTGCTTCAAGTAGGCTCAAATTTTCATCTTCCCTTTAAAGCCTCAAACGCATCTGTGGGGGTTTTTATTTTGTTTTGGTCTGGGGGTTTTGTTTGTTTGTTTTTCTGGTTTTGTTATTTTGTTTTGTTTTTTTAAGGCTGTGTTTGCTCTGGGAGCAATTAGCTCATTGCCAAAATTCTAATACTGATATCCAGGGAAAGAATTTACAGGAAGATTGAATTTTCCTATGTGTGGGATCTGTCAGGAAAATACCACACTGGTAATTGGGGTAAATATGCACTTAGAGAGTGGATTTCTCTCTAAAAATTGTATTATTTGTGTATTTGCTTATGTTTTGTGACTTTGAGTTTAGCACAAAGCTTGTAACGAACTGAGAAATCTCATCTTCCATTTTTATGGCAGAATAGATGTTTTCAGTCCTGCCTCGTTTCCTAGACTATCAGAGGAGACATATGAAAATTATCTATGTTACTATAGATGTATAAATGTGTGCATATAGACACATATATTAAATTAAATCAATCTTTGCATGCTCATTTTGCTGAGCAGAGGCTGCATGGAAATTAATAGAATAAATAATCTTTTTGTAGATAGGAGCTGATTCAATTGCAGAACGTGCTGGCATTGTAGGACCTGCTACTGCTTTTACAAAATATTCTTTCAAATGTGTTCCCCTTGATGAGTTTAGCAGAGCCTCTCCTTTGAGCAGCGTTATCTAAAGGCAGCATATTCTTTTCTGTCCTTATCAGGGTGGGTGTTCCTGCCTGGAGAATGCACAAATAGCTGTTTACTCCTTGTGTAAGAGCAGTACAACTGCTAGCAACTCACTCCTTGGAGCTGCTAAAGTCACTGTTAGAGTCCAAAACTCCTCCAAAAATTAGATATAATTAAGATAAATTCCATTCTTGTGTTTCAGGGTTCTGCTGTACCTCCTTGGTGAACAATGAAGGTTCTGCTGCTGAAGGATCCCAAAGACAAAGATTCAGGACCAGATCCTTATATTGAAGTGAGTAAACTAAAAAAAAAGTGTTACTTCTTTATTAAATATGAATGCAATTGTTTCAAGTCAAACAATAAAAATTAGGAGTGTCTTTCTGAAATTATGCTGGGAGAAAAAGTATCTTGGAAAATAGCCCTTCCTGCCAAAAATTGTATTAATTATGGGACATTTGTACTGAATTCATTGTAAAGCTCTCAGCAAAGTACTGATATTGAACCAGGCTCATTTGAATTAATTAGTATTGATTATGTTTATTTGCACAGAATAAGGATTACAGAAATTCTTTGTGTTTTTATGGGAATGTGATGTGAAATAGAGCTTACCTGTTGCTGGGGTCCCTTCTGCTCCTGCCCTTGGTCCTGTGAGTAAATCTCACTGATAAGAGGAAGAATTCCTGATAAAGGAGGATTATTTCTTCAGAAGAAACCTACTGACAGAATTACAGACATGCACAGGGATATTCACAGGACTGGGTGGGCGCTTGGGGGCTTCAGAGTTTTGTGCTGGTGTCTCCTGTACCTCAGAAGGTCCCACAGCTGATTGTTTAATTAAATCTTGTAATAATAAATAACTAACAAGTTCAAACTAGATTTACCAGGGAAAGGAAATAAAATGCCTTTTTAGTTTGCTTTAACAAAGAGAAATGCTTGTGCTGACTTAGTCAGCTCTTTGAAAAAGCAAAAATGCTGTTTGGAATTTATTTCAAGAGCTGAAAACCTTTTCTTGATAGGAATTAGGATCATACAACTTGGAAGCAACGTTGATCCCAGCTTTGTCATTTGAATTCACCTCTCTTGACAGCTTATTTGAGAAGGTAAATTTGAAATTCTTTCAGTTGTTTTATTTCTAACAGGATTTGGTTGCCAAGATCCCATTTAACCATTCTCTGTGTGGTACAAATAATTCTCTGGTTGTACAGTAAATTTCATGTACAACATCAAGGACCTTGCCCTTGCTTCTTAAAGAATTAAATTGTTCAAACAGAATTCACATTTAAATTGTGAATTGTCACAAGTGTTGGGGCATTTCTGGCAGTTATTGAAGCTGTTCTGGTTGCCACAAGGTTATAAATAATTGATCAGCTGATTTTTAAAATTAGTTTATAATTAATTTTTGTTTTTTTTTTTACTTCTTAAATTTACTGTTTCTAAATAGCTTTCCCATCCAGAGTGCTATGGGGGCCTGGTTTTTACCAGCCCAAGAGCATTAGAAGCCATCAAGATATGTTTAAAAGAGAAGAGTAAAAAAGAGGGTAAGTACATATTGATATTCCTTGGCCTTTTTCTCCCAGCATCTTCTAAAGTTTGGATTTTAATGAATTTTATTTCACCCACCAGTAGATATTTGGAGCATGTTTTTTTTTTTTGAAAAAACCTGAATTTCATAATTCTTTTAGAATCATAAAGGGTTTATGCTACCCTGAGCTTTTAAGGGTTGTGTTTTCCACACTGAAAAATGAAGGGAAGGAGCTTTTGGTGCAAGTTACCAATTAGTGAGAGCTTTGCCAGCCCTGGTTCTCTCTTGCAGAAGGAATATTTTTTGCTGCAGTACCTGGTTGATTGCTGACTGCTTTCCTCCTTAAAGAGAAGATCATCTCACAAAAACTGGCCATCACTTCTGTGCCTGTGTAATTCCTATGAAAAGCTGCAGGAAAAGGGAGCTCTCTCTCTCTTGGATAAGAAATTTCTCAAGTGAATTCATTATTAGCTAAAAAATGAAGAAGTGCTGAGGCATCCAAGGCAGGAGATGAGGAGTGAGGAAGAATCCTGCTAAATAGAAATACCCATCACAATGAAGTGCCAAATCCTTCTAAACTCTTCCAAATTCTTACCTTGGGTGATTCTGGCATGGAGTTTCTACTTTACCTGCTCCATTTTTGGGCTGTGGACAAATCAATGTCCTGTGAGTAAGGTTACACCTTTGAGTAAGCAGTAAATGCACTGAGACCCTCAGCTATTGTAGCATTTGTAGCAGTAGAGAACAATATATTAAGATTTTAGGTCAAAAAGTATCTCTAAATTCCATCCCTAACCTTGATTAGGACTTTTGGAAAATAAATACTTTAATGATAAAAATGAGTCTGTAGTTCTTATTTGGGTCCTCTCAATGGCAATAAATCCTTGAGTTTTTTACTTCTGATTTTTATTTTTACTGTTCTGGTTTGTGTTTCTTTTTTCACCCCAGTAGTCCCAGAAAAAACTCAGTGTCCTGTGCTGCTCTGATTAAACAAGACAATAAAAAACTTGGGGTATCTATTTTTGATCCTGTAGGATTTGTACATCCAGATTTGCTGAATGTGTAGTGGAATTTTAGCTATTATTATAATTTTCCTGTATTTGTGGATTAAACAAAAGCCCAAAAAGTCATTTATCATTCACATTCTGTTGCCACGTGCTTAAATTCCATTTAATTTAGTATAATTTAATGTTTTTCAGCCTGGTCAAAATCTCTTAAACAAATGTGGAATATCAAACCAACATATGTGGTAGGAAAAGCTACAGCTTCTTTAGGTAAGCTGGGGTTTAAAAAAAGAAAAATTGGCTAAATCTGACTTGTAAGTACAATCTTTGGAGGAAGAGCTGTTATTCAATGGTGCTGAGAAAGAAATTTAAGTTTTAAAGTGGTTAATTTGGAAGAGAGATAATTATGTAAACATTGGAATTATCCATGCTCCAGCCAAGGATATCCATGGATCTGATCCAGCCTCTGGATTTCTGCTCCTTCTGTTGTAATCTGATGGCCACTGCTTGAAAAATTGGGTCAAAACAGGAAAAAAACCCCTTTGTTCTTAATTTGAACGTGGTTTTGTCATTACTTTTGGAATTGAAATTGGATGAAAGGGATTCTAACCTTGCAGAATTTTATTTGTACACAAATTATTTGTGTGCCTCCCTTTCCATCCCAGGGTTCTGTGGCAGGAAATCTGAATTGTTCTCATTGTTTGCCATGGTTTTCTCTTTGCTGCTTTTGATCCTTCAGGAAATCTGAATTGTTCTCATTGTTTGCCATGGTTTTCTCTTTGCTGCTTTTGGTTCTGCAGGAAATCTGAATAGTTCTCATTGTTTGCCATGGTTTTCTCTTTGCTGCTTTTGGTTCTAGTGGAAGAAATTGGTCTTGTTCCACAAGGAGAAATGGCTGGAAATGCTGAGAAATTAGCTGAATATATTTGTTCAAGTAAGTGGTTAAAATGTTGGAGTTAAATTAAAGTAATCCTAAGTAAATTAAGGTCCCTTCCATCATTTCAGAATTTCCTTGAGGCAAAATCAAGTGCACTGTGAGACAAAAATACTTCAAAATGCATTTACAAGATATTAATCTACATGTAATCTTAGACCCTCTAGTTAATTAATAAATACTATATGAACCAGCAGGAAAAAGTTTATTTTTACTGGAAGATCAGAGCTGTAATGACTGGAAATTGCTGCTAAATCAGAAGATTTAATTGCTGGTGATTTTCCCCAAAATTACCCTGTGGTTTCAGAGGGATCTGGTTTTCAGCACCAAAACTGAGTGGTTTTGAAGAAATTAAATTGATGCTTTAAGTTTTGTTTAACCATTTTGTTATGGTTAAACCTGTAACTCTTAGCCTATTATCAGATTATTGGGGAATTTTAAAAAAGTCTGTTCGCTGACTTCTGTTCTTACTCTAAGTTGTTAAAATTTCCAGTAGCAATAAGGAAGATTTTTAGACTTAGGAGCTGTTTATTTTTTGAGTGGATGGCTCAGTAGGAGCAGTGAAAAAAGAGTTTTTGTACAGATGTGAGGCTGCTGAGCAAAGCCTGCCCAGTAGCAGAGATTTACAGGGAAAAGAAAAATGGGATGGGAGCTGGAAAGGATTGGTTTTGCTGGGCACACTGCTCTCTAATTCACTGGCACATAAAATACTTCAGCTCTAGGGAATATTTAATGGTAAAAATGGAAGTTGGCAGCACAAGATCAAATAATAAATTCTGAAAATTAAAAATGCAACGCGAATATGTTGTGAGTGAAGAATAACCCATCTCCTCTCTTCTAATAGCAAATGTGTTAAAGCAAAGAAAGGGTTCAGCTGATTTTTAGTGCTGCAAAATCTACTTCTGGCAGTGAATTAATATTTGCTGGGACTTTTTCAAGCAGAAAGACAAGAGAAATACCTGTTTATTGTGTTGTAGGAAGGTGAAAAAAATTACCCAAGCAGTGAATTTCAGTCACTGGAGCCTGTTTGTTGTTGAGACATAGAAATATCCTCCAGAATTTATTTGGCTCTGCATATTTAAATGCTCTCAGCTGATTAAGAGCTTTAGAACAACCTTGGAAGTACAGATTAAATTATCTCATGTTCCCTGTTATGTATAAATTAATTTCTGTTTGTGCATGAAGAAGTAAATGAAAATAATAGCTCTGAATTTCCTGTATCTTGAGAGATTATTGCCAGAATAAAAATAAAAGCTGAAATAATGAGATTTTTTTGTCACCACCTTTTGTGCTTTGGTACCCAATTCAGTTTAAGGAATGGGAAATGAAGGAATTTACTCTTCTCAAGGCAAATATTTGGCTATAGAAGCAGGAGATCCCAGTCCTTGTTGTGTGGTTCAGGCCTACCAGGGAGTTTTTCTGTACCAAAAGAATTGGTGTTTGCTTACAGGTATCACACTGACACTTCAAATAACTGCCATGACTTGCAGGAGAATTGATGCTGGAACATTCCAATTTCATCGAATTTTAAAATCTTTTTTACATTCTGAGCCAAGTTCATTCTTCCTCTAATTTTTAATTTTAATTTAAGAATATCTGGTTTCTAAAGAAACCTCAGTGTGGAGTCAGAACACTCAGGTGTGTCTGGGTTGACTCCTACAGGGGTCTTTCCATTTGATTTTCACCCTGCTGCCCTTTTTCCTTTTTTTAATCCCTGAAGAATGTCTGCTTGCATGAACCAACAATCTCCTTCCAGCACTTAAAAACATTTCTTCTCCAGTATTTGTCTCTATAAAATGTATTAACAAATCTGAATTAGTAATAAAATAATTTCATTTCTTTGGAAAGCTGAATGCAAAGCTGTATCAATCTGTGTAGAATTTAATATTGAAATTTTCTCTGTGTTTCTCATCTATAGAAAAGGCAAAAGCTGTGCAAAGCAAGTCTGCTGTTAAATTCCTAATTTGACAAAAGCAAGTGAGGATATCCACTCCCACCCCAGCACTGCAACCAGAATCCTTTTTCCTTGGGGAATTAAGAAAATGGAATTGCAGAGAGACCAAAACTTTCCAGCACAGTGTTGTCCTTTCTTTGTCTGCCTGAGTATTCTTTTGTGGAGAGTTCTGTCATTTATTGAGTGGGACAGATTTGAAATATCCAATTGAGGCAGGTTGTGCTGAGGAGGAGATAAAGTGCATTTCTGTTCCCCTTGCCCTTGTGCAAAGAAAGTTATCTTTTTAGCCAATATTCATATTCTAGTTGTGGAATATTTTTAATGTTCCTGCTAAGTAGCCTGTCCTGTGGATTGGGGCTGCAGATGTTTTCAGTTACCTCCAAGCTGTGTCTATGGTGAGGCATTTGATAAATCAGCTTTTGATACCTTTAAAATGTATTAAATCACATTTACTCTTTATTAAAGGCCTGAGTTAATTAAAGTTCTTGTTTGTGTGTTTACAGGAGAGAAACCCAATTCCTCAGCTCTCCTGTTTCCTTGTGGAGCCCTGAAAAGAGAAGTACTTCCTACAGTGCTTAGAGAAAAAGGTTGAACTTCCCCTGGAGACCCATTTTAATTAGTCAGCGATGAGAAAAGTTGTATCTAAAGCTTGTGAACCAAATTGGAAGAAGTAAAAGTGGAACTTGCTGAGGAGAGGACCGGAGTAAACACTGGGAGCTTGGCTGGCTGCCCACAGCTCAGGGACCTGCAAATCCTCCACAGAACTTTCATGTGTCTTTTTAGCTAAAATAGTTACACTTCAGTGCAGGTAGGATGTTGTGAGTGCTGAACTGAAATAATAGAAATTAATGAATGAATTAATGTCCTGATTGCAGGCATACCACTGGAAAGCCTCACAGTTTATCAAACAGCCCAGCACCCTGATCTGCAGGAATCTTTGAGCAGTTACTTCTCCCAGCAGGTACTGGACACTGAGGTACTTTGGCATTTTCTGAGGGAGGTGGCAATGCCTCCCAGGATATTCCTGTTTTCAAAGTCGTGTAACTGGAATATCACTGGGCATCTTTGCTGTGCATCACAAGTCAGAATCCAGGAGTAATCTGCCCTACATAGTTTGTGTAACAATAATCATTGCTTTTCATTTTTCAGTATTGGCTTTCTGGTTTTCCATGTTAGGAGCCTCCATCATAGGATTGCAGAATCATGGAATGGTTTGGGTGGGAAGGGAACTTAAAGCTCATCCAGTGCCACCCCTGCCATGGCAGGGACACCTCCCACTGTCCCAGGCTGCTCCAAACCTGTCCAACCTGGCCTTGGGCACTGCCAGGGATCCAGGGGCAGCCACAGCTGCTCTGGGCACAATTCCTAATTCCCAAATCCCATCCACCCCTGCCCTCTGGGCTAAAGCCATTCCCTGTGTGCTGTGCCCATGTGCCAAGGCACTGCTGGAGTGAGCTGTGCCAACCTCTGCTTCTTTCACCCAGGGCATCCCTGCCAGCATCGTGTTCTTCAGCCCCTCTGGTGTCAAATTCTGCCTCCAGCACATCCAGAAGCTTTCAGGGGATTTGATCAACCAAGTCAAGGTATCTTCTCTTACAAGTGGTGGAATATGAGAGGCAGTAAATTTGGGGTGGGCAAATGAGATACAACGGCTGTTTCAACCACTGCAAACCTTATCTTTGGTTTGTGTTTATTCCTCTGAAGAAAACCCCAGTTTATAACAAATACAAATGATATTATATAGATTTATAGAATTCCAGAAAGGGTTGGGTTGGAAGGTACTTCAAAACCCATCTTGTTGCACCCCATTGCCATGGGCAGGGACACCTTCCACTGCACCAGGTTGCTCCAGCCCCATCCAAGGTGGCCTTGGGTGGATTTTAAAAACAAAATTGTTCTCCCCAACCAATTTCCCCATCTCCATTGGGATAGACTTCATTTTCCCTGAGTGATGCCATGGTGTGAGGAGTTGTTGCTTGCACCAGGCTGCAGCTGATTAAAATTCCTCTCACTTCTCCCTGTTCTGTGGGGCTCGGAGCTTTCAGCGTTTGTAATGTTGAGATAAATACTCATGTCCCCGAGTCACTGCTGAGCAGCTCCATTGCTGGGTGCCTGTTAATGCTGCCAATCCCCATGCTGGGCTGCAGAGCTGAGCCCTGACAGTGCAGTGCTGTCCCTGCAGTTTGCTGCCATCGGCCCCAGCACGGCGAAGGCGCTGCGAGACGCTGGCATCGCCGTGAGCTGCACTGCAGGGAGCCCCACGGCCCAGGACCTGGCTGCTGCCGTGCACACAGCCCTGCAGCCCCACAACTGCTGCCTCTGACAGCCCAGCCTGCCCAGCAGGGCACTCCAGGAGGGCTTTCCCAACCTGCAGACCCGTGGGTGTTGGGATTATGAAGCACTGTCCTGGTCAGGGATGGCTGTGAGAAGGTTACACTGAAATATCTTAAGAAATCTGGGATCTGTCCATCATCCTTAAAGCATCCAGCTCTTCCCTTTCCTCCTGTGTGCACTGTGAATATTTTATCCTTGAAAAGCAGCTGTGAATACTGAGAAACTGCAATCAGCCCCAGACCTCACCTCAGGTATCCCCCAGCACACAGCTCAGGTTGGATTTCTCTGTATGATCACTTTTACTTGCACATCTTTTGTAGGAAAAACCCCCCTATTCCAATGAAGTACTTTCTTTTGTAAACTTGTTTGCTTGTTGTTCTACTTGTTTTCAACTATTTGTATAAAAATGTGAATTGGAGATTCTTTGTGGAACAGGAGAATTCTTGCTGTGAAGTTGCTGCTGTCAGTTCAGGTCAGCTGTTGCCCCTTGTTACCCAACCAGGGTGTTCAAAATTAGCTTTTGGTTTCTGTTCCTGTAATGAAGGATTTATTAACAGGGAAATAAACTGGCTTATCAGAGTTAATAATGGTGTTAGAGTTGTCTGTTCTGGATGTGGTTTATGCTTTAATTGTTTATCTCTGGAAGGGGAAAAATAATCCTATTTAGCACTAATGCTCCCTCCAGCTAATGCCAAGGGCTTCACAGGAGATTTGAATCATAATATACTCATTTATAATCCTCCTGAAAGTCATTTGTGCTGTTAGCACAGTGCTGAGGTTCCTGCAGTAACAGAGAAAGCCTCATTTGCTGCACACTTCAGGTCAAGTCTGAGGATGGGTCCTGAATTTCCATCCATGAGAGGCTCCACAGCTGGAACAAGAGGGAAACAAAGTTCTGTTCCTGTAACCTGAGTAATTCCAGTGTGGGGTCACCACTGGGCACAGCAGGACAATGTTTGGCTTGTCAAACACTTCCCTGTCTCAGGATGAAATGGAATCTCTGAGGGCACAAACTGCTGCAAGATCCCAGGCTGGATTGGGTTGGAAGGAACCTTAAAAAGCTCATCTAATTCCATATGAATGCATGTAAAACCCATTCCTACCTTTCTGAAAAGTGGTTTACACTGTTGTTATGCAATAAAGAACCACATTTATTTGTAGAAGAATATCAGGACATCAGATGTTATATTCTGGATAATTTTATCTTCAAATAATACATATTTAGCAGAAAAAAACCCAGAGTCCTCAAATGATAAGACCCCACTCAGTGTTTGATTGGAGATTACAGATATTTCTCAAAAAAATTAAAAATTTGTCTTTCAAATAGTTTTAATTCTGTTGACCAGGTTGCTGCTCTGAGGAGGGTCACAACCAAGAAAAACAAGGCAGACTGATGTGTTTATATGTAATAAATAAATTTTTATTTAAAAATATCCTCTCATTTATTCACAGTTTCAAGTCTGAAAAAGATAATACTATTCTTGATCAATTCCAACATAGCTGAAACCATTCACTTTCCAAAACAAAATCCCAGAGATGGCTGATAAATTGCAAGAGTCACATCAGAGCTAGAAAGGCACAGGTTTTTGTGCAGGATCCTCCCTGGGATTGGGAAGTGCATCCAGAATCTCCTGGTACAGCTTGGGCTGCCTTCAGCAGTGCAAGTGTTCCAGTGCAGCCCTGCTCACAAAACACATTTCAATAAATACCAAACCAGAGCAGCTGTGAGGTTACATCTTTATGCAAAAAACAGATTTCACTGCAAGAGAAAAAACAGGAATTTCCCCATGGTGCAAAAGTTCCAAAAGGAACTCCAAGCTGGCATTTCAAACAACGAAACGCCATGAGCAGAACGAGGAGAGCTGTGTGGGGATAGAAGGAATCCCTGTGCTTTCCCAGGGAACAAGAGTGAGAGAGCTCACCCTCAGTGAGCACAACCCCCATGGGAACACCCCAGTGCTCCCAGCAAGGCACTGGTGCTGCAGCTGTGCAGGGAGCCCTCACTGCGGGCCAGGGCAGCCCTCACTGCAGCTCTGCATTCACTGCAGGCCAGGGCTGCCCTCACTCACTGCAGCTCTGCCCTCACTGCGGGCCAGGGCAGCCCTCACTCACTGCAGCTCTGCCCTCACTGCAGCTCTGCAGGGCTGCCCTCACTCACTGCAGCTCTGCCCTCACTGCAGCTCTGCCCTCACTGCAGCTCTGCAGGGCTGCCCTCACTGCAGCTCTGCCCTCACTGCAGCTCTGCCCTCACTGCAGCTCTGCAGGGCTGCCCTCACTCACTGCAGCTCTGCCCTCACTGCAGCCCTGCCCTCACTGCAGGCCAGGCTCCCCTCCAGCTGCTCCAGCAGGCTCAGCAGCAGCTCGCAGCGCTCCAGCAGTGACAGCCCCTTGTTGGCAGTGGCCCGGAGCAGCAGGGAGTAAACCTGCTTGTTGGTCCTCAGAGCTGCTTCCTCCTCACTGCTGCCCCTGCAAAGAGAGCACAGAGCCCAGCTCAGACCACAGCTCTGCCTTCTGCACATCATCAACAGCATTATTCAATAACGTTAATAATAATATGAAATGTGAGTATCCCAACTTGTCAGAATTCAAGACATCCCTCTGGCTGTCCTGGATTGCCCAAACCCCTGTCAGGGGGCTCAGAGACCCTGGCACAGAGCCCAAGATGCCCCTGTGGGTTTGATTATGACCCATGGAGCAAGTTACCAACCTCACATGAAGAATTACAAGCCACAACAGTTTAAGGAGGATGATAGTGAATTTATCACAGGGTGAAAAATAGATTTTTGGGGTTTTTAGAATGGGGGTTCAGGGGACAAGACGGAGGGATCTGGGCATGTCCAGCCTTTCTCCTTCTTCTTCTTGGCCTCCTTCTGCTGTGTTGTTGGCACTTACAGATTGGTTTAGAGTAGAAGCTCACTGTCTAACACAGGTGATAGGTATTGGGAAGCAATGGTTAATATTGTACATGCAGTTTTTAGTACAAAAAGATAACACCACCCTGGAGCAGGCACAGTGCCTCTGTCTGTCCTACTGAATGAACCTTGGCTGGACAGGAGAGAGAATTTTATAGATAAGGAACAATAAACAACCTTGAGACTGAGAACTGGAGAGCTCTGACTCCTCCTTCGATCACCAGGCTGGGAAAAGAGACTTTCTAACCCATCTCAGGGTCACTGTGAGCAGTGAGAGTCCCTGAGACCAACGGGATACTGGGACACTGGACACTGAGTATCCCAGCAGGATAACTGGGGACACCCTCAGCCCCCACCACTCCCTGCACTGCAGTCGGGGCATTCTGTTTATACTGCAGGCAGGAACATAAAACATAAATATAATAAAATATAAAACGTACAAGCAACAGTCAGGTTAATTCCAAGTGCTTCAGGAATGACTGAGAAAGGTTGAAGCAAATTAAATTCATCACACACTTGGCAGGAATCAGGTTCATGTATTAAACTGAACAGGTAGTCAATAAAAAGCCACTGAAATGCAAAGTATTTCTGGGATAAGTTACAAGTATTCCCAGAACAAAGAATTACTTTCAATTACTTCTCCCCTCCAATTTGCACAGCCAAGTTCTGTTCTGCTCATGATTCCACTTTGGGAGGGTACAACTGATTTCATCCATTCTGACTGCCAGGCTGCAAGTTGGGCTATCCAACACTGCATTTCCTACACATTCTCCTGGTTTTTGTCAAAGTGCACCTGAGACCCTGAAGCACCATTTGAGCTCCAATTTCCCCCCTTTTCACCCCATTATCAAAGCAGAGGGCAGAACTTCTCTGCAGAACAGAAGGGAGGAAATGCACACAGGATGCACAGAAGGCACAAGAAAGGTTAAATCAAAGGCAGTTTCAAGCTTAGCCTCAAAGTTTCAAGGAGCTGAGGAGATTTGTAAGAGTCCCTTTGCACAGCATTCAAACTGTAACTAAAGTTCCCTGTGTGGAAACTTCAGTGCAAAACCTCACAATGATGCCAAGGTAAATGTGGGGGCAAAAACCCTCCAAAACAAAAAATGAGGAGTTGCTCATGTTATGAGACAACAGAACTAACCCATTTACTCAGTTAGCTGTGATATCTGCTTGGTAACATATAAATTATCCTGTAAAAATCCTCTGTGTTTTACATATTCAGATTGCCACCTTGTGGACGCTCGTTTTTAGGAGGTGAAAGCTCCTAACATTGCCTGAAAAACAGCTAAAAACACCCAGGCTGAGTTCTCTTGTTTTTTATTTATCAGTCTCCCACTTTCAACTTCCTGAACTCACAATGAACTCATTTCACAGTTTACTTTTAGCAAAACAGCTCTTCCATCAGCAGGGCTTCAATCCTCAAAACTATTAACCCAACTTCCAAGCCTGAAAGAATCCTCTCAAACTAAAGCCACATTTTCAGAACTTCACTTTATGTAACATTAGGAGCAGCTCCTGCAGTCACACACTTGCTGCAGGGGGAGTGAAAGGAATTTTCTGGGTCCCAAAAGGAACACCACACACATTCAGATCAAAGCAACAGAAGGACTGGGGGAAGGAATTTGCTGCCACACCAAAGCTCAATATCTCTTCAGTCAGCACAAAAAGAACTCAGGTTTATCCTGAATGCCAACAGCAGGACAGAAGACTCCATCAGGAATCAGTGAATTCCCTGACCCCCATATCCATCCCTCTCCTTGCAGCATTACTGATGTGCCTGAATTTCTGCTTAGGAGTTCTGCTTGCCAAACTCCACTGACACTTTATCAGCAAGATGCATCAAGAGACCAGCAGCAGCCAGCAGCTGCTCCCCCAGAGCAGGAACTCTGCTCAGTCACACACCAATCTCACTCCATTCAGGATAAAGGACACCGAGTTCCAACTTACCCAAGCTTCTTTTTGCTCGAAGTTAACAATTTAATGGATTGGAGGAGAAGGAAAGACATCCTGGACTCAAAGATCCCGAGCAGTTTCAAGACTTCCTCTTTGTTGAGGCCTGCAGAGGAATCACTCACTGACACGCTCTCAGCAGGACTTCTATCCTTGCTGATCTACAGGAGACAAACAGCCCAGAACAATTCCACTGAATTCCACCTCTTAAATACAGGCAGTGATTTAAAAACCCCTCTTGCAGGTGAGCTGACTTTTCCATGTGTTACCCAGACTGCCAGCAAGGGACACACACATCAGCACAGCCTGAAGGAATTCTTGTCTGAGGCATCAGGAACATAACTCACACTGGCTACAGACAGCCCTGCACGTTTTAATATTTAAATATTAAATATACCACAGACAGAGAACTTTTCTATTATAGATAAGTTCTGAAGTTCTTAGAGAAGACTTTTAAGGGATAGGAGAGGTGCACAAAAAGAAGTCCATTCACACAGTCAGGCAGTCCACATCTGTACAGAAATGTTTTAATCCATCTCTGGATCATTTCTAAAGGAATTTCTTTAATCCACTTCCAGGTTAAGGGAGAACTGCAATACATCTAACTGCCCACACTCTTTAAGCCTGGCTCTGTGGAAAAGTAACCAAGGAATATTTTAACTGCCAAATGCCCCCTCATTTGTGGAGGCACGAGCCAGAAGGGAGCAGGTATCACACCACTTGAAGCTCCTTTACCTGTTCAGTTTCTGCCACAAGCTCCTTCCTGATGAGCTGAAATGCACCCTTGGTTTTGGTCATTATATCAAGGGCCCCAGACAGAGTCTTTAATTTCCCAGCACTGCTGTTCTGACCTAAAAAAATGAGTACAAAAGGCTGATGTTACAGACTGTATTTTATTTCCATCCAAAGACTTCAAGAGTTAGGAAGAAAGCCCTCACTGCCCCAGTCAGCTGAAAAGCAGCAAGATAAAAGTGCCTTGTCTCCTCTCTTGAGGAAAATTCTATTCTGAGCAGCAGATTGCTCCTGCTCTCATATAAATTTAGTTATCTAAAAATGAACCTAAGTGGGCAGGGGTGGTTTGGGAAGCTGTAAAGGCAGAGCTGCACTTACTGGCCATCTGGAACTCTGCAAAGGCCAGGGGTGGTTTGGGAAGCTGTAAAGGCAGAGCTGCACTTACTGGCCATCTGGAACTCTGCAAAGGCCAGGGGTGGTTTGGGAAGCTGTAAAGGCAGAGCTGCACTTACTGGCCATCTGGAACTCTGCAAAGGCCAGGGGTGGTTTGGGAAGCTGTAAAGGCAGAGCTGCACTTACTGGCCATCTGGAACTCTGCAAAGGCCACTCTCTCCAGCTGCACCCGCAGCAGCTCACAGGGGGCGTCCTTGAGGAGCTGGAAGAGCCGCACGGCCTTGCTGTAGTGGAGATCAGCCAGGACACGGTGCTGCTTCCTCAGGTGCTCATCTCCAACCTGCACCACAGCAGGGCACAGTTAATCCCCTCTGCATGGCCAGGAGCAGCCACTGCAAGGGTTCACTTGGACAGGGCTGGGAAACAGCACTCGTTTCTTTGGTTAAATAATTGAAATAAATACATCCCAGCTATAGGTAGAAGGATAAATATCAGCTCCACACATATTGAGCATGTTAAGGATGGAAGGCAGAGAATGAAAGAGCCTGGGGCAATACCTGGTTCCTGAGGCAGCTGTGGTACATGGAAGCCAGCCTGTGGTGGATGGTGGCAGCTCGGTACTGGCACAGGGGCTGCCGTTCAGACACGGTGTCAATGTCACAGTACTTCAAGGACTTCATCATGGCTTCACTGACTTCCTTCTCTATCTACAACACAAAGAAATACAAATGGAAGGGAAAAAATCCCTGAAGAGGGGCTTGTCACAAGAGCATCTAATGTAAGACAAAGGGGAATCAATCTTAAGAGAGAGAGGAAGGAAAGGGAAGCGAAAGGGAAGCGAAAGGGAAGCGAAAGGGAAGCGAAAGGGAAGCGAAAGGAAAGCGAAAGGGAAGCGAAAGGAAAGCGAAAGGAAAGCGAAAGGAAAGCGAAAGGAAAGCGAAAGGAAAGCGAAAGGAAAGCGAAAGGAAAGCGAAAGGAAAGCGAAAGGAAAGCGAAAGGAAAGCGAAAGGAAAGCGAAAGGAAAGCGAAAGGAAAGCGAAAGGAAAGCAAAAGGAAAGCAAAAGGAAAGCAAAAGGAAAGCAAAAGGAAAGCAAAAGGAAAGCAAAAGGAAAGCAAAAGGAAAGCAAAAGGAAAGCAAAAGGAAAGCAAAAGGAAAGCAAAAGGAAAGCAAAAGGAAAGCAAAAGGAAAGCAAAAGGAAAGCAAAAGGAAAGCAAAAGGAAAGCAAAAGGAAAGCAAAAGGAAAGCAAAAGGAAAGCAAAAGGAAAGCAAAAGGAAAGCAAAAGGAAAGCAAAAGGAAAGCAAAAGGAAAGCAAAAGGAAAGCAAAAGGAAAGCAAAAGGAAAGCAAAAGGAAAGCAAAAGGAAAGCAAAAGGAAAGCAAAAGGAAAGCAAAAGGAAAGCAAAAGGAAAGCAAAAGGAAAGCAAAAGGAAAGCAAAAGGAAAGCAAAAGGAAAGCAAAAGGAAAGCAAAAGGAAAGCAAAAGGAAAGCAAAAGGAAAGCAAAAGGAAAGCAAAAGGAAAGCAAAAGGAAAGCAAAAGGAAAGCAAAAGGAAAGCAAAAGGAAAGCAAAAGGAAAGCAAAAGGAAAGCAAAAGGAAAGCAAAAGGAAAGCAAAAGGAAAGCAAAAGGAAAGCAAAAGGAAAGCAAAAGGAAAGCAAAAGGAAAGCAAAAGGAAAGCAAAAGGAAAGCAAAAGGAAAGCAAAAGGAAAGCAAAAGGAAAGCAAAAGGAAAGCAAAAGGAAAGCAAAAGGAAAGCAAAAGGAAAGCAAAAGGAAAGCAAAAGGAAAGCAAAAGGAAAGCAAAAGGAAAGCAAAAGGAAAGCAAAAGGAAAGCAAAAGGAAAGCAAAAGGAAAGCAAAAGGAAAGCAAAAGGAAAGCAAAAGGAAAGCAAAAGGAAAGCAAAAGGAAAGCAAAAGGAAAGCAAAAGGAAAGCAAAAGGAAAGCAAAAGGAAAGCAAAAGGAAAGCAAAAGGAAAGCAAAAGGAAAGCAAAAGGAAAGCAAAAGGAAAGCAAAAGGAAAGCAAAAGGAAAGCAAAAGGAAAGCAAAAGGAAAGCAAAAGGAAAGCAAAAGGAAAGCAAAAGGAAAGCAAAAGGAAAGCAAAAGGAAAGCAAAAGGAAAGCAAAAGGAAAGCAAAAGGAAAGCAAAAGGAAAGCAAAAGGAAAGCAAAAGGAAAGCAAAAGGAAAGCAAAAGGAAAGCAAAAGGAAAGCAAAAGGAAAGCAAAAGGAAAGCAAAAGGAAAGCAAAAGGAAAGCAAAAGGAAAGCAAAAGGAAAGCAAAAGGAAAGCAAAAGGAAAGCAAAAGGAAAGCAAAAGGAAAGCAAAAGGAAAGCAAAAGGAAAGGCAGACTTAGATGGGGTTTTGGGAAGGAATTGTTCCCTGTGAGGGTGGCAGGCCCTGGCACAGGTGCCCAAAGCAGCTGTGGCTGCCCCTGGATCCCTGGCAGTGCCCAAGGCCAGGCTGGATGGGGCTTGGAGCAGCCACTATCCCAGGAACAAGATGGGTTTTAAGGTCTTTTCCAACCCAAACCATTGTATGATTCTACAATTCCAGTACCAACTTTGCTCCCTGTTGTGTTTTCCAGGATGGCAACAATGCATTTTCCAGACACAATGAAAGCCCTCTGTTACCTGCTCCTGAGCCTTCCTGGATAAGGGAGCATAATCCTGCTGCAGAGTTGCCATGGTGAAATAGGTTGTGGACAGCTCCCAGTTCACAGAATCCCAAACAGCTGGATGCACATCCCTCTTCCCCAGAGACCTCAGGGCCTTCAGGTAGTAGTCAATAGCCTACAAGTGTCAAAATCACACACACAGTTACTGCCTGCATTTCTAACAACTATGAATCAGCTTCCCTTTACTCAAAATACCTCCCTGAGCCTTTTTCTGTATTTCCCATTTGATAATCACTTCAATTCTGACCGTGCAGTTCTTCTCCCTTGTGTGTGTTCAATATCAACATGTGAATGTCACAGCAATCAAACCTCAGCAACACCACCAAAGCCCCCACAGCAAGGATTAGGGTACTATGGAAGCACCCAGATTATTCCACCCAAATTTAAATATATTTACCAAAGTATTCACAAATACCTCACAGCAGGAGGAATTTTGGGGTCTGGGGTTACCTTATTGTAATAAAGGGCCTCTTCTGGGGAGAATTCCCTTTTGAAGTCCCCCTCAGCTGCACAGTGGGCCTGGGCACAGATCCTCATCAGCCTCCCCGTGTTGCACAGCAGAAGGGCAGCATTGGTGGCATCATCAATGGACTCAAAATTCTGAATTCCTTCTTCAAAGCAGGAGAAACTTTTCTTCCAGAGCTGCTGCTCTGTTGTTGAGACGTTTTTACTCACTAGGGTGAAGCACAAGGCTTAGAGACTCAAATTCCTCAGAGTTTGAAGTTTTCCCTGATGGCTTTTCAAGATCATTCTACACATTTAAAGGAATTTCTATAAACTGTACATTCCATTATTCAGTTTAGGCTCAGTTAACTACAGTTTACAAGCCACAGGGATCTAGTGTAAACAAATAATCACAGCAGACATTAAAAAACTACAAAAGCCATTTAAATGCCCTCTTTATAAACAGAAATAGATTTTTTCATACAATCAGTGAACTTGATCACTGCTGTAGCTCCATGAAATGGTCAGGAATGGAAAAAGGATACTTGCCCACTCTCTCAGTCTGCACTGCAGCTGCCTGGTTCATGTAGAACACTCCAATCTCATTCCTGATATTGCCCATCCTCTTCAGCACCTGGATGTGCTGCTCTGGGTTTTGGCTTTTTAAGTTACTGAAGAGGAGGATTTCATAAGCTGCTTCATAGCATTTACAGCTGACAGAAAGCTGGTATTCCAAGTCTGTGGATAAATCTGTAGCCCAGGCAAACACTGGAAAACAAAATGCAAAGCCTTTGAGTCAAATAGTATTTCTCTAATTTAAGTCTAGGGGAAATTGCCCAGAGAAAGTACAAGACTCATGTCAGGTAGATTCTGTTGATCACTGAAGCAGTTACAGCCTTTAGTTGCTTCACAGCTTCAGGCCATGTCATACAAGACCTTGACAACCCCCTTCTGTGTGACAGGCAGGATGAGCCTTCTCTGAAGGAAGCAGAAGTGAAGTGCAATAACCCCTCTGCCACAGGCTCTCCTGGGGCATGGCTTTGAGGAAACCCAGTGGAATTATTTATGTCTGCCACATATCCAAAGTCTGGCACTTCTCCTGAGTCAGGATCATACCTTGGCACCTGGATTCTCTGTGAAGGCTGTGTAATATCTCCTGATCTTCTTTAGTCTGGTAATTATATTCTTCAAGGTAGGCTGCTCTGTTGTTTGCATTCTGAGCCAGCATTAACTGGATATCCCCACAAAGGGTTAAGCACTGGCACAGGAACCCCAGCACCTCGGGCAGCATGCTGCCACACAGACAGCAGTAGGTATCTGGTGGGGAAAAACCAACATGGATCAGGGAGGGGGAAAGAGAATTACACATCAAAAGGCTTGACACAGACTGACAAGATAATTGGGTTTTCTGTTACCTGTCTGCAGACAGAGAATAAGTGTGACAATGTGTTATCCTCAGAAGAAATAACTTATTTTAAAGTCACAGTTGCCCTGCACAGCTGATGGTTTAAAAAGAGCCCCAATGCTGTGCAAGATGAGCAGTCACTCTGGTAATTACAAATGCTAACCTCAGACTTGACCAAGGGAAAACTGACTTTTTGCAGATTGACTCAAGGGAAATACAGCCTGAAAAGGTAATTTCCAAAAGGTAGAGTTTATAAAAGACTATAAAAGGCTGAAAGCTGCTAAGTCCTGTGAGTTATTGAGAGGTCTATTGATGCTTTGTGCTAAGATCAAGTGGGTTTGCTTTATAAACCTCCTCCTGCCCTAAGACAGGAGCCTTCCCTTATGGCAGGGAAATAGCAGCACTTTAGCACTAAGCTACTGGCATTTCCCAGTTGGTTACTCTCATTATGGCAGTATTAGTCTAAACAGCCTGATTTTACTTTTTTCCTTTTCCTCAGTAATACTTCAAGATGTATTCTATTTTAGAGGAGCATCCAATTCAGCTGCTGAAGAGGTTCAGTACTTCTCAAGGATATATTTAAATAACATGGGAACCACCAGGGAATAAACACCAGCTTGCAGCAGCATCACTTGGAGCACAGAACACTGTCTTGGCCTTGGCACCAGGACAAACTCTCCCAAATTCAACTGCCCTGGAGCTCCAATGTGCCCTCAAGTTGCCAACCTGTCAAAATGGGATCACATCTTTCTATTGATCAGTGACAGAAGTTATCCTCACTTCAGACTTCTGCCCTGAATACTGAGCTGGACACTGAGTCCAGTTAGACACGAGCTTGTCACACTTGTCACTGCACACCACAGGGAAAACCATGCCCAGCAGTGTGTGATGTGGTGACAGGTCTCCCCAGGCAGTGGCACAGGTGACAGATGACTCCAGGAACTCACCATGGCACTGCAAGGCCAGCTTGATGTAGCGCAGCGCCCGCCCGTACTTCTGCAGGACCATGGCAGCATCAGACAGCACATAGTAAGCTCTGGATGATTTCAGGATGAGCTGGAGTTTCATTTTGTACTGCCAGGATCCAGGAATCATTCCTGACTGACTGCAGTGCTTCCCCTTCTGGAAGGAGCCCACTGTGAGAGGAACAGAACCCCATCAGTGACTCTCCCCTCTAAGACATGCCAGAGGCACAGCAGCACGGGCAGGATGGGAACTGCCTGATCACAGCCCTGCACAGGCAGAGCTCTGCACTCCATCTGCAGAACAACCCAACACGTGGCACTTGTCCATCACTGCTCCTGGGAATGCAGTGGGACAGTGACAGAGCCTCTCTGACCTCACACAGCTGGTGGAACACAGGAGCAGAGGCCAACACTTCTCCCTCAGGGAGCAATAGAAAAATCCCAACAAAGTCACAGGCAGAATTTGTCATGTTCTCTACCACGTCCTCAAGATAAATGCCCAGTTTCTGTATGAACAGAACCACAAGAAAGTCACAGGCAGAATTTGTCATGTTCTCTACCACATCCTTGAGATAAATGCCCAGTTTCTGTATGAACAGTCTCGGTCAGAAAGCTGCCATGTGTGGGTTTAGCCTCCAGCACACAAGAACCTGGATAACCTGGTCCTTCTCACAAAGAAAACCAAGCACTTTCTCACACTTATTTCAGGATATCCTCTGCATAAGGTTATGAAGCTTTTTTTTGATGCTGCAACGGTTACAGAGCCAGAATGAACAGGTCTACAGATTTAAGGCCTGTCCCCACCAAGGGACAGAATTTTGCCCTGACAGTATTCACACACAGGAATGTGTCTCTTGCTTAAGGTGGATTTACAAGGCCTGACTTGCAAACCCACTATCTTACCACATTATATAAATACATAGTAAGTAAATATAATAAATCCTTAAGCAGTTCATGTTCCACTAGGACAAAGACCAATGTAAAACTGTAACACCCCACCCTGCTGAAGACACAAACACTGCACATACCCTGTATCCATCCACTGCTCACAGGCAGTTCTCTTGAAGTGAGAAATTCCAGGATTTAGGGCACTTATCCTTTCCATATGTATATAAATATGTACATGTAGCAGAGAAAATACATAATTCACATCACAGAAAACAAACCCAGGGATTGGGAAACAAAAGAGAGCAAGCAGCTCTGCTGCTGCTTCAGGGATGGACTCAACACAGATCCAGGAATCTGTGTGAGTGTGAATAACTCAAAATTGAACTGGCTTCTTATTCAGAGATTTTTCAAAGACAGAAAGGAGGAGAAAGGAAAGAATGAAGAACTGCCAAAGTAGGCAAGATAAATTTTTTCTGGGCTATGCTTACAGGGCTCCTTGCCCTGCAGAGAACTCCACTTCTTTCAAACAAAAAGTCTTTCCTGGAACTTTTTATGTCACTGCAGAACAAAATAAAATAGTGAGACTGTATTCTGAAACTCCAGGAGTTTGAGCATTTCAGCAAACAAAACATCTTTTATTTGCTGCTTCTTTTCACAACTGTAGAGGTACAGGAAAAAACCCCAAAATCCTAGTTAACATTTTATATGCAATTCAAGCACCTGATGTAGGAACAAAACCTGCCAGAAGGGAGAAATTCTTCCAGAAAACATCCAGGCCACACACACATAAAGAAATTAAGGCTATTTTTAAATCAACCCACAAAACTTACGGTGCTGCACATACCAAACCTCAAAATACCAAGCCTTTATGGAAGTCATCTGAAAGCCACATCTAAATAGAGTCCAGTAAAATCATGTGTTGACTAATAAAAGATTCTTTGCTATGCAAAATAACTCAAATGAGCTCCTCTGTTCATATTTAAAAAGGAACAGACTGTTCTCCAATTTTCAGTGCACTTTTCCTTAGGCAATGCTGTAATTAGTGCTTTAAGCACACTGTTTTGACAATCAAAATAAAGTAGCAGCAGTTTGTGTTGGCACTGGAAAGGTCTTATTTTGCACAACAATACCACTTACTTTTGTCTAGAAACAAGGCCATCTGTTTTTCCAGAGACTCAGGACCACCACTGGTGGATTCATCCTCATATTTCAACGGGATTGGAGTGCTGGGGTCAGCTGCAGGAAGGTCACCTTCCTTTTTAACACTGCTGTCAACAGACTTCAAACCCTGCAAAAGGGAGAAATGCTTTCCTTCACCTTGAGAGCAATATTTAGCAAACAGCAGATGAAGGATGGGGTGGGAGGTGAAGCATCCTCAGGAAGCTGGCCCTGCACTCACCTCCAGGACGTGGTTGAGCACCAGCCTGCAGCGCTCCTCAGTGCCATGGCAGACAGGGAAAGCACAGCTGGGCTTCAGGGGGGCACCAGGGGGGGAACAGAAGAAATGGTCAGCACAGGAAATATAAAATCACTGGCCAGAAGATGCAAATGAGAGGTAACAGCAAGACAAAGTGGAATATGGTAAGGAAAAAAAACCCTACATGAAGCTTTTACCATAAAATTCAAACACCTCAGATTTTATGAGCAGCTCATGAACTGTTTTTCTTTGCCCACTTCAGTTCACCTGAAGGCAAAACTACCAGGGCAATGAATTTCATACCCATGAACTGAACCATCCAGGAAATCCCTTAAACACCCCAGTGCCACTTACACGTATTCGATGCACGGACTTGTACTTTTCTGGCACTGACAACTCCCCAACAGATTTGATGATTGCCACTGCTTTATTGTCATCTGGGGGATCAGAACTGTTGCTGTAGGAACCGTTTTCATCACTGTCTGGCATCTCTTCCTCTTCCTCACTGTAACTTTCATCAGAATTGCCATTTATAGGGAAGTCTGCACTGTCTTCTTTTTTAGGTTCATCCAGCTGAAAAAGCTCTGATAACATGTAGTTTGCTGAAGCAATAATCTTTGCAAAGAAGAGAAAAAAATTATTCATTCTCAAGTTCAATTTTTCTTTTGAGAGGCAAGAATATAAATGATCTTAGAATAAGGAGGACAGAGGACATGCAAAGAGGTGTTTGATAACCTGCAAACAGAGCCTGAGCAAATTCCCTGGAAGGAAAAGGATCCAAGCTGATCAAGTTTAGAGGAGAATAAAAACCAGAGAACAAGTACTGCCTGTTCTGACAGCTTGCAGATCACAGGAGACAACACAAGGGTCTTATGCAAGCAAAAAAAAAAAAAAGAGATCCCACTGGGGTTTTGAAAACCTTTCACAACTCTACAAGGAATCCACATTTCTACATTCTTACTAGTTTCATGTGTCCCATGTCTCCTCTCCATTCTAAATATGACTCAGATTTTCACATCACATTTTTGGGATTCATTTTCAGTTGAAAACAGCTTAAATCATTTAGAGACTCTCTAGCCCAGCCCACTTATCAAGGCAGGTGCTCAGAACTGTGTCCAGCTGGGCTTTGAGGATCTGCAAAGATGGAGACTGCAACTTCTCTGGTTGGCCTGACCCAGTTTTCAGCCACTCTCAGAGTAAAAATGTTCATATATTCACATTTTACACTTTTTCTCCAGGATCTGCTCCCAGAGGGCTCTCTGGCAGCAAGAACAGACTGAATGCAATGAGAAGTTCCTTTTTAGAGCAGGACAGAAGACTTGTGCTGTAATGAGGGGCAGCAAAAATACTAATTTAAAAAAATAGCATGGGATTCTTTAAAAATAAAATCAACTTCTAAGTTTGTTTATAAATTTAAATTCTCTCCTTTGAGAGGAAGAAGTAACACACTATTTATTACAAGGCTTGTTATGATTACAGCATATTTACATAAAAGTGCAAGAAAACTTTGAACTCTCACTTGAGGATGTCTGCCATTGTCCAACAACTTGAGACAATTCAGGAGCAATGTTCTGATTGTGCCATAGTGTTTCTTGTTCTGGTTTTTCTTCAACATCATATTGCAAGCAACTCTAAGAGAAAGTTGAACAAAACAGTGAAATCCCTGGATAATTTCTTTGTGCTAGAAAAAAGAAATTTTAAACAATATTCTACAGCTATTGATCTTCCAAACTTTATGATAAATCTACAAGACTTTATCAGCAAAGAAGTTTACATGGAGAAATGGTGAAAAAGAAAAGTCAGTTTTGATCTAATGGGACTAAGATTTAGTGAGGTTGTATATGATTGTCATTTGATCATGATTTTTGGTCTGTGTTCTGAATAGAACTGCACCAAGAATGAAATACTGCAATAAAATTGATAAAAACTCACTTGTACAGCAGAATTGCCACTGGCATTGTAAAAGGGTTTTGGTATTTGTCTTCAGTCTCTTCACAAAGTGTGGTGAGGTCATAGAGCTTTACTATGTCACTCCCACTTGCTGAAAAAGAAAATCTTTCATTAATTAACATCACATTAACATCAACCTTTTCAAATTGATCTAAACCTTCTTACCTTTAAACAGCCAATAGGTGTGTCCTTCTTTGGTGCAATTTGATTTCAGAAAAGATAAGATATTTTGAGCAATATCTTTTATCACTTTGGTAGAAAAATTGGAGTTTTCCAAATTGGGAATATCTTCAGTCTTGATCATTTCATATTTCTGCAAAGAACAGAAATTAAGACTCAAGCTCAGGAGGGTTTTGTGACACCAAAATTAATACAGCAGTGTCTCCATCAGCAGCTAAAACAAAGGCTGTTATTAAGATAAATTGAGTTAATTTCTGTGATTTACTTTAAGCAAGCACATCTTGATGACACTACTCAAACAAAGCTTTAAGAAGGATCCATTTCTGTCACAAACATGGCAAATGGAGAACAAAAGAATAGGAAAAATATGGGGGAGAAGGTACAACATCTAAAACCTAGTCAGCCTAGGAAAAACCCCAGGCTACCAGGTAGAACAAACACAGCTGGTCCACAGTAGAACAGCAGAAACGTTCATCTGTCTTGGCAAGGGAGCACTGCAGATTTCAAGATGTAAGAAACTGATTTCTGCAGTTGCATTTTTTATTTTTGCCTTCACTCAAACACCAGGGGAAGAAGGAATCTTGCATGCATGAAAGGGAGGGGAAGAAAGAATACACTATTTTTAGCTGACTGCTGCAAGCTGTCTAAGATGCTTCTCCTTCTGCACCACAGGATTTTTGTCATCTCTGCTCAGAACAGTGTGAAGGATCTGTGATAACTGAGGCAATTTTAGAAGATGAAGAATGAATTATTATTTTAAGGCATAATGCAAAGAGCCAGACTTACCTGAACAATTCCATTGACATGAAAGCACATTACAAGCTCTGGTACGTTGCATATTAAGTTGTCCAACCAATAGTCAATCCCTGTCAGCACATTTATTGGCTTGTTGTTATCCCTAAAACAAAATATTTCTAGTGTTACTTAAATCTTGGTTTACCCCTTCAGGAAACATTAGGAAATTAGGAACACTAGGAACATATTCAGGAAATATTAGGGATGTTTAAAATGGAATTTAGGTTTAAGTCACCTGAGAGTGGATGAAGACTAAAACAATGATTTGTGAATTGTTGTATTAATCATGAGTTATAACTAAACAGATGTGCTGATCTCTCCAATGGAACATGCTCACGTTCCATCAGCAGTTTGGAGGTTTTGCCCACATTTAACAGGCTTCAAATGTCACACCATTACCAAGATGATCAGTACCTCAGAAGTTCTAAAGGAATAGCACTTTTAGCTGCAACTAATTATAGCACAAACTTACTCTCAGGCCTTCCAAAGCTCCTTGCAGAGCAAGGTACTGTTAATTCTTAAATGTGGCTTTAAAAGATGAAAAACACACCAAATCAGCTTCAAGTTTTTGCTCATTCTTTGCCCATGTAGAGGGAGGAACAGGATGAGTGGTAATGAAGGGATTGACATTAAATTGGGACTGGAATGGTTCTGTCTCACTGCTCAATAACATCTTAAGTGCTTATGCCCAACAAGCAGCTACTGAAATTCAGACTCCCAGGAAGATAAATTTTACTGCTCTCTTTTATAAAAATAGCAAAAAAATGCAGATAGCTAACTAGGAAGCAGAGTAACAAATCAGTCAAGGCTGCTATAAATAGTATTTGTGAATTTCTAAGCTCACCTGAGACGCAGGCTCACAGCAGGGTATCTCCCACCTCCAAATATTGGCATATTTGATCCCACCAACATGTGGATATCTTCAAAGGTCCACAGGATATTACGAACAAAGTCATTTTTCAGTCCCTTCATTAGGGGAAAACAGAATTGGTCAGTAAATCAGTGGCATAAAACTCATTCTCCATGACATTCTGAGGAATTATGAGACAGCAAGAAGCCAAAGCAGCAAATAAAAGCCAGCACGTGACAAACCCAGCACGTTCACAGGAACTTAAAACTGCAGATGCCACAAAAGCTGCAGCTACAGGGACTGAGGTTTGGCCTTGGCTCCAGCTCAGCCTGGCTTGGAGGCGCTGGTTTAACCTGGGGGTGCAGCTCTCACACACAGCATACCTGACTGCTCTCCCCGTCATTGAACAAAGGAGACAGGTTTTGCTCTCTGGGGGCTGAGGCCACGTGCCCCACTAGATATGAGGGCTCAAGAGGCACATTTCCCTGTGGAGAGCACAAGGATAACCAGTGATTCTGCTGCTGAGGTCAAGTAAGCCATTTAGAAAGATATGAACAACAAAAGCGTGTAAGGGAAAAACCTTTACCTCCATCATCTTTAAATAAATCTGCATAAAACTGCAAAAAGCCTCTAGGCAGTGACTAGAATGCTTCTTTTCTACAGTTAGTGCCAAAATGTTGTGTTTTGTAACATTTTCAGAGGCTCTGGGAAGAAACCAGGAAGTATTTACAAGAGCTCCTTGTTAACCCAGGGTCAACACCACATTATCAGTGTCCAGAAGCAAAACCTCTATCCTGCTGGTTTATTTCTGAACTAAAGAAAATGGCACTGTGCAAATGCACAACAGCTTCTTTATGATAAACAGTCTGCTGAATGGGGCAATGGTTCCTCAAGAGGGTGGAAGAGAGAAGAGTCCTTTTTCTAAAAGCTTTCAAGCACTGAAGCATTTCTCCACTTCACACAACACATGCAGTTACAATTTTATGGCCAATGTAGGTTAGAAACCCCCTAAATTTGGCAGCTTAGTTGGTAACATTGTGCAAGCACAACTGTAGCATCATTATTATATAAAAGCAGACTGAAGACAGCAGACCTTTCAACCTCTCCAAAATTTAATCAATTCTGGTTTGTATTACTCACAAAAACCACAAGAATTAACAGTTTTCATAAATAAGTTTAGCCAGAATAGAAACCCTGAATTAGGGCCTGATACTAATCATAGCTTGTTGCATAATTGCTGTAAACATCTCCCCTTTCACTTGTGTAATCTCATGGCAAGTATTTTTAAGTACTGCTTAACTATTTTCCATTTTCTGAAATTTTCATTTTCCTCTTCCCCTAAAGAATTCAGGGCCACCAGAAAATGGATTTTAATGGCAGATTTAAAAAGAAAAGCCAGAACTTTAAGCTTCCAAACACATCTTCTGATTATGAGCACTTTCCTACTCTTAGGTAAAGGCAGGGATGAATACTCTTAGCCAAAGGATTTGTTTCTCAAGGACACTGGGAAAAACAGCAATTTAGCATTACAGTGACAGAACAAATATCTGAATTTTGGAGCTCTGAATCACTGGCAAATCTGGAACTGCACCTCCTGCCAAGCTCTCCTCATGCCTCAGCTCAGCTCTCTCAGCAAAGGGAGCTGCAGCAGCACTGCTGAGAATCTTTCCCCACGTGTGGCTCTACAAACACTGTGGTGCCATGTAAAACATTCTTCACACCAACCTGGTTGGAGGCACCTGGATCTTCAGAGAGTGAGGAAGGCATTTCAAAAGGAGCTGGCCAGGAGGCCCTTCCTGCTTCATCACTCTCACCTGCAACAGGACCCTCCTGGTGCTGCTTGGAAGTGGAAGGAACAGGCTGAGCAGCTCCATCTCCGTTGATGCTGACAAGGAAACATTTACAAGTTCAGCTGACAAGATGCAAACAGATCCATTTTTAGAGTTGTTATGTTTGATGCACCCTTGCCAACAAATGACTTGGCTGATATGCACTTAATTAAGTCATGCTGTTTATTTTATTCTTTAGTACTTCAATTTTAAAGTAAAATACTTCAAATTCCATGAAAACATGACCTCACCCCTCAATTCCCTCTGTTTAAGGAAAAAGCAGTAAATTAATCAGACTATAATGGAATTTTAACATTTACTCCAAGACCAAAAACCAATGAGAAGTGGTGCAGAATTCAAGTTTAATGCAGACAAAAGATTACCTGTAATATAAAAACTTAGAAAGTATTGCCTTCTGGTACCAATGTTCTTTACTCTTCTTTTTTCTTTGCCATTTCTGATCAATCAGCCTTTGATAAAACTCTTTCAGCCATGTCCAGTCCCCTGTCTGGGCAACAGAAGAAATATGAAAATAATGTCAAGAAGCATCTGCAAAGTAAACCAAGTGCCTTATAAACTTACAAATACTCCTCCACGGGAAGAAACTGAGAAAATAACATCAGAGTTGAAATCCTGAATTGGTCATTTATTGAGAATACAGCTTCTAGGAAAGTTATGTTCTTACTGAAAATTTGACTTCATTAGAAAATCATATATACAAGAGGCTACATAGTAAGAAATACATATTGCTTATAAAATCAATCCAGTGTTATAGCAACACTGAAGTAATTACACAGAAGTGAGACACAGAATATTAACCCTACAATGCCATGAAATCTGCAGCAGTTTACCCACAAACTACACTGAACAGAACACCCTTGGCATCCACATATGGTTTTTAGGGATTTCCAGACATTTTCTTGCTATTCTGCTCCTGAAATAATGCATTTTGCCCACACTGCACAGTTATCAAGAACCAAGTGGTTCACCTGAGATGATCTCATGAAGAGCTCCTGGATATCCAACTCATCCAGCAGGAGTGTCCTCCCAATCCTGTGCACTGCCATGCTCACATGGGACTTGCTGTAAGGGATCTTCAGGAGTTTTTTGATGTTCTTGCAGAAGGAAAGTGAAAAGAGAGAGTATTTAATATAATTATACTGCCTGGGATGACAACTGTCAGGAAACTAATGCTCCATCACGTGTCAATGACTTGGAGAGACTCCAAGCCTAAACTCCACCACTCCAAACATCCCCCCCTTCCTCCCTCCCTTCTTCTTCCTTCAGACCCCTCTGGTCAGTCAGGGTCCCCTGTCCTGGCTGTGTCCCTTCCCAGATTTCCATGCACTTCCCACCTGGGAAGCAGGAAAAGCCTTGGCTCTGTGTAAGCCCTGCCCAGCAACACCAAACACATCTCTGTTATCAACCTGTGCTCAGGACAATCCCAAAGCAGCCCCTTCCCAACCACTGGGAAGAAAATCAATGCCACCCCAGCCCACATGGTCAAATAAAGCCTGACAATGCCAGGGATCTGGAAACCACCCACAAGAAAATGCATTTGCTGAGGGCAGAGAACACCAATGACAGTGATAAAGAGACCAAATCACCAGTAGGAACAACACACATGGCTTAAACACATCCTGTGATTGGATCACCATGACCAGGTACCAACAAAACTGACAAAAATATCCAAGGGCATGATTTGGATTGTAAACCTTTATTTTCACAGCATCAATACCAATTCTTTGCCAGGTGTCCAAAGCAATCCAGACAGAGATCTAAATTTGAATACAAATCTGACAAATATTAACATGAGCATGTTTCCTCTTCTGAGCAGCCTCATCTGAATTCTATAGATATTACCAGCACCAAAAGAGCTGACAAACTGACAAAAATCAAATGAAAGGAGAAGCTGGAGGGGAGCTCTCTCTTGTATAAGAATAGGGGAGAAAACCATCTTGAGAGTAACAGTTTGCATCAAAAGAACTGATTTCAAACACACAAGACAACTACCTTGCAAGGCTGATGTGCTGCATTCACTAAACTGCACACTTCAGCTGCAGATTATCTGTAGAACTCCAGAGGAAATATGATTTTTCTCTCTACATTTCTTATTCAGTGACCACAATTCCCTTACTTGGTGATCTGTGATTCATTAAGGGATTTTTCCTTTTCCCCAAAGGACACAAAACTGCCAGAAGCCATCACAGTATCTTAAAATGAAAATTTATGCAATGTAAGACTTTAGGATGTGTCCATACCTCTGAATCAGATACAACATCCACATCATTTCCAACTGAGTCAATGAAGTCATAGGCCATCCCAAAGCTATCAAAAAAACATTACAAGTTAAGACAGTTCCAGTGTGACATTACAGACCTGGCTTTTATATCTATTAAATCTCTGAAAGGCTTCATAAAATAAGAAAAAAAATTACCCAGCTAAACATCCCCTAGTGTAATGAGACTTAAAATTACCAAAGTAATTTCATCTTCATATTCTGCAAGGTTTTCAAATATATCTTTCAAAGTGCTTAGATCTAATTCCAGGACATTCTATAACACTTAAAGTTTTGTGGAAATCAAGAAAAAATGGAGAAAATGAAACTGAAAATAGGAAGAGTTCTTCAAGAAGTTTCTCTTTAAGGCATTAAGCATATTAAAGACTTTAATTTTAGTAGCTATAATTGAATTTTACCCCTTATTCACATTTTCCAGAACTGCCCTACATGTTGTAACAGACACATTGTCTCTTCCTCCACCCTCGTTAAGGAAATTACAAGGTACTTAAGCTGGAATATTTCAAAGTACAGATCATTCTTTAAAACAAATCCAGATACCACTAAAATCCAAAACACACATGAAGTGCAAGTTACACTTTCGTTATCAGCTTTTTAATACGGACACTAGAGAAAGAGATTGAACTGCCAGCCTCTATTTGGCAATCAGAGTATCTAAAATAAACATGAAAAATTCATAAAGCCCTGAAAAATATGTTACTCTGCTCTGAAAAATGCAGCTCCTAAAAGAGATAATGAGAATATAAACACAGACCTTGAACAAACTGTTAAATTTCACTGACTGACTGACTTGGTGTGAATTTGCTTGTTCAGCACAGGATTTTTGAGCCTCCTGTTTATGAACACTCTGAACTCAACTCATTCAACAATTCAGCAAACATCCACACTGAAAGGCAACACTGCTGCTTGGGTGTGCCCCTCATTTCACCCATGGTGTGACAGAAACATGAAATCCTGATATAAATATGAGATTTCATTTGTATTAGTCAGGTCCAATTTCTAAAGGTCCAGAAGAGCCATACATTGGTTTCCAAGGGGAACCAACCACAAGTCCCATTTCACCTGTTATCAAAGGCAGAAGGGCTGGCTGAACCAGTCCAGTTTGATCTGGGGAGGAACAAAAAGTCAGTTTGACTGTCTGAGGCAAGGTGTCAACATGCACGTGAACAAATAAACAAAACCATCTCTGTGTGTTATGTAAATAATCAATATCAGCAATCATTTACTAATGAGACAAGATCAGATCATAGAGGCAACAACTCAAGATAAAAAAGTAGAGGGAGAAAGGTTGAGACAAAGCAATATGAAGTTGCTGTGGTAAAACCTGTACTTTCTACTTTAAATGACACAGGATCCAAGTTCACAATCAGAATTATTCTTAAAGGCCTGGAATAAAACAGGGGCTGCTGTTCTTTACCTTGAGAAGGGTTTACTCTTTTTGCTGTTGCCCAGAATGGTTGTCCCTGCAGGTCCCAGCTTGGCACTTTCCCGTAGCCAGTTGGCAGGAGGCAGCTTCAGGTCTGTTTTCTCCTGCAGACGGGCAAAGGCTGCCTGAGGAGGGGCTGAGGAGTATTTCACCACAGCACAGCTCTTCACCTCATTGCCTCCGAGGAACAGCACCGAGCCCTGCTTTCCAGAGAGAAATTAAACCTTCTGCTTAATAGCTGGCAATTAAAACCATCAGGCTTGTTCTGTGATAAGTTATTTTTAAGGCTATGTGAGCAAAATCCAGTCCTATAGTCACTTCCCTTTCCCCAGCACATACAGTTTCCCAGTTATCCCAATTCCAATTCATGTCAAGCATAAGCTTCACTTTAGGAATTATCACAGAATCATTTAGGTTGGAAAAGACTTCCAAGATGATTCAAGTCCAATCTGTGATGCACCACTGAACAACACATCCAGTCCTTCCTTGGACACCTCCAGGGATGGGGACTCAGTCTATTCCAACGCTTGACAACCATTTCCATGAAGGAATTCTTCCTAGTGTCCACCCTGAGGCCACTCCCTCTGCTCCTGTCCCTGTTCCCTGGAGCAGAGCCCGATCCCCCCGGCTGTCCCCTCCTGTCAGGAGCTGTGCAGAGCCACAAGGTTCCCCCTGATCCCCCTTTTCTCCAGCCGAGCCCCTTCCCAGCTCCCTCAGCCCATCCTGGGGCTCCGATCCTTCCCCAGCTCCGCTCCCTTCCCTGCACACACTCCAGCCCCTCAATGTCTTTCCTGACATAAAGCCCCAGAACCAAGCCCAGAATGTGAGGCTGGACCTCAGCAGTGGGACAAGCCCTGTCCTGGTCCTGTGGCCACACTGTGGCTGATCCAAGCAGGTGACAGTGACCTTCCTGTCCACCTGAGACACAAGAACGAAGTGCCACTAAGGTCAGCTGCCCACACAACACACAATCAGAAAGGCTAAAACGAACACGACTCCTCCCACTGAAGTTTGTGAAAGTAGGTGGTTATTAACACTAAGTGTTCCCTACACCAACATTAAAGCGAAACATGCTTCCACCTTATTATTATTAAATAATAATAAATTAAATAAGCTTGGTGTTTGCCTATTTCTTTTCAAACACGCAGCTGTCACCCGTGTGAGAGGAGCTTTGAACTAACACATGTCGCGGGAAAAACAGCTCCACAGGACACCACTTACGCAAATACAATGCACTTATGCATAACAACAGCAACACCGCTCGCAATTAACGCTTAATCATAATTAGCGTGTTCCCTACAGCACTCCGGCCCTGACAAACTGGAAAGAGGATCAAAAACACCGCTTCAATTAAAACACCACTAGGGGATGTGTCTGTAGGCACCGCTCGACCCCCCCTCAGCCCCTCTACCTCACCCAGCACGGCCCCCACTCAGCGCCGCTCACCTGCTTGGGCTCCTCGGCGTCTCCCCTCAGCGGGGCAGCGGCGCCCGCGCCGCAGGGCTCCTCCATGGTCGGTGAACGGAACGGGAATGGAGCCGGGAATGCAGCGGGAATGGAACCGGGAAGGGGCGGCGAGAGCGGAGCCGCTTCCCGGGGTCGTCCGGCCGGGAACCGCCGCCTCTCGCGAGACTTTTCGAGAAGGCGCGGGAAGGGCGGGCTCGGAGGGCGGCGCCGTGAGGGGCGGGAGGCGGCGGCGGCTCCGTGAGGGGCGGGTGTGGCGCTCCCAGCCGGGTCAGGGAGGCTTTGAGGTCGGAAAAACACACGGCTAATCTGTGAGCGATCCCTGCTTTGTCAATTACACCGAAGCACGGAATGTCACGCCCAGTCGTTCCTTAAGCACCTTCAGGGATGGGACTCCACTACCTCCCTTGGCAGCCCCTTCTAATTCTTGGCCAGCCTTTCCATGAATAAATTTTCCCGGATCTCCCATATAGATCTCCCCTCGCACAGGTTGAGGCCATTCACAGCTGAGCCAGAACGTCCCCCCGAGCCTCCCTTTCTCCAGGCTTGTCTGACTTTCCTTGATAACCGGGACCTTAATGAAACAAGCGAAAACTCGGTCGTGGGGTATCTCAGCATGGGAGAGGATTGAAAATTGCAATGTCCTGCCCTCTGTACACTGAGTTCAACCAAAACTAAGCTCACATGGCTTTAGTAAGCAAGTAATTCCTAAATAGTGCCCATGGGATTTTTAATATTTATTATTTTCCGTGTAGATTGTATTCTTCATTCTCTAAACCACAAGAGGCAGTACGCTTCATGATTGGTCAGGGAGTACAAATGCTGATTGCCTCTTAAATTACATCTATATCTATATTTATAGCCACATACACCTTTTAATATATATATACACACACACACATAGATTTAGATCATGGAATCACAGAATAGTTTGGGCTGGAAGGAAATTTAAAGATCATCCAGTTCTACCTCAGCCATGGGCTGCAGCTTCTCTAGGCACCCTGTGCCAGGACCTCCTCACCCTCCCAGGGAACAATTTCTTCCTAATATCCAATCTAAACCTAGTTTCTGTTAGTTTGAAGACAAAAAGAACACAAGTGTCATCTTCTTTCCAGTCTGTCAAGGCCAAGGAGGCAAAGTTTGTGCTAAAGTGGCCAAGTGTGCTGCAGTTAAATAGTTGGGATGTTTCCAAGCCAGCGCTTAAACTCAAAAGAAAAAAAAAATCCTTAGGATGCAGCGTGTAAATATAAATATATAAATATATAAATATTTAAATATTCGGCATGTGTTTCAATTAAAATGTGTGTATGTGGAAAGCCATTTTCAAGAGAGCAGGAAGTTACATCTTAAAAATTCTTTCTCTAACATCCTTTGGGTTTTCCTCAAAACCAGCTCTCCTTTCCCCACCCATTCCCATTCGGGCAGTAAAGTGTCACTGAAGCGATTGTGCAGAAGTGATTTGTTTCCAACATTCAATCCTTTGAGGAGCGGTAATTCCCCGCTCCCCTGCAGCAGCGGAGCGGGAGCGGCGCTGCTCGGGGCGCTGTGGAGCTCCGGGAGGGCTCTGAGGTCACAGGGGAGGAGGTTCCACAGCCCGGCCGCCCCCTGAGCGCGTCTCCAGGGAACCGCGGTGGCGCTGGCAGAGTGGCCGCAGCGGCAGTGACATCGAGCCATGGCTAAGGACGGGTCAGAGCACAGCGGGGGGCACAGTAGCGACTGGGTAAGGGCCGAGTAGGAGCCCCCGTGTCCCCCACAGGGCTTCTTGATCCCTCAACTCTCAGAGAAAGCACCGTGCTAAGGGTGACTTTGTCCTTCAGTCAGGAATGAGTCTTCCCGTTCCTGAGGTTTACGAGGAAAGTGTCCCAGTGTGCAAAAGTTCTGGCTTGTTAACCAACCCTGACTGGATTTCCACCCCCCTGCCGCCCAGTTTTCCAGCAATGCTGGAGGTCTCTTATTTGATAGTTAGCCCTGGTTGATCTTCCTTCTCTTCTGGAGAGCTCCAGCCAAGGTTTGCCTCAGTTCTCGCCTCCAGGAGAATACTCTGACCCCATCAGAAACGCTGGGCTGGAACATCTTGGTATTCCAGGGCACTGTGACACTGCTGGCACAGGCTGCTCCTCACTCTCTGAACCCTTTGGCCTGATGTTGGGTTGGGCTGTTCCCAACAGTTTTGTGCTTTCAAACTTGTGCTACACATGAGTAGCATGGGGGAAGGGGGGTTAGAAGGTAGTTGTTTTCCTTGGTGGTTATTGCTGTGTAAACAGTTTTCAGAAAGTTCCTGGACATTCTTGTCTTGAAGATTCCTAAAATTCTTGTCTGGTTGTTTTATCTACGTTTGAACGTCTTTATGGTCGGGTTTGTGTTGTGTGTGTGGGAGCCTCCTCATTTTTCCAGGCGCCACTAGATGCTGCTGCAGTCCAAGTAATAAAAAATAAACGGGAAAATACCATTTTACCCACATTTCTGATCAGATTTAATTGTTATTTGGGTTTGGTTGTTTTTTGTTTTTTGGGTTTGTTTTTTTTTTTTTTTTTTTTTTTTTCCAGTTGGCTTTTATTTTAAAGGCTCGTAATCTTCATTATTTTCTAGTTCACTCACGATGGACTGGAGCTGGGCGAGCTGGAATCAGTAACAAGCTCTTCACTAAAGCATGTCCTGAACTCCGTCGCCGCTGTGGGCCAGGAACACAGAATGCCGCTGCAGTACAAAGCTCGGGTGCAGGTGAGCTCCTGTGCAGCACAGCCCATTTTCGGAGCTCTTGTGCAAGTTGTCACTCGCTGAGTCGCGAGTAAGAGCAGCGCTCGGGGTCGTTAGCGGAGCAGTCACAGCGGGCTGGCAGACTTTGTGCCTCAGGGGATGCAGTGATTGCTGCCTGTGCTGCGGAAGAAACATATTTCCCTGTTACTCACTCATAATTTTAGTAGCTCCGAGTCCTGCTGTATTACTGCTGATTTTCTCTTTTATTATTGAAACACCGAATACATTATGATCAATCTCAGCCCACAGCCCGTGTGTAAAGAAGGTTTAATGGAAATTTGATCAGCTGTTTGGCAATGAATGTTGGAAATTCAGTATATTCACACAAAGGAGTGTTCTTTTTGATCCTTAAAAAGTTAGGAGCTCCTCATTTCAAACATTTTTAAGGCTTGATTAAAAATGGGATTTGTTAAAAAAATTTATGATGAAAGGAAATACAGTATTTTTAAAAATCACAAGTATTTAAAAAGTTACAGTGCTGTAAGCACCTTTTCCTATCCTTATTTTCTCATCACTGGGCTTTGCTTAACCCGCCTGCTTTTGGCACAGAACATTTTCTATTTTCATTTTCTATAAGCACAGCAATTACAATGGGTTCATTTCACTGGTTTTGCTATAGTGAAGGGCAGAAATGAAGGGCTTGGAAGGAATATTTAAAAGGGAAGCTTGGAACTATGAAAAGGAGATTATACTGTAACATGAGTATACACTGTGTTAATATTACATCTACCTTTTTGTGGAACATCTGGCCTTAGCCACTGCCTGAAAAGGGTAGCTTTTATCCACTGGTAAATATACCTAAAAAAAGGAAGAGAATCTGCCTAGTAAACCAATTATCCTGAGATCTGACCATGGAGCTGCCCCCGTGCAGGCATATTTTGTGTCTGGTGAATCTTCTTGCTGGATCAGGCCTCCAGTCACAAAGATCTTTAGAAGTCATTAAGGTTCCCCTATTCTTGAAACACTTGTTTTAGACTGTGCTACATTAAAACTTTAGGATATTGCACTGATAACATTTAGAAAGTCAGCTATGTTCAGTATTTCTAAAATAGCACTTTTTGCAGTTGTCCTTTTTTTCTTCTGAAACTCTGGTTTCATTTAGAGACTGGATGAACATCATGTTAAAGAATGAGATTATAAATTAGTTAAGCAATTAATACCTCTTCAACTTCCCCTGCAACAAGCAGTGTCCATGACATTCAGTCCATAAATCACAGACTAATTCAGTTTTGAGGTCCCTTTTGTAGTTTATTTTAATTAGCTCTAGGCCTACTCTAAATCAAGCAAGGCAGTCCTGACATATATCTAGCATTTTGCTGCTTTGCAGACAGAATGTATAATTTCTTATTTGAAAATTTGCACTTTTATATTAATCATGTATATATTTAGCAAATCCTCCTGGTCATTTTATTAAAAAAAAATTAAAAGTCTACATTACCCCTATAAAATTATGTGCAGGTGAATATTTAACACAGGAATATTACTTCTGTACTAGAGCAATGACAGCTGTAATCTCACAGTATAAGAACAAAGACTAATAGACTCCAAACAGAGTTTAATTTTTTGGTTTTTTGCTATAATTTCTTTTTTTGCAGAAAGCAGGAAACAACAATTTCCCATTCTCTTCTCATGACAACAGACATGACATATGCAATGCAGTCGAGTATTTTGACCTGGTGAGTACCCAGCACTGAGGCAAATCAAGCAACTTCAGATCTATTGGTCTGTCAGAGATTAAATTTAAACACAGCATCTTTTCTGTCCCCTAAAAAAAGAAAAAAAAAAAAAAAAAAGAAAAATTAGATGGTAAAAAAAAAAAAAAAGAAAAAAAGAAGAGAGAAAATACATGCTAAAACTGTGAGAAGAGAAAAATGTAAATAGCAAAGGAAAATACACTTTTTATTAGTAGAGGGTTGGAACATCTGTGGGACTCTCATTGAGAATGGTATGATTCAAAGGGAAGCAAAAAGCCATGATTTGGTCTCTGACATTTTCTAATATTTTCTAATATTTCTGTTTTGGTTTTGTACCCAGTTAAATGTCCTATTAGTCTGCTCTAAGTGATTTGCCTTGCAATGAATTTTTGTAGATATCTCCGGAACTTCTAATTTGCGTTCCCAAATATTCAGACTCATCTTTGTCATAAATTTAAGCAAAATCCACAGGATACCCACAAGATATCTCAAAAACTTATTCTTTGAATTCTTTACAATACACCTCTTAAAATTTATGCTGCAGAAGCCTCAACTTTGACTAGAATTAAATTTTGTATGGGCTTTTCTCTGTGGGCAACAGTTTCATGTTCTTCCATTCCCCTTAGATTGTTGGTATTATTCCAGGCAGCAAAAGAAATAGTGCAGTTCACAGGATAATGAGTAAAGGAGGAATCAGTGAATTGTGATATAGTGTTTGTCTGATTTTGGGCTCTGTCAGGCCTAGACTTTTTGGAATTCATTATTCACTGAGTAACCTCAATTTCTGTGCACTTTGGGCAGTGTCTCATTGTTGTAGAGATACTGATCAACCATAATTCCAGCTAAATTTCCTGCGAGCTGTGGAGTGTGAAAATCAGGCTCTGTCTCTCTGTGTTTGGACACACAAGGGATAGCACTGAAGATTCAGATTTCATGGTCTGTCTCAGTTTCTTTATTGCAGTCCAAACCTGGAATTATTAACCTATTTCTTTGGGTGCCTCTGAAGATTAATTTAGCCGAGTGTAGCTAAATAGCCTTGAGTAGCTGGTGTGCTACAGAAATGCAGAGTAAAAGTGGTTTATTAGCTCTGAGAGGTGGAAGGTCAGCAGATTTCCCATTATATATGCAACCAAAAATGTTCATACAGGCGAGTCTGACAATATTATTTTTAACTTGCTAAAGGTCGACCGTGAGTTCTTGCAATCACTGTGGTAACAGTTTCGTTCACTTCCCAGTGGGGTAGTGACTGCTACAAGATTCATCTGTGAAGCTGTGACTGGAAGTCATATGGTTGCATGAATTTCAGTTTCCTGTTTTTTCCCGTAGGGCATGGGCGTGAGGAAGTTGGATCCAGAGAAGCAGAGACAGAACTCCCATAACTTCTTCGAGTGGTCTCGTGCGCCGGGACGGAGCAGCCGCGAGGGCTTCGTCACCGTGTACCAGAGCACGTTTGTGTCGGGTCAGAGCCCCGAAAATGACAAGCAGTGTCACAGACGCTACCCCAAACACCACTGCCAGAGCCACAGCGACCAGGAACAACGCTCCAGCACACCTGCTACTGAGGATGAGACAGCCCTGAAGCCATCCCAGACACCCGAGACACCCGAGACATCCGAGACATCTTCACCAGCAAACACCTCTGGAACACCCACCGAGCAAGTGTGAACTGTTCACTAGTCAAACCAATGGTGGAGGAATAAACATTGAGTGAAACGCACCTGGCAGTACCTTGAGAGTTCATTACCTTGCATTGCTCTGAATACATACATTTCTAGAAAAGCTTTAAAGAGGAGCACCACCATCCCTGGGCAGCCATTCCAGAACTTTATCACCCTTTCTGTAAAACATTTTTTTCCTAATATCCAACCTAAATTTCCCTTGGTGCAGCTTGAGGCTGTGTCCTCTGGTTCTGTCAGTGCTGCCTGGAGAAAGAGCCCAAGCCCACCTGAGCACAGGCACCTTTCAGGAGCTGTAGAGAGTGATGAGGGCACCCCTGAATCTCTTTTTTTCCAGGCTGAGCATCCCCAGCTCCCTCCCTTCCCTCTGAGCAGCAGCTCAGTGTTCCCAGTGCCCCCAGCCATGGGCAGTGGATGGGGCTGGGCCCTTCCCAGTTATAAGGAAAAACAGGATTGTGCATATTTTTAGACATATGTCTGCTAGGGGAACACAGACAGGGATTGTGCTTGTGTTACCTGATACTGGGTGACCCTCATCTTGATACAAAAGCTCCTTCAGCTTCTGAGTCAGTGGCAGGGCTGTACCTCAGGCAGCTGACAGCACCTGTACTGACACAGGAGCATAATGGACCTGGATCCTTGAGGGATTGCCACAGCAGGGAGCCAAACCCTGTGTGTTCAGGCAAGAGAGAAACATTTCGGAAAGGTTTCATGGCTGAGAAGGCAGGTGAGCAGCCATTAGCGAAAGTAGATAAAAAAGAAGCTGTGCATTAGATTGCTGTGCAAAGTCAGTGTCCTGTTTGGTAAAAGCACAGCAGTTGTAGAAGTGAAAAAAGAAAGAGTGTTGTGAACAACATTTGCGCACTCAAAAATTTGATTCATGGCTGTAAGGGGGAAAAATCTTGAGCTGAAGTGAAAGGCTGCATGGAGGCTTGAGTTGGGGTGGACTGGATCTTAAAAAGAGCTCATGATTTTATAGTTACATGTCCCCAAGGAAGATAATTCAAACCCAATCCTCCAAGCACTCTGCTCCCAGAACATTCACTGGTGTTAGGATGTGGCAGGCAGTTGAGTCACACCTCGAGTCAGACCTGCAGATGATGTGTTTTCCTCTTCTGGATCATTTCCATTAATATCAATAAAATAATAAGCTAAGCTATGTGTCTTGAAATATCCTACAAATAAGCTTGTTGCTATGCAAAATAATGTTGACTGAAAAAAAAATCAATCATAAGTTTATGAGATAATTTCCTTTTTTTACAAGATAAATGGAAAAATAAACCCTTGACCCTTAGAATTCCCTGCATTGTAAGAGCTGCCTTGAACATGAGCTCAGTTACAAAATGACATTTCTGCCTTTCGGTGAACAGATGCATTTTTTGCTATCAGCAGGCAGTGGCTGAAGGCTTTTTTGTGTGCCATCAAAATAGATGGGATTAGATTCCCCAAACGTGTAGCATGTTTATTAGCACATGTTGAAATAATAAACTCATTTTTAAATGGAGTTCCCCCTGTTAGAGTTCTTGGGGTGCTGCACAATACATCAAAATCCAAAACATCAATGAACAATGTAAAACCAAATAAAAAGCCAAGTAACATAGTGCTATTAAAAAGAATTGCATTTTCTCAAAGTAAAGACAGCCTGCCTGACAGCTCCAGAGTCAGAATTTCCAGAGCTTCAGCCAACAGTTTCATCCCCAGACTGATTCAGAACTGAAGTGTGTGCCAATCACATGGTGAATGAAGTGCCCCATGCTGCTTGGCAAACTCCAAAGGGCAATTTTGGACCTCCATCAGAAGGAAGGAACACATTCTTGTTCCATTAGTAATGTTTATCTGTGGTTCAGCATTACAACTGGATGTGGTGAAATAAATTGCTGGAGTTTGTTATGCCTTAAGATACCAATAGAAACACTCCAGATTTCTTTTTTCCCCCTTTTTCTTTTTTTTCTTTTTTTTTTTTTTTTTTCTGCCCATTTTTGGTTAAAATGTGGCTTTAAAAAACGAAAAAAATGTACCTGTGGATTATTGCATATTTTCAACTATATTGTAAAAAAGATTGCAGTGGAGAAACTGAAGAGATCATGAATCCCTTATAAACTGAAATAAACTGTGGTGGGTTGAATAAAGCAGGTGATTCCCACACATCTCATGCTCTGCCAGTGTTTCTTGGGTAAATAACAGGAGAGACTGAATTTGGAAATGAATAATGAATTCCTCAGATAAATTTGTGTGCTTTGGATAGAAACCATCAGTTTGTTTACTCTTGTGATAATACTGTCTCTGTGAGGAAGGTCCTGTTGAGTTAAAACATTTTTGAACATGCATTTTCTTTTGTTTCTTTGGGAATGGAAGAAATTGAAATAAGGCTGATGACTCCCCTGAAGTTTTCAGGTCAGTGCAGGACAGTGCTCTTGGCTGGGAGCTCATTGGGATCAGATGGGTGTAGGTGGGCTCAGCAGAATGATCACACTGTGGGTTAAATCAGCCAAATACTGTTCTAAGTGCTGCTGATAAGGATGGACTTCTTTTGTGCATTGTTATATTTAAGAAAACAAACCCAAACACCCTCTTTACAGAAACAGCAGCCTCATCCTCCAATCCTTTCCAAGGAGTATTGGTGTCCTCTGTTTTTTCTCCTGGGCATGCATCAATGTAGGGACTGCCTATGCAGCATTTTAGGAAATCTTTTTTGTGTTAATTTAAAAGAGTTTCAGTGTGTTACTTAAATTCACAGAACTGAAACAAAATCAATTTTAAAAAGTTAAACCAGAGGGCTGAACAGGCACCCCATGGAATGGGCACAGCCCCAGGGCTGCACAGCTCCAGGAGGGTTTGGACAAAGTTCTCAGGCACAGGGTGGGACTGTGGGGTGTCTCTGCAGGGCCAGGAGCTGCACTGAGGATCCTGTGGGACCTTCCAGATCAGGACATTCTGTGATTAGAAGAGCTGAGCTGAGTAACAACTTTGCCACTGAGGTTTCCATGCCCAGCTGAAGCCCCCTGGTTCCCAGGTGGCCTCTGGAGCTGTGCTGGTGACAGTCTGTGCCTGTGTCTGCAGTGTTGTGTTCACTGCTTCAAACTCTGCTTGCTTTTCTTTGCCTTCTTTCCATCCTGCTTGCTGATAAGGAGATGTGAGGACATGGTCTCCCTCAAAGCTGCCGTTGCTCAGCCTGTGATGCCCCTGCTAAGCTGGATGTCCCCTTTGATAGCTGTGTCACTTGTGAGGTGTTGTGACCAGTGAAAAGCTGTTCCCAGTCATTAGAGACCCTGGTTCTATGAGAGCACACTGGCTTTGGTTCAATAGAAGGCAAAATGGAAATTCTGTCTTTTGTTTACTTGGTGTCTAAGGACTTAAAGAAGTCCTTAAAGCTGGGCCTGTGGGGAGCACTGCAAGGGGGAGTTCTGCTGCTGCTGGAGCTGCTAATTCAGTGGAGATGCAGCAGTTTGACTTCCAAGTCATCTGCTGTTAATCTAATCACTGTGTTCATAATCTCATCACTCCATGTAGCTGAAATGTTGTTGCTTAGCTTGTACTCTCAAGGTTAGAGTGAAGAAACTTCATGTGGATGTGGCACTGGAGGTGAGTCCATTTCCTTCCCTGTGCTGCACAGTTACACAGTGACGATTCTGTCCCAGCTCTGCCTAAGCCCAAAGATGATGTCCATTTATTTACAGTGATAGAGTTCATGTGTGGATGATATTAAGCTTCTTTAAATACTCTTTTACAGTTGTAAGCTTCTTTAAATAGTCTTTTACAGGTGTAACATTTTCCTAACTGAGGAAAATATTGGTGTTACTGTGGTGGTGCTGATGTTGAACCAAGAGTACAGACAGGCCTGTATCTAATGGAAGTGTTTATGTTGGTACACTGACCACACTGGTTGGCAAGAAATGAAATTTCTGAAATTAATTAGAAACTTCTTAGGCATCTCTGTCTTCAAGCCACAGTACACTACTATTATTATTATTATTATTATTATTATTATTATTATTATTATTATTATTATTATTATTATTATTATTATTTTTCCTTAAGACTCTCCTGCTGCTGATACCTTATCTGAAGAGCAGTAGATGGCAAGGACAGACCTCCATTCCACTCTGGAATGGGAAAGAACTACACAGAGCTGCCTCATCCCAAATTTCTGGGTTTATTCCTGCTTCCCCAACAAAGTAATTAAATAACTAGATGTTAAAACATTGTCTGTGTTTTAACAATGTAAATTGTCTGTGTTTAAACAATGTAATATCAATGTAAAACATTAATATCTAATTAAAGGGAAATCCGTTCAACAGGGAAGCAATCATAACTGACCTTAAATTGGGTGTTTAGCCATAGTGGGTGCAAACGAACCAGTAAAACCCAATTTATGATTTGTTCAGCTGCTTTTATGAAGATCATGTTACCTCTTGTGTGGTCAAGCTTGTTATCCTTCAGTATATTCACCTGAAAGTGAAAAATTTCAAATTGTCATTTTTGAAATGTGGTGTACAGAAAAAATGTAGTTTGAAACAGATAAGTTTAATTCAAACAGAAGGAAAGAAGTGCTCGGAGGAGACCTCTGGGACTGCAAGGACTGGATCTCAGGAATTCAGGAGTGCCTGCTCACAGGTGAATGCCCAGCCCCCTGAACCAGGGAAAACCCTGTGCTTTCTCACAAGGCCAGTGTTTAACTGCTGCAAACAAAATGCAGCAGCTCTGGCAGACCAGGTAGAGGGTGGTGGTTTTCCAGGTTGCCTGAACCAGTTCAGAAAATCCAGAAGAGTCTTAGGAATTTTTATTCCTTTTCATTTAATTCCTCCCTTGCTGTGGGATCTGTAGAAACAGTGCTCACAGAGCACTCCTGTAATAGCAACGAGTATGTATTTTTGTGATCCTTTTCAATAGTCCATGGAATGACAGATTTTGTAACAGAAACAATTCTATGAAAATAGTTGAAAATGAAGGTCTCCTGTCCCTCTCTCACCCCACCACCCCCAAAAAGGAAGGTTGTGTTTAGGCTGCCCAGTGCATTCCAGCACCTGCAAATGGCAATGTTAACGTGCAAACAGAGCAGCACAAGTGCCAAGTCCTGTGCCCAGATGTAAACTGTTGTGGGCTCAGGCCCTATGGTATTAACCAGACACTCCAATGGCATTGGAGGCATGCATTAATGACCCTGAGTGACCCTCCTCATCTTACTGCTTAATTAATCAATGCCCAATGGCTCATTGGCTGGGCTCTTTTTCAAGCTGTGTCTCCCCTCACTGGGAAATCAGATGCTGGATGGCTCTGTCTGCTTATGGGAAAGGCAAACCCAATAAATAAAGTGTGATTTCCTGATTCCCCTGGGATATAGGGATTCTTTTAAACAATGCTTCTTCAGTTGAATTGAAATTAAAACCCAGCCTGACCAACATATTGCAGAATATTTCATGGGCCGAGTTAAGCACCAGGTTTAGAGACTTAAAAAAGAGAGGATTGGAGGAGAAGACTGTTGATGCAGAAGCACAATATTTTCCATCAAAAATGCCTAATCCTATCTTTGTTCCTGGTGTTAATCTCCACACTTCCAGCTTTACATCATTGCTATGAAGACTTTCAGTGCATGTGGGATGTTAATTTTCATTCTGAATTAAACGTGCTATCATTGAGACGAAAATTAACATTTGATCTTCCGACTCTTTTGTGACCTGCAGTGCAGCTTGGTTCCACAGGAGGGCAGATGTGTAGAACAGCTTGATTTTAATATGTTATATCAGTGGAAGAGCTACAGTTGGCAGTTGAATTATCAGATTTATACTGATATCAGTGAGCTCTCAAATTATGTCAGGGATATGCAACAACTTGATTCCAGTATAAATAGAGATATCTCATGGGGTTTGATGCTTACAAAGTTCAAAGGTTTTTCAATACTTATTTATTTTATTTTGTCTCAGAGAGCCTATAATCTGATTACTTATTTAATCACCAATAGTATCCAGCAAATTCAAAAAATTGGTTTTTTGGTTTACTACTTGGATTTAAACCAACGTTTTATTTCTCTAGCATCAAGTTTTCAATATGTGCTAATTTATGCTAGAGTTTTCTTTATGCTTCAAGCTAAATTCAGTCTTAAATATAAAACAGCTTTAGCCTTTGGGTTAAATAATTCCTTACAAAATTTGAAATTTCAAACCATATTTGCCTTTTCAAGTGAGTTGAAAAACAAGTGAAACTTGTTTTTTTTGGAGGCAGAAATGTGTGTGTGCCCTCATGGCTTGGCTGATCCCTTCTTGCAGAGCACCTGGGAGGGAAGCAGCAGTTCCTGTGCCCTGTGCTCAGGAAATAGCAGGGATCTCCCCAGTCTGTCCTGACTCATTCCTGACCTGAGCAATTCCAGAGGGGACCCCAGTGGAGCCCTGCAGCCTGGGAATGCTGCATTCTGTCAGTGCTGGCCAGCAAAGACTTTCCGTGGGCAAAGCCATTTCTTCTGAAACTGGAGAAAAGTTCCCAGCAGCCGGAGCCGGAAGAGGAGGGTGAACATTTCATCTATTTCATGTACCAAAGTCCTTGAAGTGAAGAGGGTTTATTAACCAGTGTAGACATTAAGAGCCCAAATTTCCAAGAGAAATGCAGTCCTCCAGTTGCAGGAATGGTGGTGAGGCAGCCTGACCTTTCCTTGCTGTGCAGCTGGCCCCTCCTCTTCCCTCTGAGCTGGACTGGGCTCTCTCCAAATACACAGGAGCACCTGGAGGAGAGATTAAACCAGATTTCCTGCACCATGGAGCAGCTCTGAACTGCTGTGGAAGCAAATATTCAGAGTCAGCGGAGGATGGTGGGATGGGTGGTGTTCTCTTGGTGTTCCATTGGTGTTCTCTTGGTGTTCCATAGGTATTCTCTTGGTGTTCCATTGGTGTTCCATAGGTGTTCTCTTGGTGTTCCATTGGTGTTCCATTGGTGTTCTCTTGGTGTTCCATAGGTGTTCTCTTGGTGTTCTGTTGTCTCCAGCCCCCACAGCCCACAGGAGGCAAACCAACCCCACTGTCCTTCAAAAAGAAGCTGTCAGAGGGTCTCTCAGCACATGGGTCAGCCTTGCTTGCAGATGTGGACGCTTTTATTCCATATCCTTCTCCTACAACACAGCTTTGGACTACTAAGTTGTCAAAAAAGAGTGTTTGGGAGTTATAACTTAAGGAGGAGGGTTTTCCTCACCTCCACTCCCTCACTTATTCTCAGGTTGCTCTTCTGTTCAGACTCCAGATTCTGACCTTGCTGCCAAAGCAGATATCAGAGGCCAATATGGCAGCTGTCATACAGGCAAAGATCCTGCTGAGATTTGTGAGATAATTCATGTGTCAGAACACAGGCCAACTGATAATTTTATTTATCTTGATGTGCAGATGTCTGGTTGGATAAATTCAGAATCATTTCAGTCCACTGCCCAGTGGATGGTCTAAATGCTGGTAACTAAGGCAGGAATAGAATCTGTCACAACTCTTGATGTCCTTAGGACATGACACATTGGGAGTCTGTCCTCACGTTTTCCTTGCACTCTGATAATGAGTATCTGCAGCTGCTTTGTCTGGTGGAAGCCTCTCTCCCCCTTTCTGGACTGGAGGCAAACATGCCAACATTGCTTTTCCAGAAATGCAAAAACTTTTCCAGCCAGCTCCAGATTGTTTTTTGTTTTTCACTTCTCCCTAGTCCCCTTGAACTTCCCCCAGCAGGATTTTTGCAGTCCATTTCTAGAAATATTGCATTCACTCTGACACAAAACAATATCTTTGGCTGTGATAATAAATTAGGCTCAGTGGGAATTGAAGCTTGTCTTTTGTCCAAGGTGATATAATGGGAGCCATTCATAATGAAGAAAAAAGTAATTGTTATGCGGCATTTTTGTATTAAACATGCCTCCCCAAATTATCCAGAGTATAAAAGAGAATGTTTGGAGAGCTTTGTTACAACCATGCTTGAGAAAAATGCATGTGAATGTGCTCTTATTTGCATAAATAGGATTTCTTAAAATACAAAACATTTGTATTGCACTGAGCTCCCTCAAGCCCTGCTACCTTACAAGAAGGATCACAGTTTTATCATTAATCAAAACAAAGCCAAAATCAATAAACATGCATAATCAAGACTCTCTGATTCCAGTATGCAAATACACTACATATTGATGAAATGCTTCTGAATCTAAAATAGTTTTCCTCTCTTTTTTCCCCTCAGAAGTCCCTAAGCCTTTTAATTTTAATATTTTATGCACCGCAATGCAAACAGTATAAGAATGAGTTTGTGTATCGGAGATAACAAGTTAAAAGATAAATGTTGGATGAATCTCCTAATAGTTTTTGCTTGCTCTGCTGGCTTTAAAGGCAGTTTATGCCTCCGAAGGGCTGGTAATTACTTGACCTTTCAGGTCCCAAACCTGCCAGAGCAGTTGCTCTGCCGTGCTCCCTCCAGCCGGCACCGGAGCAGTCGGGGCTGGGCCCTGTGCCAAGGCTGTTTGTTAATTAGTGAAAATCATTTGTTCCTCGTGTTTAGGGTGATGGAAGGGTTACCTTGCAGGGGGATGGAAATGGCTTCAGGCAGGACAAGTTTGTGTCCTTGGTGTGTGGCTGAGGTGGTGGTCAGCACCTGCAGCTCCTCACCCCTGGCAGAGCTCAGCTCCCCTCACGCACACGGAGCATGAGCATAATTCCTGATGCACGTTTAGTGCTGCCTCCTGCACTTATAAATTCCTTATCACACTCACATACACTGTGGCACAAGGCACAATGTCATCTGATGCTTCCAAAGGTAAACATTGCACCAAGAGTGTCAGTAACTCCAGAATGTATTCATTGCACTGCCACAGCTAAGAACCTTTAACAGTGCATGGCTGAAATTAATGCTGCAAATTCCTTCACTCTGAATCACAAATTTCTAACAAGTGAGCTGTGATGGGGGTGAATCTTATCAGCAACTGCACTTACTCAGAAGCTGTGCATATCTGTAGCAGGTATGAAACAGATCCAAGAAATGGGTGCATCAACAACCAAAGAATTAAAATAAAACAAAATTCTATGAAGGCCATAGTTAAAGGAAAATAAGGATGAAAAAGATCAGCATTAGAATAGCTAGGCTGCAATTAAGTTGAAGAAATTCCTTGTTTGCTAGTCAAATAATAAGCCATGTCAGAGCTCTAGAATTGGCTATTCCAGCATAATTGCATCTCTTGTGTATCTGTGGGACTCTGCTAACCACAGGCACGATCCTCTCGTGAGAGTCATCCCCTCCTTGCTGATTTATCAGCCCTGGGAAAAGTTTAAAGGTGTGATGTTTATTTTATATCATCATAAGCTAAATGTGGCAGCCATCATAGATTAGGAAGCCCAATTTCAAACTGTGAGAGTCTTTTAGGCTGATTAATTTGCTGGGGGGATTTCACAGTGAGTCTGTCTGTTTCCCAAGCCATGCTTATTTATATTTGCTCAGTGCTTGCTTCCACAACCATGGAGTGTCTAAATAAATAAATAAATAAATACATTTCTATAGGTAGAAATAGGTGCTCACCTGAAGAGAAATGGTAGATCCTGTGTGCAACTGAACTACTTAGAATCATCCCCAGCAAAGTCAAGAGTGTCATGGGTTTGTAGCATAGATATAAATAAATATGTAGGGTGAGAGGTGCAGTGAGCTCCTCAAAGTTACTGCTTGATTTTTGTTTACTGTGCAGGTGTTCTCCAGAAAACTTTGTACTTTTTCTTTTTTAATTGATTCTTCAGTGATCTGAACTGAAACATTTCATTTAACAATAGGATGGGGGTTTAGTTTTCATGGCAAGCACTTGCACAAAGGTACTTGCCAAAGGGAAGAGTGAAGGTTGCTGCAGAAAAGGGTTGATGATAGGAGGAACTGATATTCCTCAGCATCTCCCTCACTGCTCAATTTCCCAAACCAGCAAAAAGAGTGAGACTTGTTTCTTTGTTTCAACCTGTGCTCACACAGCCTGAAACAGAATGTAGCCACTGCCCTTTTCTTTGCAGATTTTGGTAGTTGCAGTGCATTGCTGCTGGACTGTCACAGTGTTAAGGTGGCTGTGGCCGATTTGTTACTGCGCTACATCCATGAGATGTAATGGCAAGCCTTCTACTTGTGCTGCTTGTTGATTTTAGCTGTAACTTGTCATTTTGGCAGGTCTAAGGCTAGTGAGAAATTGATATGACCTGGTGTATCAAAACAAGTCTGACATTAAATCTTTTTCTACTCAGTTATTTTCAAAAAGGAGAAAGAAACTGAAATCTCTCTGATTTTGGCAAGAATGGCAAAGGAAAATACAACTGAGGCCATTTCCTTATTGCTTGTGGAAGGTGTTCAAATAAATAAGAACCTGGACAGAATGCCAGTAGTGATGTGAGGGATTAATATTTTTAAAGCTCTTGGGTTTCTTTGGCTCAGCCTTTCTGCAGAAGGGTGGAGTGTTTACATGAGCCACCAGCATCCATCCCCAGGGGTGCCAGCCTGGCACCTCACTCTGTTTTGCATTAAAAAGGAGAGGGAAAAACTGAGCTGGTGATCCTGTAGGAACATTGAGGAGGGTCACAGGTGGGGTGAAGGACAGCATGATCTTCTCCTGCAGGTCTGAGGGCTGCAGGTTTTAATGTCACTGTGTGCTGATCCTCCTTGCGTTATTAATCTCTGGCTCCATGGGCTGCCATTTGCATTTAGAGCCTTGCAACGTTTTGTGTTTTCAAAATATTTTTCACATGAGACTTGTGAAGTGCATTGAAGAAAACAAATGGAGCTCTCTCCACCCACGGGGTGTAATTGACTGCTTGGCACAGCCAGGACTGCAACGACAGAAACCCCCTCGCCTTCATCTCCTTACCCTGCTCTAAACATTTTCATGACCTTTTTTGGAGAAGTCTGGCAAAAGTAATATCAAACAGGGGACTTTTTTCCCATGTCCTCCTCTGTTTTGTTGCACAGTGTGGTCTGTTTTAAATAAGCTCCACAGTGCAGTCATTTAAGGGAATGAAGATATTTCATAGCACGCTTAGCATTTGCATTTGAATATCGGCCACCCTGCTGTTTGATTAAACTGGAGTTTAAGAAAACTATAAGAATTGAGGTTCATGTGCAGTGCAGTACTTCACACTCGGATTGCAAAGGTTGTTGAAGGAAAAAAAAATGATAATATCCTTGGAAGTACATGACTAATGAGAATATATATAGCACTTCTGAGACAGCTCAAATATATAATTATTGTGAGGATTTCACAGACACATAAATATAATGATCTTCAGCTAAGTAAATTGCTACCTACCAATGAAATAAATATGGTCCCTTCAGAATTTGAAATAATTCAGTGCTGTAGGTGGTGGGAAATGATTCACCTTAGCTGTTATCTCTGGAACAGTAATATAGAAATATATCTGCCAGTACTGTTACATTTACATTGTTCTTCATATCCTGTGGAGTTTGTCAGAAGATCTGCAGTCCCTGCTGGGTTTCACCCCCTTATTTTGATAAGGCTCCTCACAGCATGGCTCAGCCATGGGTTGGAGCAGCTAATATTGTTTACCACAGCAGGCATCCCAGCCATAATATTTTTCCAAGAAACACTGATGTGTTTAAAGGTCAGGTTGATACTGATTTGACTGCTAAACATGAATTCATTTTTCTGGGAGTAAAGGGGTGTACATGCCTTGGGATAAAGGTTAAACTGTTGTTTATGCACTCGATAGGTGGAAAACACAAGGCTTTAATACACAAATCATAATAGCCTGGTCGGTCAGGCAGGGAGATGTGGTGCTTTACATGGAAATGGAAGCTTGGAATCCACAGGCTTTTCTGACTGTTGCTGTAGAAAAAAAAAATCTCACTGATAACTTTGAGGCTTGCCTAGAATTTGTAACGAGTTCAAACTCTTTTCTGGGCACAGCAGGCCAGAATTCATCCAGGTCTTTTGGCAGCACTGATAAAATTGAATTTTGCTACCCCTGATGAGGTGTCAGGGACTGGATCCTGCTCCTACAGCACGAGGAGGGAAAGGAAGGCAGGTGGGAGAGGTGGACAATCCTACACATTTGGATTTGCTGTTTTGCCATCTCTGGTGGGGTGGGAGTGATGTGGTGGTGTCTGCTTTTGCCAAAGGCAGCTGCTCTTGTCCTCCTTAGCTGCCCCCTGTCCTCCAGGTGCCTTTTCCCCTGGCAGTGAAATCCTGCTTGGGAGGGCTGGCTCAGCCTCAGACACGTCCAGCAGGCAGCTGAAGCAAACATCTGATTTTAAGGAGGGTGTGATGGGCTCTGAGAGCTTTGCCTGGGCTGCCTGGGCTCCCCAGGGAGCAAACCTCAGCCAGGACCTGCCCAGCTCCCATTTCCTAGAGGGGGAAGCTGAGAACTCAGAGCTGAGCTGAGCTCTGCCTGCAGAGCCCTCTGCTCTCCTGCTCTGGCGCCTCCAGGCAGCTGAGATCCCACAGCTGAGAGGGGCTCAGAGACCAAGGATACCTGAGCACCCTTATCTGGCTTCTGTCTGCCAGGTGCTTGTTCTTATTGAAGTCCCATTCCTCCCAGTCTGTAGAAAAATGATGCAGCTCCCAAGGGAGATTGAAAAATGATGCAGCTCCCAACCCCACACTCAGTTTTGTGGGAAGTGTTTTTGCTTCCACCAAAGCGTGTTCTTTGCCAACACCGTCCTTAGTTCCTTGCACTGTGTCCATGTCAATCACCTCCTCCTTTCCCATTCCTCTCCTGTTCCTTTTTCCAGCCTCTCAGAGCCTGAGTCACCTCACTCACCCATCCTGTAAATCCTTTCCTTTCAGCTCTCTCCTCTCTTTCTGTGTTAAGGAAATCTTTATTCTCAGGTTACAAGGAGTGGCTGCAGCCAGGTGGGATCACATTATATATTTCCTTAACTACATCTTTTGGTATTTTGGGCTTTTGGAGCCCTCAAAGCCCATCCAGGCCTGTTCCTCTTGAATTATCTTATAAATGTTTTCTAGATTTGCTGTTATACTTATTTCTACAGGTTTTTGTCTCTGCAAAGAGGCCAGTCCTGGCACAGCAGCTCAGGTCACTCCTTTGATGTAGTTTTCAGTGGGATGTTCTGACACCTTGACCATCTTGGCATTTGCTTTGAGAACAGATGGAGGAAACAGTCCATAATACTCCTGTTGGCCTAAAAGCAGAGACTCCAGTAGTGCCACGAGCAGCTGGCTGACATCAATAGCACAGGATGTGTGTTTGATTAGCTTTGCTCTCACAAGAAGGACCCACTGTATTGTTTTGAAGAATGTGTTCAGTTGTTTTAGCAAACTTAAAAATCCCCCGTTGCTCCAGAAATAGAACATTCAAGTGAAATGTCTCCCATGGCAGGGATAAAAAGCCTTGCAAAATGTTTTGTCTACAGATCACTCTTAATCCTGAAGCTGTATTAGTTCAGAAAAACTTCAGGATTTCTTGTTTTCCCCCCAATCTCCTGAAGACACATAAATCTAGAAACCCTGCAGGAGGATTTCTGTCTTAGCAAACAGTGCTTGGCTGCATTTTGGGTTGGTATTTCAGCTCAACATTACAAATACTTGTGTCAAAGATCTTGGCTGGAATCCTGGAATTATTTCAGATGCGATGGTGTGATAATAAGAAAAAAAATCCTCGCTAGGCTTTCGTGCCTGCCTCTTATTTCTGCCAGGTTGCCATTGCTCTCTTACTGAAGAGGAAAAGCTGTAAAAATTACATTGTATTCCTCAGGTTTCTCACAGGAAAATGATTCCTGTGGATGTTTGTAAGAAAACTGCTTTGCTGTTTTTTCAAAGCAAAATGTGGTGCAGAATAAAGAAGGTTTGCTTGAGGAAAATCCAGCGCTGACTGGAAAGGAGAATTCTCATTTCCTCTCTGATTTTCTGCTTCCACCCCCGTTCCTCCCACTCAGGACTCCCATGCCTTGTTTTCCAACTTCATTACTAATCATTCCTCTGCATTGATAACTTCTAATTGCTTTTGTGGAGAGCCACCTCTTTGACTTCCTTGTATTTGGTGCTTTATCCCTGAAACATTTGCAGGAGTCTCTTGTTAGCTTAATTCTTTTACAGGGGTAAGTCCATATTCCTTTAATATTTTAATAAATATAGTATTCCTTTAATATTTTAATAAATATCATATTCCTTTAATATTTTAATAAATATAGTAGTCTTTTAATATTTTAATAATAATAGTATTTAATACTATAAAAATAGATATTGTCTTTATTATCTATACTTGTTTGTGCAAAGAATTTAGGTGAACATTTATATGTGGCTGATATTTCAGCAATATAATCCCACAGATTTTTCTAGAAATCATAAAATTGAATTAAAACTCCAAGTGTTTTTGCAAGAATAGCACAAACCAAACCTGTAACTATGAGATCGTTCATATTTGAATAGTTTATATTTAGATAGTTTATATTTAAATAACTATGAGATAGTTTATATTTGAGTAGTCCTTAAACTTGCCTGAGCAAGTTTAAGGCCTATTTAAATGTAAAAGGACAACAAACATCTCAGTATTAAAAAAAAAAAAAAAAAAAAAAGAAAAGAAAAAAGGGGTTCTTGTTAATAGTAAAAGGCAAGGGTTGTGGACACCTTCAGATTAGAAAAGGCAATTAATATTTATTTCATATCAAAGTAGATTGCTAATTAGGGCTGTGCTCTTCCCATCCCCCAGGGAAATAATCAGGCAGCGAATCTCATCTGGAAAGTTCATGTATGGCAATGAGGAGCTCATCAAAAGCCAGCTCAGACCTGGCCGACCTGATGAAATGCTCAGGCTGCCTCACAGGCTGTGCTCTCTAATGGGGTCTAAAAGACCTGGTATTAGAGAATTTATTTTCTGCTGTTCTAAAAGGCCATGATTATATATAGCTCAGTCACTTGTCAGTGTCCTTTCATTAACGTGCCTAAAGAATCTTAATTGCTCAATCAGCAGCACAGATTTTTGGTCTGCTGGTGCAGTTTGAGGGGTTATCCAAGCCAAACAGAGAAAATGGAAATCCTGCCCGAATGGATCCTACAGAAAGAACAAACCATTACAGGAAAAAGTCAAGCAAGACTAAGAAGGGAATTTGAAGAGCAAACAGCTGAAGATGGAAAGATAAACAAGAAATTATTTCAAATATACCCAAATCAAGAGTGGCAGGGAATAAGGAACAAAGGCAGGGCTGGGTGTTGGTGTGTCAAAAAATGACAGAGCTGAAATAAACCAAAAAAATTGAAAAACAACAGATAAGCTAAACTAGATGGAATTCTTTGAACTATTAAATAACATTTCCTTTTTGACAAAATCTTGTCTATATCCAATGGAAAATTTCAGCTCTTGTCAGCCTTCCCAGCAGCATCATCAAGGTCCTCTCTGTTGAAAATTGAATGGTTGGGGTTTGGATGAAGAGTTCATATCTTAATTAAAAAATTAAAAAAAAGAAGATGATGGGGAAAATTCCTGTTTCCGACCAGATCTAATCTTTACTGTGCTGTAAGGTTTTTATTGGAAAATTATAGCTAGTATGAAAACCATGCCTTTCTGTTCTAGTAGAATTTTTTTGTTATGGTTCACTAGTTCAGATAATAAATTTGGATTTTCAAATGTCTCTTGTAAGCTGAGCAAGTGAATTGTCAGGAGAGAGGTAATTTTTCTTCAGTTTTGTAATTACTTTTTAACCTGAAAAAAAAAACTCTCAAAATATCAGAACAATCAACTGCTAATGTGACAAACAATTCCAGAAATGTATCCCAAGAATTATTATTACATCTCATTCAATCTTTCAAGAGTAAGGATACAGCATGAACAAAAAGATGTTAAAATTTACAGAGGAAACTAATGCTGAAGAGAGGTGGATCAAATGAGGAAACCAGTTTGTGTTGGTGTTTGGACATCATGAAAGAAATGAAATTAGGTGTTAAAGTTGCATCAAAGCATATTTGAGAGAATAATTTTAACTCCCCACATGGAGGCAACACTGGTAGTTTCTAAATTCTTTCCAGACCCTCAGGAAAAAAAAAATCCAGAAGTTCCTGTAAGAAGATAATGGATAACCTTTCAGATGGATAAGTTTCAGGAGTTAAATAAAAGACTATTTTCAGAAATGCATGAAAGGGAACTATTTTACTGCCTTGTGTTGCTTCTGTGCAGAGCAGCAGCTGAATTGCTTTCCCTGAGTCTGATCAAGCTGTATTAGAATGGGTTTAGTGGGGATGGAAGAGCTAACACAGATGATTACAGCAATTGGGAAAAACTTCCCCAAAGAATTTAAACAATGAATAATAAACTCAAGCAAAAAGCCTCCAAGATAGTTCAAATAAAACCTGGGAAATTCAGTAAAAGATCTGTGCAATTTTCATTATGTTTTCCTGTCTGGATGTGCATTTAAACTTCTTCAAACTGATTCTTTGATGTTTTGTAGATTGTGATGTGCTTTGAGGTATTTGTGTGAGGAAAGGGGAACAGCCAGGATTTTTCTGTCCCTTCTTTAAATGCCCTGTTTGCTATTTCAGATTTAACTGAAAGGTAGAGGTTGTCTCCTCGAATCTTTATGTTATTAAATCAGCAGCAAGATGTCTGACATGGTTTGCCATTATTCCTAAAAAAATAATTAGCCAGTGTAGTGGAGTCAACCCCAGTGGAGCACAGGTAACTCTGCTTTATAACCTTCAAGACATGAGCCTTAATTACACCCTGGCAGAGTCACTTTAACACTCGAGTCCATTTTGCTGCATGTTGACATTACTAAATTATCTCATGTTCAAAATGCAAAGTAGCTGATTTTTTCCTAAATGTATTTCTTGGCAACCAAGAGATAAATTGGTCTGGTTCCATTTTTAAGAAGGGCTTTGTCCTTTAATGGTCCTTAAATTAATCCTGGTAATTCCACCTGAGAGGATGGCACTTTTAGAAAGCACAGAACAAAATTGTGCATTGTATTGCCCGCATGCATTTACAAATATTCTGTAGTCTGTTCACACTGAAAAGAGATTTCTACAGTTATTTAAGAAGTGAGATATAAATAGATGAATGTCATTAAAGATCAGCCTCCCTGCCTTTGAATTTAATGGCAGGCTTTAGATGAAGTGAAGGACAGTTTGTCCTAGAAGATTGTGAGTTCATTTTCAACAGAACTAAAGCCCTTAAATTAGGAGATGGGCACATGTTTATACATATACAGCATAAGAATGTTTAATGTATCTCCTACATTTCTTAGTTCATCTAAATCATTTGACTGATCTTTTGGAATAAGAGGCTGTCAGTAATTGTTTTATTTAGCGAAGCTGTAAGGATCAGTGTTTGGGAATCTACATCCCATAGCCTTTGCTCCTTCACAACAAGACATTATTTCAGGCACAGAATTTCAGTGTTTGTTCTGAGATTTTTTTTAAAGGGTGTTTAGGGGGGGCAGAGCAGAACCCAAGCCTGTCACACATTTCCAAGGTCTCTCCAGAGTTTTGTTTTAAATCTGTGATCTTGTAGTGCTTTACAAGTACTGCTTTGGAGAGAAGGGGATCCTGAGTTCACCAGAAGGGAAATCAGAGCACAAGAATCTGAAGAACCAAATGTGTGAGGTGCCAATGCTGAGCTGGGCTGGATGTTCCACACAATCCACTCATTTCAGTAATCACTATGGGTTTCTCTGGGCCTGGATTGAAGGCATTTGAGACAGTAGTTCATGTTCAGACTCAGGTGTTTATTATTTCTTATCAGTAAAACAGTCTCACTGCTGTGAGTTCAGCAGCTTTTCATTAGAAGGCACAAAATGGCCAGCAAGCTCTTGTTCCAAGGTCTCTTAAGACTAAACTATCCAATTAAGAGCTGACACCTGGATTATTTTCCCTTTTAACCCAATAACTGATCCCAAAGAGCCCCCAGTGGGGACTTTTCTGCCCAATTACAAAATGCCACCCAAACCCATGGAGAAGGATGAAGAAGAAGCGTGAAGAAGAAACCCAGGACAGCACCCTGTGCCCTCCATCTTGCTGCTATCCACAACATACTAAAAACCCCAAACCCTCAATTTCTCACCAAGTGACACACCTTCACTGCTCTCTGTAATCTATTTCACACTTTAGTGGATTCCAGTCTATCTTAAAGTCTAGGAAACTTTCTCCATGAATGAGGGTCAAAGTCAGGGCTCCCCTGGGGGTCAGGGCACCCCAGAGCAGACACAGAAATATTCCCTGGGTTTCCACAATCATCTGTGTTAGCTCTTCCCACTGAACCCTTTCTAACACAGCTTGATCACACTGAAGGAAAGCAATTCAGGTGCTGCCCTGCACAGAAGCAAGCAGCCAGGCCTTTCCTTTCCTCCTGGGGCACGGGGATCCAGCCAAGCACACCCCCAGCCCTCAGCTGCTCCTCAGGGCCCCCCAAGGCCCTTCTCCATCTGTGGGAGAGATGGGGGTAGGATGGTTGGGATGGATAGAGATGGGATGTCTCTGCAGCCAGGTTGTGGAATTTGGGGTTTATTGCAAAGGGCCTGGGTGCAGGGCCCTGCTGGGAGCTGCCAGCCACAACTCAAAGCAGAGCAGAGAAGTAAGAGAGTGGGAAAGAGAGAGAAGGCAAGAGAGTGGTAAAGAGAATGAGAGAGTAAAAGAGGTACGGAGTAAAAGAGGATAACAGAGTGAGGTTCCCATTACAATACAATAAATCTTCTGTGCTGAATATTCTAATTCTCATAACCAATCTAATACAAAGTACAAATCCCATAGCATTTCCATACAGCCTATAAGAATCATTACATTACCATACTGTGTTACATTTTAAACTCTAAAAACTCCTCTTTGGCCCCTTCTGCCAAGCTGGTAGGATCTGCTCTGACCCTTGGACCTGTCTGCAAGCAGAGGGTGATGAAACACCTTTTACCCTCAGCTGGCCACACCATTGTTTTCCAGTTGTTCAGTAACTGAGGGATCTCAAAGCTTGCTTTCATTTCAATCTCATTTATAATTTCTATATTATCAAAATCTTTTGCCAGGCAATCATATCTATAAGGCTTTCCTGTTTCATCTTCCCCAACATCCATCCTCATTGCCCTCCTGTGGACACTCCGATAGTTTGATATCTTTATTGTATTGTGGGCACTCCGGGGACTGGAGGCGCGGGGATCTTTGTCCCTACGGGCATCGCGGAGCGGTGTCACCGCTTGGGACCGTGTCAGAGCTTCTCTTTCACCGCTTGGGACCCTGTCAGTGCTTCTCGTTCCCTTCCGAGTCCCGGGAAGGGCTGTGTGTGTGAGGGAGCCGGGGGATTCCGGCAGATGGCGCTGCTGCGAACCGTGAGGAGCCGCGCTCCCCTCAGCCCTCGGCGAGGGCGGCCTGTGCCTCCACACGCGGGCTCGGGCACGGGTGTTCATCGCGAATGTCCCAAAGAGGCTTTTCCGGATGAAAATACTCCAGGAAAAAAAAAAAAAAACAACCTCACTTTACTTAGCGTAGCATAATGTGTTTTAAACACCCTAATTATAGCTACATATGGCAATTCATAAATAAAACAATGCACGAAGTTGTTCAGCCATGTACCAGATTCATTATTTAAGACCAGGGAGATATCAGGCTTGGTACCTTCAAAGAAAGAATTTTTTTATTGACTAAAAAACAAAAAACAAAAAAACAAAATCAATATAAACTATTAATAAATCTGTAACAGTGTATCAGAGTAAAGATGGGAGTCTGCCTGCTCCCTTTGGCTTGGTCGTGGTGTTGAAAAATCAGTATTTTGTGGTGTACAAAATCAAGAACAAATATAGAGGACTTGAAGGGTCTTACAATCCTTTTCGGTAAAGTAGAGAACTTGAAGGGTCTGTACTTACAGTCCTTTTTGGTAAAGGTGATTACTTAAAATTCTGGATTCTAGGCTAAGACAAAAAAGTGAGGTTAACAACAGTAGTTCAAACCCTCTTCCAAATGCTTTTTCTCTAAAAATTGAAATAGCAAATTTCCATCTTGGCCAGACGAGTAATGAGGGAGGAAAGAACTTTTAAAAGAGTTGAACTTTTGATTCAGTATCTGAACCTTCCTCTGAAAATCTAGGCCAGGGACTGGAGGTGTTAACACTGTCTTTAATCAGCAGGATCCTGTTCGTTCAAGAGGCCTCAGAGAATTTGGATTTGAAACACGGAAGTATTTATCAGTTCAAAGATTAGTAGCAGATAAAGTGTCTTCTGTATCAGACTTTTGCAGTTGCTGCAGATAAAGTTAGCACAATATGCTACTTTTAAATGGATACAGCCAAAGTCCCACCATCCCTCTCTTTGAACAAACCTCCTGTCAGCAACAGAGCTGGACTTTCCCTCTCTCCTGCCATGCCCATTGCAGTGAGGGCAATTCAGGGAAAAGCAAAAGCCACAAGATTATTTTCATCTTTGTCTTTCCTGATTTAAAGTTCTGCATTGGTTCCCTTGGGAATGAGAGATTTGGTATGGAATGACACCATGACCTGCAATAACACAGAGAGATGGGCAGAGTGGATGCTCCAGAGAGAGATTTGTGTGTGTATGTCTTCCTACCTGCCTTTGATGGGATGGAGACAATATTATAAAGTAGCTCAGAATGTATTGTGCAACTGAATTAAGTTTAAGTCTAGATGCTGCCAAAAGGAGGGTCCAGGCTTTCTCCTGGTTCTCAGACTCATGGTCCTGGTGTGTCCCAGCACTGGCAGTGGTGGTTGAGGGATTTTGGAGTCACTTAGATCAGCAAGGTGCTTTTGGAGTCACTCAGATCAGCAAGGTGATGCTGCTGAAAGCACACTCATTGGAGAGGGGAATGTTTAGTTTAGTTTAGATTCTTGCATGGGCCACTAAAGCTGAATCTGAACAAGAACAGAAGCACTCAGGATGGAGATGTCAGGATCACCCCTCCAAGAGTTCACATAGTCTTAAGTACCCCTCAGCTGGCTGCCACACTGTCCCAGGAATATTAAGTAAAATTTGCTGCCTAACCCACAAATGGAGTTGCCAAAAATTTCAACTTCCTGGCTACGTAGACCTGAAGATGTCCAAGCCTTAAATGCTCCTGTTCCTTACCTGTGTTTGCCAACTGCCTGAGAATCCTCCTCGGGCTGAGTATCAGCTTTGACAAGACCAAGTGAAGAGCTCCAGGCAGAGCTCAGAGCTGATCCCCAGAACTGTCAGAGCTGTAGCTGGAGAGGGATGGGAGGACAGCAGGAGGAGAAGTGAGCTGAACACTAAAATGCTTTTTGAATAGCTGTGATCAGACAGCTCTTGTACTTACACAGGGAAATGTAATCTGTTGCATAAACAGATGTATGTTCCATCTCCTCCTTTGAATAATGAAATTCAAATCTCATCTCTCAGGTGAATTGAGTTCTAGATGGATGGGGCAGGAAGCCTTACTAATTTTTCCCTTTGGTCCAGTGAACAGCAGTAGGAGGAGTCAACAACCAGTGCATGGAATACTCAGTTTGAAAGGGAAGGGGCTGAGTGGGATCTGTCTTGGATCCAGTGTCTGTTTGCTTTGGCATACAGGAGAGGGATGCTCTAAAGCAAGTCTGAAACCTATTATGTATTGACTTGCAGCATCTCTGGGAAGTTATCGAGTCCTATTAATCCTAAAATCAGGCCTTAATATAATTTATTGAGGGAGCAACTTGTGCATTTATCTGCTTGTCAGACTGTGTGCAATACAGAGCTCAGTCTTTTTATGACCCTCAGTATTGTCTGACTGAGAATGTGGTGAGTCCCTGGACAAAAGGACTGCTGTAGGTGAAATCTCTGCTGCTGTGTGGGAGTGTTTATGCTGCAGATGAGTTCCCCACCTACCAGGACAGGGGACCTCTGGAAATCTCAAGTTTCAGGCAATCCGTGTGAGAAGAGAGTGCGAATGGTTTTGGTTGATTCTGCTGAAAGATTATTTGGTTCAGATTGAACTGTGCCTTTTTAAAGACCAAATGTGCTTTGGAAGCATTACCTCAGAGACTGAGGTTAGAGGGTGGTGGGGTTTATTTATGTGGGGTAAAGACAGAGGAGATTTTGGAAGGAATGACTCTATGTGCATAATGACATTGATTTGAGTAAAAACAGACTCTGCCTCCACTTCTGGAAGATAACAAAAAATTGGACTTTTCTCCCATAATCGTGATTAAATAAGTGCCCTGTGGCTGCTTTTCTGGTGTCAAAATTAACTAAATATATTTTGCATTGCTTTTATTGCAACTGGCAAGTGAGCAAGTCCCTAATAGTAGCAGAGCCGTTGTGTAATCAAGGCTAATCCTTACTCATGGTAGGAATCAGAGCCAAAAGCCTATAATCCTACTCTAGGCCACATTCCTCTGCAGTTTTCCTCTTAATATCTCTTGCTTTTTGTTCCTTAAAAACTGTTTTCTGTATTTTTGGGTTAGATTCTTGACTTAAATTTTGTATTACTTCTTTTGAGGTTTTTCCTTTCATGGGGAAAGTGTTCATTGATTTTGCCTCGGTGCCCTCTTCACTGCACTGCAGCCTGCCTTGATGTCTCCAAAGGCAGCACTGCTGCATTGCTCACATTCCAGATTTTTATATTTCTGCTTTATTTATGAGACTCTCTGATTTTATGTAATAAAAAAGAGGAAATAAAGTCTTTGTGGCTGTGGAGAAAGGTCTACCATAAACCATTTCTCTCTGTAACAGAGAGAAAAACAAAAGACCTTCAGATTCGGTCCTCTGTTTTTGGAGACCTGACTCAGAAGTTTTGAATAACTCCAGCTGAATGTCTCCATGTTTGTTTTCCACTGGATTGTGGTAAGAGGGACATGGTGCACATGCACACCTAGGTGTTTGCAAAGGTTTCTTTGCCTCTGTTGAACAAGTTCTGGAGTCCTGTGCTCTATACCGCTTCTCAGTTGCTGGAGATTAATTATAACTCTAGTACCTGTATATGCCAATTTCCTGATGCAGTGGGTTTATTGTAATTAACAACTGACAGCTGTTCTGTGGCTTCTTGCACAGAGTTATTTTGTTGGAATAACTTGGATCAGTTGTTGCTCCCAACTTTCATCTACAGCTTTGGTGTCTGTACTGGCATGGCCTGTGGGTCCATCCAGTTTGCTAACAGCTATTCTCCCAAACTGCAGGAAACTCCCAGGGTATTCCCCAGCTCTGTGGGAAAATTCTGCTCGGAGACCTGTGGGTGATCATCTTACAACCTGGAGCATGGGAGTGAACAGTCCCTTTTATCTGGCTTTGAATGGGCCCCAGCTCTGTCAGAGCCCTCCCTGCCTGTGTGCTGGCCTGTGCCAGGAGGGCTCTTTGGGAAACAGGATCCCAGGAAACCGTGCACAGCAGCCAGCCCAGGTGGGTCCCACTGCACTCTGCTGGCAGGGGATGCCTGCTGTGGAGATATGGGGGTGATAAAGGGGAGAATTAGCCAGGAAAAGCATTGGCTAAACTGAACATTTTCCACACAATTTTTTTCTTCTTGCTTTCTGTGTCTGTGCATCCCTGACTGATGGAGGTACCAGGAGATACCAGACCCAAAGTGGCAGCACATCAGCAGCAGCAGGGTCATGAAGCAGCTGAGGCAGGAGGTGCCTTTGAAGCCTCGGTAGATCCCACTCATCTAGTAGATCCCCTCTCCCATGCCTGGAGCAGCCCCTGGAGGGGGTTCTGCTCCAAAGCACTCTGATGAGCCTTTTCCAGCCCCTTCCAGCTGGGAGGGAGATCCCTGGAGAGGACCCTTTGTGCAGGGCTCCATTCCTGCCTCTGGAGGCTTTGGCTGCTGTCATTGTTCCATTTGCTGGACCTTGTTCCCTGGGAAGGGCTCGAGTGCCACTCAGGTTACCCCATCACCCTGGAAGTTCCCAGGTGAGCTTTGAGCAAGAAATGATGGATCATGGATCATGCTCTAGGCAATGCTTCAGCCCTTCTAAAATCACCAAAAATCAATTTCTTGTTCTCCTCTCCTGTCTTTCTCTGTTTTCCTCATAAACTACTTATTTGCTCATTTTCAGGTATTTTTCCTCTCTGAAATTTTATATAATTATTGCAAATATAATCTTGGGAATTGAAGGACAGTAAAAGGAATCCCAAATTCCTTTCTAGCCAAAGAAGAGCCAGCACAGGAAACAAAGCTGTGTTAAGATCTTTTTTTCTGCCTAAGATAAAAATATGTTTTAAACTGTGGGGAGATTGCAATGCTATCAATTATGAACTGAATGAGGAATTTTGTAGCTGGACATGTACTGGTCATTAATTCAATCAGAAAGCAAGATTTATGACCAGTCTGCAATGTACTCATCCTGCTTTAAACTGTATTGAAATGATGTAATTTTGTATTAAATTTATGTAATGCTGGTAGAACCAAGATCAATATCTGTTTCAAGTTTGTTGTTTTTCTTCCAGTTGTTTTAGGTGGAAGTGAAGAGTAGAAAATCATTTATTTATGAAGTTTTGTGCCTGTTAGAGCTGCAGGCACCAAACTCCCCACTGGATACAGTGCCATCCTCAATTCCTTCACCTGCGACTTCATTATCACTTCATAATCTGGAAACTTAATTACTGCCATTAATTACTACCACTGCACAACAATTTCCCACCAATGCATGTACTAAACTCTGTGCTCAATGTAAGAACTAGGTAGACATTTCCATGGAGTCTCAGGCAGTTATTTGGGATTTGTGTGGTCATTAGAAGTGTCTGGAATGCTGTGTGGTGTTATCTGCCACCTCTTCTGTTTCCAAATAAACTGTGCTAGTGAAGTGTGAAACCAAAACCACTTGATCCTTTGCATCTTGAAGTCACAGGGAATTAAAATGAATTAAAATGAAAAGTTTCATTGTCTAGCAAAGAATTCTTATTGCTTGTCATCAGCAGCAATGAATTTCTTCCTTGCTCTTGGAGTTCGGAAATCTCTGCCAGTGCACAGCCATGAATGAAGAGTTTTTACACAGAGCAGTTCTTTTTTTCCTTTTTTTCATTGATAGGAGTTTTGTCTGTTTTTAAATGCGAGACTTGAAGCTTTGTTTTAAATCATCTTAAATCTAGAGGGGTTTTTGGACAGTTTTACAGGACAAGAGCTGGCAAGGTTTTGAAATAGCTCCTATGGACAGATTGTGGTGTCTCCATCTGAGGAGGTGGGTTGGCCTCAGAAGTCATTGGGTGTCAAGATCCTGTTTGTGCCATGGATTGAACAACAAGACCTCAAAAAGTCCCTCAAAATTCTGTTATTTTGTGATTAGGCAGGAAGTTTCCAAAGTTTGCTCCCACATTTATCTTGTATAAACCCAGCTCATTCCACTCTGATGAGATTTATTCCAGGAAGTTTCAGGAGCAGATTAGGAAGCCCTGGAAGAATCCAATGGCAGTTGTCTCTTCTGGCACCACATTTGTTTTTTGACTCCATAATCCTAAGAGGCAATGAAAAAAAAAAAAAATAGAAGACACAGAGCTATAAATAGAAAGACATCAGAGGAAGGACTCATTGGATGAGTGTAATGAATGGCAAAAGATGGTTCACAGGGAGGAAATGTCAGCATTTATTACACGGAGGGCACAAATAGCTTCCTAAAATCAACAGTTTATTTTGCTGAACTTTCCTCATGGCAAACATGCAAGCTGAAGGATCAGAAGGAGTCAGGATGCACTTCATTTCTGGTGGTCTCTGCTAATAAAGATTGAGTTGGTGAACATTAGGGTGAGTCTCCACCAGTCCAGCTCACTGCTTGTCCTTTCCCACATATCCATTTCCTAAAGTGTAGCAATTCACTCTTGTGATCCTGAGCAATCCCTTCCTCCTGGAGTTTTAAATACTAACCAGGGTTACATACAATCCATCTTTTGTGCAAGGGGAGCAATAAACATCCTTTTCCTGCTGTCAGGGCCCTGTGATCTCTCTGTGCCCTGTAGCTGCTGTGCTCTCGAGTGGCTGGGGATGGAAATTGGTGTTTGCCAACTCCCAGGGAAGCACCAGGACCCAACAGAAAACAGGAGCTCCACAGAGGCTCTGCAGCATTTTGCACACTTTTGGTGGTGCAGGATGGTGGTTTTTTTTCTTTTCCAGCTTTCAAGAAGTGCCTGAAAAGTAATTTTTTGTTTAAACTAAGTAGATATTTTAAACCAGCTAAACCACTTTATCTGTGAACATTTGTGCCTCCTGTCCAGCCTTGCCCTCCAATGGACTTGCAATTTCCTGTTAGCTATCACACCTTTGCAGCAGGTACATCTGCCAAATCTTTGCCTAGATTCAAGCCAGAAAGGGTCATTCAATCTACTTTAGTCCTGCAGGTAACATCTACTCCAAGATTTCACCTGGCTATTTTATTTTTGAGTGCAATCCTTTTTCATTGAGCAGGAAGAATCTGAGTTTCATTTATTAAAAGAGTCTTTGTTCTCTTGTAGGAGGAGAATGTAGTCAGAGATAATCTTTATCGCCCAGTCTCCTGATAATACAGAAAAGCAGCTATCTTGAGAGCTGGCTTTCAAGTAGAATGGAAAAACCAGGGTTTTTTTTCTTGTGAAATTTCATTTTTAATTTTAAGTAATTGAAAAACAGGAAAAAAAATAATTGGCACGGTCCCTGCATTTGAGATTACTGCAAATAAACTTTAAATAAATTACAGATGGCTCTTTTATTTACGAAGTGCTCAAAATGCCTCAATTGACAAATATATTTAGCTGGAGTGTATGATGAAGTGATAAGCAAGTCAACAAAGCAAACCAAAAATAAGAAATTATTCTCTGTTTTGAGGATGCCCACAAATGGCGAGTGTTGATAGAGAAGCACAGTCATCAGAACCAGGGGATTAATCTGCACATAATGAGGACTGGGCTCAAGCAGGAGGAGAAGTTTCAATAACAACAATGGGAGCATTGTTGGGGAAAAAACTGCAGCAAACCCATCTGCTGGAGCCACGTGACAGAGTCCCACACAGAAAGGCAGAGCAGGGCTGAGCATCCCAGGAAAATCTGGTGCTCAGCTGAGAGGAGATCCGAGCCGGAGCTGCCTGGACCTGCCTTCGGAGCCCCTTTCTGATGGGGACAGAAAATAACAGCACGCTGCAAAGAAATTTCAAATAAGAAGTTCACACTCGCCCAGTTGATGGAGTGACCTTTCCAGAAACTCTTACAAATTTCCAGCCTCTGAGTCCTGGGTTTGAAATATGAATTTAAAAGGGAGGGGGGTCGGTGGGAGAGGGAAGATGTAGAAGGGTAGTGTGTCATTTCTTTTGGTATTTTGTTTCCAGATCTATCCTTTGATCTCTGCAGCAGTGTAGTTCAGACAATCTGTAGAAATATTGCTAAACCAAGTTACTTTGTTATATTTTACTTCAGCCATTTGTCAGCATATGCCATAAAAATTTTAGTTTTCTCTCTTGATCTTTATCAGAGATTGCTGTTTCTCTTTGATGTCCCCCTCCTTATTTGACATTTGGATCTGGTTTCCCATTTAATTATCTAACTCTCTATTGCTATTTTAGTTTAAAAGTTCACTGCAATATTTCACTCCTCCTGTTTCTCAGTCCATTCCTCTGTGCTCCAGCTGAGACACAAGAAAATGATGAAGGTATTCACTTTCTTAGGGGGATTTGTGTCCAAGTCCTCCTGTGAACAGAGGGGAGCACAAGCTGTGGTCAGTGAGTGTGGGCAGCAAACATGATGCTGGGGCATGCTGGATCTCCTAAATCAAAATATCCAAAGTCCATTCTTTGATTAAATGGTAAATATAGTCTTGTAGTTTTGAGAGTCCAAAATGTAAACAGCCTTGCAGTCAAAATAGCTGTAAAATGTCATTTAATACAGTCCCAGTTCCTACAAACCATCTTGTGAAAACACCATCATCACTGCTTAGCTGTGTCAGAAAACAGAAGGAATTCCTCACATTTTGTAGCCCAGGGAAGGAGATTTGCTCTCCAGAGAGACAAGCACACAGAGGACATTTTACCTCCTTAGTCCAGAAAGTTTCTCACGGTGCTGGAAGCTCCTCAGGATAGCTGGTTCTTGGGATGTTCCACAAGCCACCAGCCCCTGGATGAGGTGGGGATGAGCAGAGGATGGCCAGGGTGGTTTGGGTGGTTTACTGAGTGGCTGCACAGTGTGGAGATGTCCCTGGGATGCAGGAGGGACTCTGGCATGGCTGGAGAAGTGGGAACCTGTGAGGTACCTGTGCCACATCACTGATGGGATGAAATCCTGCTGAACTCCCACAGGAACACAGATTTCAGCTTCATCCAAAACCCAACTAGAGAGAGGGGGAGAAGTCTGGGCACTACTTCTTGCCCTGGAGTTCAGGGCAGGTTAGGAGAACCTCCCTGTGGGTGCTCTGAGACAAAGGCTCCAAATATTTCCATTGGTTGTTGTTAGAGCAGAACTGGAGGCGAGCACAGCCACGGGTGAGTCCTGGCATATGGCTGAGGGGCTTCAGTGGAGGGTGTGCAGCTCCATCTGGCAGCCCCAAGGGAGCAGATCCACTGGAAGCCACAGCAGACTGAACATATTGTGCTTCTGGCTGGGTGACCTCCTCCCCCAGCCCAAATTTGGCAGCCAGACTAAAACCGTGGAGGAAAATACAACATTTGATCAAACCACTCTTTTTTTCTTTCTTTTGTTTTTTTTTTTTTTTTCCCTTACTTCCACTTTTTCAAATGGAATCTTTGAAAGCAAAGGGGAAACCAGGGAAGAGGTGATCCCAACCTGCCTATGTTCAAGAGTCTGATGCTTGTCTAGCATGAAAGCATGAAGCAGACCTAGGTCCAACCCCCTCCTCTGCCTGGGAAATCTGGAATTTGCACTCCCCACCACTAAGAAAAATAACCCAGCTGCTGAGATATGGAGAGATGTATTTGGGTTATGGAGACATGTCTGTGGTTTTTGCCACGCATGTTTTCTGTGAAGCCAGTTCCTCTTTGTAGGCAGTACGCAAATATTGATGGAGCAGAAGAGAAGGACTGTGAGAGAGACTATCAGGTATAACATTTCCAGCCAAAAATATGGAGGTAATTTGCTTCACTTTCTGCTCTTTGCACTGCAATAGCTATTTTTGCCTGCCAGATAAGGCACTTCCCAAAGGATGGTGCTTGGAAATGTGCTCCTTTGAAGACAGGCAGAAAATATTCTTTCACTTCTGGATTCCCTGAATATAACCAAGGTTTGAAACCCCCATGTACCACATTTGAAGCCTGTTGTGAGTAAATTTGCTGCCTGCATGGAGATGAGGCTCTGAATTTGTCTACCTTGCCCTGGTTCACCTCATCTCCCAATGGGAACTGGGATTTAAGAGCAAAACAAATAAAATGCTTAAAACCCAGACTAGATTTTTGGCAACAAAACCTAAGTAAAATAATAAACTGTATGATCTTGCTTGGTAATTGAGAGGAAGCTGTTCCCAAATCTTCCTTCTGTGTTTTCGTGGATATTTCAGATAAGTTTATCTCCTTGGGTACTACAAGGACCTTGATCCCAAGGCATTGGATTTGAAGGACAGTCCTCTTGTCTTCCCATGAAGTTTTATTCTAGCTGAAGTAATTCAAGATTTCTTGGGCAGTTTCCAGCTTACTCTTCAGTTCAGGGGCTGGGGAGCAGAGTTGCCTCTGTGAATTAGGAAGAGGTCAGGATTTTATTGAGCATTTTTTTAAATACAGGAAGGAGCTTGGATACTGGAAGAGGTGATTTGGAGTAATATTTTTTGGTTTTGGTAATATTTTCTTTTCCTTGGTGTAATTCTGTTCAGGTCAACTTTCAGCACATATAAAACCCCTCATCTCTACTGGGAAGTGCCAGTGATACACCAAGGACTTGGGAAAACACTGCCAGGTCCCTGGCTCTGCCTTTGGCAGTTCCCTCAGCGTGCTCCAACAGCCGGCACAGAAAGAATGAAATCACAGAATCACAGAATGGTTTGGGTGGGAAGGAACCTTCAAACTCCTCTCATTCCATCCCCTGCCATGGCAGGGACACCTTCCACTGTCCCAGGTTGTTCCAAACATAAACCAACTTTGGACACTTCCAGGGATGGGACAGCCACAGATTTTCTGGGCACCCTGTGCCAGGGCCTCACCCCCTCACAGGGAACAATTCCTTCCCAAAATCCCATCTAACCACTCTCTTTGAGATACTTCAGCTCCACGGTTGTATTTGCTTCCCTTGTGCTTCTGCATGGAAAAGAGAGTTTTTGTTTGATTTCTAGCCATACACTAATTTAAAAGACCACTAATATGTTTCTAAGTTTCCTTTCAAAGTTTTACAGGGTAAAAAAGAGAGCTAAGGCATTAAGAGCTTTACATGCTCAGAAGGACAGCAGCAGAAAAACAAAGGCACTTAATCTGGGATACACAAAGCAGGAAGGGGGGCAGCATGATGTAGCTGTAATGAGAGACGGCGAGATTGACGTGGAAAAGATGGGACAGGCAGCAGAGTATAAATAGAGCTGCAGTTTATTTGTAACTTTCATTTTTAGGTGGGGATGATTGACACATGGATGGGCTGGATGAAGGTAACCTCCCTGATCTTTAACTTGCAGGTCACATGGAGAAAACTTTGAGAAAATACTCCAACATGTAGATGTCAGATTGAGTGACAGCCGCGTGTGAGGTGAATTGCATTTCCTGGCTTTTTTACATGCATCACTTCACAGAAATGATGGCTGCCATCGGAACAAAAAGACGTCCTTCCCGACCGGGGTCAACAAACTGACAGTGCCCACCCATTAATAGAAAACACTGTCATTTAAAATAAAATGCTATGGAGAAAACTTCAAAAATCTATTAGCCAACACAGCAGATAGTATCAGTTTCTGCCCGTGAATTACTGTATCCCGTTCCAGTGTTAATGTACAGCGCAGTGTGTGGTACGATTTTCATCTGTAACAATATATATAGAATGCCATATGGCTGACAGCATGCACTACACATGTCAGGCTCTTCTGTTTTCTAGCTCTGTACATCTTATTTGCTTCTGGCTAATTATCTTGTTCTGTGGAGGGGAGGGAGAGAAAATAAGAAAAGCCAATGGGAATTCAAAAATCAGGGGTAACAAATAGTGCCAGTTACTTAATTCCATTGTTAATGTGTTCTTGTGTTTCTTAAAATGCAATGCTTTTTAAAGGATGCAGTTGCACGTCCATTGCTCGAGGTGGAATGTGGGGCTGTAATAAAAGCCCTATGTGTGGCATTTAAAAAAAACTCCAAAAAAAACAAATCAGAAAGAACAGCCCTGCTTTATGCTGTCCATTTATATTGGTCAATTCTAGGCATAATTTTTCCAGCTGCTAGAATGTGCCCATATTGCTTTCCTATTCCTGTCTGTCTAAAAGTGCCCGTTTTTTGGTTTTTTTCCCAACAGAAACAAAAGAGTGCTGAAAAAATCTCTCTAAAACTGGACCCCTGGATCTGAAATGGTCTAAGGATCTCCTCAGAAGTTTAGCCTTGATTTTTATTTTTTTTCTGAGGGATTTGGTATTGTTTAAAGGTCAGAACCCCAAGATTTGTCTTCAGAGATTTAGTCCTGGCTTATCTGTCAGTCACTTTCCCCCCTGTACAGCCTAGAGGCGATTGCCAGCACTTCCCTTGCTGTGCTCCCCTCTTCTTGAGCACTTGATCCACAAGGAAATATCTTGTCCTGGACTAGAAGGAAGCTGCCATCTCTTCTGTAATGGAAAGTGGAGAGAGAGAAGGGGAAATTTGGGCTGGCACCTATATTCCAGGATCCTAAATGGGGCAGAGCTCCTATGAGTGCTGCAGCCTTCAAGCTTTGTGTCCCTGCAGGGCTGAGAGGCAAAACACTTCAGTCCAAGGGTGGAAGGGATTGGTTGGCCCACCATAAGCCTAAAATAGTGTCATTTTTGGGTCATTAACTTTTCCTGGCTGCTGCTCTGGAAATGAAGCTCAGTGCCATGCTGAAAACTCAATACAGCTAGATAGGAATTGTAAAATTGGTCAGGAAAAGCAAATGGCACAAATAAGTGCCTTGGTGCAGCCATGGGCTGGCAAAGGCTACACAGGAGTGTTAACATTGCTCTGCCTTTATAACAGTTCAGGAGTGAGAGGCACAAAGTGAACTCTGGTTTTAACCTGCACTGCATGATCCTCCATCAGGAAAAGAAGATTTGATCCATGAATGTGGTGTTCAGAACCACCCTGATGCAGTACCTGTGTTCTGTGGGAGTGGGATGTTCCAAAAGGGGGCATTCTTTGATCAGGAAGGCAGTTTTTCCTTAATGTTTGCAATGGCAAAATGATTTTTATAGTAGAGATCTCATTGAAAATTCAGGAAGCAGCCAAAGTTAACAGCAGTCTGCTCTGTTGTGTGAGGATCCCTTGCCATATTTGCTCTTAAACCTAATTAAACATGACCATCCATTTAGGAAAAGACCCTCTAGTATCATTTTCCAAAAAGTTTTCTTAATTCAATACATTATCACTTTATACCATGACATTTTGCCCAGTGATGGGGACATTTCTGCTAAAATTGTGATGTGATTGCAGCTGGAGTTTGCTGTGTGTTCTTCCTGTGAGCTCTCATGATCTCTGTATGAATTCCAAATACATGGTATTTCATTAACACACATTTCTTCTTGTTGATATTTCTGTTGATTGAGTCAAATTCCTTCTGCACAAATTCCACGGTAATTATGAAGAAGAAGCATGTTCCATGCTCCCTTTTTGGTCTGAAACCTGCTCCGGCAAATGGCATTTGATTCTTCTCTCCCAGTTCAAGTGGAGTTTTCATTTTCACACCAGAGGTGTCTGAAATTCCAGAATAGGGACATAGTGCAGCAAGGCAGAAATAGAAAACTTTTAACAGGGAAAATACAGATTTAATACAGTGAAAACCAAAAAACTGAAACTCTTAAAATACCTCTCTGAACAGTGTTTGAGTAGTTTTTGCAAAGCTGAGAAAGAAATCCCAACAGCTTTGGGGGAAGGAATGGCCTTGGGCAGAAAAGTGAGGCCAGGGTGGCCCTGGAGCTGGAGAAAGAGAATTGAGCTGAGCTCTCCCATGTGTGTGCTCACTCCAGAACATGAACAGGATTGGCTTTGCTCTACACTTCTATGTTTTCCCCCCAAAAAATAAGGCTATTTAGAAAAATAAAAGTATTAGTACATGTTTGAGTGTGAGCATCTTACTGGAAAGCCACGTTGTTATATACATGTCTATAAATCTTATATACCATGAGTTAATTTCAGCTTTCACCCTTAGTCACAGAGATTCAGCCTTTCCAAAAAGAGCTGTTAACAAAGATGTGGTATGAATGGGAAAAAATATCTCATTTATCCATGGCAAATTACAGGACAAAGTTCTCCTATGTTTCATTAGTGCAATCCATAGTACTTCACTTATTTGACCATCATTTGTCTGGCTTTCTACGAGGGCAACAAAAGCCATGGAGCATCTAATGTCTGTCAGACTGATCAGTCTGAGGAGGTTTTTGCTATTGAATACATTTTTTTATGGCATCTTGACAATAGCACTGAGTTCTGTTCCCCTCCAGGCTCAGGCAAACCAGACAGTTGCCTGGAGCAGATGAAGTGAAATGGCCGTGGCCCTTTCCCAGTGCTGCAGCAAAACCCCTGCATGGCCAGAGCAGCTCCTGCTGCTGGGCAGAGCATCATCCTGGAGGGAAAACAAGGCAGGTATGGCCAGCAGGAACAGGGAGAGGGAGCCTGCCCAACAGCCACGGGAAATCTCTTCCTTTTCTATCCCATAGTCAGCAGAGAGCCACACACACTCTGCAGGGTAACCTTTTCCTTCTGTCTTGCTCCTCTCAGCCATGGCCCAGCTGAGCTCTGGCCAAACCCTTAGCTCCTGTTTCCAGGATACAAACATTCCATACTGCTGTGCTGCTGGGAAAACTGGCATCCACCTGTGATGGCCAGGATGTCTGCTCAATGGCCATGGGTGTCACTTTGAGACAGCAATATCTCATTGATGTGCAGAAATAATAAATACCTCCAGCGCCTCTCCTGGAGCTTGTACACATTCCTCTTGTAGTGAACACTAAATATTGCCCACCTGCACCTTGCCCACCTGCATTTTCCCTCCTGGTTAACTGATCCCACTTGGTTCCTCCTTCCCCTCAGTCTGCTGCTGTGAAGAGACTTTACAGGGCATCTCTGTTCCTCTTTGAGAAAATGACTCTGTGTGTTGGTATTTGCTTTAGGATTGGCTTCTGGGTAGTATTAATCATTAATTCCAATAAACTTCAAGGTTTGAGCCCCATTTTCGTGTTAAAGTTTTACAAAGAACATTTAGGATGAAAGGTTCAGAATAAACGTGAGGTAAAATTATACTGGGTTTGAATAGCTCATGTATTGAAACCACCACGAGTGATTAGCTTTTCCTGTTTGGTCATTAATTTTGGCTGCAGGCACACTTTAAAGAAAGCAGAAAGCCCATGGAGAAGTCACACCAGGCCTTTGCATCTGTCCTTTCCACCAGAAACAGCATTCCTGTTTGCTGTCCTGTGTGACCCTGGGGGCTATCCTGTGCACCTCACTTGTGCCAGAGTGTCCCCATTCCCTGGAGCCCAACTCCAGGGGAGCAGTGGGCTCCACGCTGGGACCTCTCTCTGTGTTATCTCCTCTTGGCTTTGGTTGCATGTGAAAATTCAGCTCTCTCTGGTTTACTCCCTCAGGGACTTGGGTCTGTTTGGGGACAGGAGGTGTATTTAATTCTCTTTATCCAAATACCACTGTGTTTCTTCTCCTTTTGCTAACTTTTAACCTGCTGTTGGATCTGCCTATCCCATGGTAATATTTCCAGCCTTGTGTATCTGGCTAGTCAGTGGGAAGGACAGTTCCCAGAGCAACTGCTGCAGTAAATGCTTTTTGGCATCCAGATGTGTATTCTGTCATTTCCCATGCCGTGCGTGCGCTGTCTCTCGCAGCCATGGATCAACAAGTGTGGACAGCTCTGGAGGCATCTGGTGCTGTTATTTCTGCTCTCTCTATTTCTGGTGCTGTTATTTCATTGCTGACACTGAGGAGGTGCTTCCTCACAAGAAACAAACCCACTCCTGTGTGACACCTGTGCTGTTACAAAGGGACCTCGGCAAAGTCAGCAGCAAATCTGCTTTTCCCTTCAAGTTTGACTGGCTTGTGCAAGTGGGCAATTTATTCTCCATTTCAGCCTCAGATATAGTTGGAAGCTTCCCACCAAAGAGGTTGTTTGGATGCACTATTTAAGAGCACAATTCCCAGACAGGTGCCCCAGGATGGGAAGCTGATCCTGCCCTGACAAACCCAAGCTGTCATTAATCCTGCTCTGTGTTGGATCTCTCTTCCAGAGTTGCCCTGGGTGACAGAAAGTGAATGCACAGGAGATCTGGGACTCTTGGTGCTGCTTTATGCCTTGCTCCTATAACTGCAGAAAACATTTAATCCATTTTATTCCAGCAAAATGAAATTTAGATACACAATTAAGAAAAATGCCTCCCATGGGATTTCCTGTAGCCCTAATAGCTGGATTTGCTTTCTGCCATTATGAAAAAATTGTACAAAGGATCTACAGATTCAGAAGCTATAATGGGTAACTTTCAGCTCTTTGAATTATTTAATTATTCTTCCTCTATCTGTACCATATGCTAAATAATGCTGGTAAATTTGACTGTGATTTTTATTGTTTTACAGTCTTGAAACATTCATAATCTTGGCTAATCCTAAAAGTGTTTGCTTGGGAGCCTTATTCATTATTTAGGCCAAAATATTCCAAAATGTCTGTTGGCTCTGGGGCATTGCTTTTTTCTGAGTTTTAGTTGGGTTTTCTGAACTTGTTTTTTGGAGCAGTGCAGAGCATTCCCCTTCCACTGGTGAGGGCAGAAGTTTCAGAGGAATAGTTCTGCTTCCTTCAGAGGAATATCTCTGTGCTGCACTGAGGAGCAGGTGCATGGTGGGGCTTTTCTGTAGGAGGAGTGGTTTCTGGTGATTGCTGGACACAGGGCTGGACTTTAATGAAAAAATTAAGCTTTAGAGATGTGGAGGGAAGAGGGTGACACACAGGCAGGGTGAGTGGCACTGTGGCACCAAACACTGTCTCGCTCCATGGCTGTGAGGTGCTCTGAGCAGGAGTGGGGCTGAACACCAAAGAAAGGGGAGAGAGCAGAGGACAAGTGAGGGAAGGAGAGAGCTGAGCCTGGGTCTGCAGGAGAACATTTGAAGTGAACCACAGAGAGCAGTAAGAGCCCTCTTGCCTGTCTCAGAGTGCTGTGGCAAGGAGAAGCTGCTGCTGCTGCTGGAGCTGTAGAGCTGCACGTGGAGGAGCAGGAGTGTTTCAGTGCAGGACGTGCAGCAGTGCTGCTCCTCACCTGTCCCGTGGTACCTGGTTCTTTCTGCCAGCACAGCTCTGCACTGCAGCCCCTGGGCTGAGGTTTCCATGTGCTTTCCTTCCCCTGCAGAACCTCCTGCAGAACATCTCCCTGTGCTGCTGGGTTGTGAGGTGCTGCCGTGTGTTCCCAACACTGTAGATTAATAAACCTGAACAAGCACAGCCTCTAATGACAGCAGCCTGACCAACCAACCAGCTTTGGGAAGCAAACTGCATTTACTTCCCATGCTCAGCTCAAAGTGTAGCAGTGATCCTTGACATTAATTATACAGACTTTCACACAGCACATGTACTTGCAGAGAAAGGACATCTACTACAAAACTTGTGCACAGTCAAGCCTTCCCATGCTGGTGATGAATATTTATGCCAAGAATGTGGAGTGCAAGGTGGCATCTTCCTTGATGGATTGGGGGCTAGATGTTATGACTACATTATTTAGACCACTTTATTATAAGGGTTACAGTTTTTATTGCCTGTTGCAATGCAGAGAGATACAGTAGATCTTCCCAAAGATCAAAGTGTGTCTCTAGGGCAGCCAGTAAATTAGGGGAGATTATAAATGAGTGCATAGTCATTGATGTCTTGAGAGCTCGGCTCAAGAGATCAGAGAGTATTCTTTCCCCCTTTCTGTTCATAAGTGTCTTTCCAGAACAGATTACTTTTTTTTTTACACTTAAAAGCAATATTCATGGACTTCATAAGAACAAGCATTTCAGTAGGACATTCTCTGATCACATCACTCCCTGTTGTATATGGACTTATTATGGACTGCTGCTTGCCTGTAATGCAGGCTCCTGGAGGCTGATGGCAGGAATGTGTGTTTGGAGGATCGTATCACTTAACTCATGTCATCATATTTTACAGCAAGCACAGCCTCTGTAGGAACTCTCTCACCAGAGTGGGAGCTCTTCAAAACTCTGTTACGAGGTGCAAAGAGTATATGAAGCAAAATAAAAGCCAATTAGAGAACACTTCACTATCCTGAAAGGGGAAATTATAGCTATGGTGGGGAAACGTAAATATAAACCAAATCACACTATGCCAAAAACTGCAAATAAAACCCCCCAGAATAAGCATCCATTTCATGAAGGGATTTGAAGTTAACTTTTAATATCCAAGTTGGGAGAGAAGTCAGAATTGTGTCTTTGAGCAGAAGATGGAACAGAGCTCTCATTCACTACTACAAATCTGGAGTCTCTATATTGTAAGAACAAACTGCATCTCAAACATTTAAAAACTTTTTTTTTTTAACTTTCTGTATATCGCATAAAATAGAAAGACTCAATAAAAAAAATCTCAAACCATAGTTTTCTGGACCACTCAGCTTTAGAGAAATGCTTTGTGGGGAAATCACCACTACAGAAATAAGTGAGTAGGATAACATGATCAAGTTTTATGGCAGTTATCTGCCTTAGTGGAGACACCAGCCTTAGGTTTTCAGGGATGGCTTTGATTAACTCATTCCTCCTAGTGCTGGTCAGTCTGGGAAGTTGAAGCCTGGTGATAGTTCCTTGTGGAAGGAAAGACTTCTAGTGCAGTATGGAAATCAATGAGCAGATCAGTCCATAGTGCTTTTCCACCTGTCCATCTGCTCCTGTAGTAAAGTGAATGACTCAGGTAACATAGCAATAGTTCATTTTTCTGCCCTTGGACAGCTGAGTCAGTTTTCATCAGGAATGTGTTACCTTTTCCTTCAGGTGTGTTCTGAGCCACGAGCCAAGTTCCTCTGAGTTCAGTAAAACAGATGTTCTGCCTTTGCAGTGACAGGAAATGGTCAGTGCCATTCGTTTTATTGCTTGTTTAAATTGAGGATTGACCATCATGAAAATACCATGCAAGGGGTCAGGTACAGCAAACATGGTTTTGATAGGTTTGGCATTCAGAATAGTCTGAATATCTGGTTAGGTGGAGAGGTTGGTATTGATCTGCTAGTCTTGGCTTTGTGTGGTGGGGCCAGGTCCTGTGCAAGCAGTGGGAGGAGGTTTTGCATGAGCTGTAGATTTCATGATTGACCACTGAAGTCTGCATGGTCACAGGGTACAATGTTACCAGCCCTCAGCACTATTTCCAAGTGACCTGTACATTCTCTTTTTTAACTTTATCCATTCCAATTACTCAAAGGAAGCCAAAGATACCACAAAGATGCCATAAAACCCATTTTGACTGAAAAGAACAAGGTGGAATGTCCACGGCAGAAGTAGTTTCTGGACAACGATCAGTTTGCCAAGATGAAACGTGCCATTGTGGCACAGTGCTGAAATGCTTCACTCCTCACTGGAGAGGCTTTGGATGTGCCTTTGCCTTTAATCTTCTCTTGCCATGACTGGTAAGACTGATGAGGACTGGCAGCCAGCACCAGCAGAGCAGTGGATTTTGTTCTGAAGATCAGCATGTCTTGGATTGTGACCAAGTCACAGATTCCTTGAGCTGAGGCAATACTACAAGTCGTAGATATCCCTTGGCCACTGTAGCTGCCACAGGAAAATTGGACATGGAAGTTTGGAAAGCAACATCTCTTTGAAGATGGCACCATTTTGATGAGGAAACCCAGTCTGTAAGACATCCCTGATGAAACCTGCAGCTGTGTAAATGGCATGAAGTAAATCTCAGCTGTAAATAACATGGTGTGGTTGTGTTTGCTGTGTTGGCACTGGAGCTGACCTCGATGAGTGACAAACCATGGAGTGACACGGACCGTGCTGTCCCCACTGCAGCGCTGGTGCAGCTCAGTTCCTGAGGGCTCAGCTTGGTTTCGGTGAGCAGCAAAGCTGTGAAACATCTGCTCACAACTGTAGCAAAAATGATGGGATCAGTTCTTACAGAAGGAAATTCCTGCTCCCCAGGTGAATTCCCTTGGAATTTGTTTCCCCCTCTGGACACAGAGGATTTGATGAGTGACAGAAAGCCATGTCAAGAATAGGTCTGATTGTTGATGCTTTTTCATATGGAGAGGAGTGGGTTTGTTGGGGAATTTCTTTGCTTGAAATGTGTAGCTTGTTTTCTAAGATGATCCCAGAGGGATTTAATTTTTGTCTTTATGGCCTTATGCTTTTCCACCTACCCCTACAAAATACATCAATTTTTGAAACTTGACGTGATACTTTCTTAAATGTCAGTTTGTACCAACTTTGAGGACATCTTTTGCTGCTTTCACAGAAACTCCAAACTCTCTAATTCCCTGCCTTTGTTCAGAGGCCTTGATTACCCACTTTGGTTGTTACACAGTGTAGCTGTTTGCTTTATTGTTAAGATCCATCTGAGGACAAGCAAGGTTGAATGGCCAAGGCAATGTAAACACATGTGACTAATCCCTCTGATCTAGTGCTGTTTGGGCTTTAATATTCTGGGCTGAAAGATAATGTCTGAATGCCCCTGTCAGAAGGGCTGGGAAAGAAACAAGAAACAGCTTCCTTTGGATCTGAAAAATAATCTCACAAGGCTGTAAGGTGGTAAATTGAGATTTGGATCATTAAAATATGTTTAATTGTTGGGGTTTTTGGGACATGATGAGTGTCTGAGACAACCTCTCATTGAGGTTTGAGTGTTCTGGATATACTTAAATAGCTTATTTACCCCTTTCATGTTTTTGGACAGAAAAACAATACACTTAAAACATTTTAGCTTTGAAGGTATGCCGGAAAAAATTCAGTCCCTTTCTGCTGTGATGGAAACGTGTGGGAATCTAACCTGAGTTATCTGGAATGATGTGTTTTCTCCATGTTCCTGGATTGCTACTCTGGTTCTCAGTTCCTTCTGGGTAAGGAAGCTTCTACATGAATCACAGATTGTTCATCAATGTTTGTCTTCCAAAAACAGGTGAATTGACTCAGTAAAAAAACACTTGGCCTCAGAAATGTAGGTGCTGGTCTACTGTAGTAAATGCTGTGAAAAGTGATGGGAAGTTCAGAGATGTTTGAGTCAACCATGGATGAATCCTTTTCCTCTGGGGAATGTAGTATTGACCAAGTTTGGGCAATGCTCTGAGACACAAGGGGGATTGTTAGGGTGTCCTACACAGGGCCAGGAGTTGGATTTGCTGGTCTTGATGAGTCCCTTTAAACTCAGCATAACCTGTGATTCCATGTTTCTAGTTTTCTCCTGGAACCTGAGGGAAGTGATCGAGTTCAGAGGATGCAAAACACTGAGTTTTCAAAAGCCCTGCTGCCCGTCGGACAGGTCTGTGCCCTGAGCCCGGCCGGGCTGGGCAGAGCTCCGCCATGTCCGTGAGGGCAGGGCTGGCCAGGCTATCGGGGCCGAGCTCCGCCATGTCCGTGAGGGCAGGGCTGGCCGGGCTATCGGGCTCAGCACCGCCGCGTCCGTGAGGGCACAGCTGGGCTGTCGGGCCTCAGCTCCGCTGTGTCCGTGCGGGCAGGGCCGGCCGGGCTGTCTGGCTCAGCTCCGCCATGTCAGTGAGGGCACAGCCGGGCTGTCGGGTCTCAGCTCCGCCATGCCCGTGAGGGCACAGCCGGGCTGTTGGGCCTCAGCTCCGCCATGTTCGTGTGGGCAGAGGCGGCCGGGCTATCGGGCTCAGCACCGCCATGTCAGTGAGGGCACAGCCGGGCTATCGGGCTCAGCACCGCCATGTCCGTGAGGGCACAGCCGGGCTGTCGGGCCTCAGCTCTGCTGTGTGCGTGCAGGCACAGCCGGGCTATTGGGCCTCAGCTCCGCCGTGTCCACGAGGGAAAGGCCGGCCGGGCTATCGGGCTCAGCTCCGCCATGTCAGTGAGGGCACAGCCGGGCTATTGGGCCTCAGCTCCGCCGTGTCCATGAGGGAAAGGCCGGCCGGGCTATCGGGCTCAGCTCCGCCATGTCAGTGAGGGCACAGCCGGGCTGTCGGGCCTCAGCTCCGCCGTGTCCGTGAGGGCAGGGCCGGCCGGGCTGTCGGGGCAGGGCCGGCCGGGCGCATCTGCAGGGCTGGTGGGCCGTGAGCTGATTGCCATTGATCGGGATGCTGCTGACACCCGCTCCGAGCGCCCGCTCCATCGCCATGGCAACCAAGAGCCCGAATACTTGTCCACATACTTTAGGAACCTCATTAAATCAGGCAGCAGGACAGCAGCTGTGGGCTCAATGTGTTAGGCTGACAGCCGGGGACTCGGTTTATGATGCTCAGGTGATTTTTGGCCCTCTCTAGGCCAAACTGTTGAGAACGCGGGGCTGGTGGGACAGATGGCAAAATAAATAAATATTGCCAATATGTTTAATGTGCACACATCTTCTGAGAGGTGCAAAGCAACCTCGCTCAGTCTTATCAACTCTGGTGATTTTAAACAAAGCATAAATAAAGCATAAAAGAGCTGAACTGAGCTGAGGGTTTTCTTAAAAATTTATTTAAGAAGATGATTTTAAAAGCAAATGGATTGAACTGCAGGCTCGTAGCAGATCTCATAGCTACGGGCTTGTAGCAGATCTCATAAAATGTTGCATAGATATAAGCAATTAAAGTTCTCTATCTCGACATATAATCATGGAAATTCAGCTGTGCAAGGCCCAGATCTTGAGAGGTTGATTCCATTTTCACCAACTCCATGAGACTCTGCCAGAGGTAACATCAGTGGAATAATATCCAAGATTTCTTCATCAGAGGAATTTCTCATGCTTCAGCAGAATTAAATACTCCAGTAACGTCCTCAAATTTGGGTTTCATCAAGCTCTGTTGCACTCCCCTGAACTGGGGTTTGGAATTATTAGCACAAAAGGGACTTTATACCGTGAGGCTAAGCTAAAGATAGATTTAGCCCAAAACCACTCTAAAATCATATACAGTGCATTATATGTGATAATGATTGCAATTATTCCATATTCTTCATAGTTCACCTACTTTGACTTAGGGTGTTAGGAAGCAGTAAAGTCAGAATGTAATTAGACACTTCATGTCCTGGTATTTTGCATAATTCTGAGTTGGTCTGGACTTTCCCATTATTGCACAAATAAAGTGGGAAAATGGTGGCGTGGAGTTCTCTTTCTTCTTTTTAACACAGATAAAATCAGTTACATCACTGAGCAATGATTCCCTTTGGCCAAAGGTGGTCATCCAGAGGATATTTGTGATGCCAATAATTTCCAAAAGATCAAAGAAAGCAAGGAAAACACCAAACTATGTGAAATATGGCCTACCAACTTGAAGATCTCAAAACTGTTATGCTCAACAAGAGGTGAAAAATAGTAATGCTGTCATCCAGGTGCTTTAATTTTTTGTGATAGGGAATGACAGATGCCTCAGCCCCTGAACTATAATTTGTAGATTCTAAACAAAGAACCTCAATTAGTAAAGCAATTATTAATATTGGCTGGATTCCATTCTGCCCAGGGTCTCAGACTGTACCCAGTCCAGTTGGCTGCCCAGGACTGTCTGACCTGGAACTTAAATTAATTTGATAATTCCTTACATGATTTGGAATTGCTCCGGATCCTTAACCACAGAGACAGGACTGAGTCCTTTGTTTTGAATTTGGGTTTTTTTGGCAGCCATTGATGGTGACATTTAAAATGGTCACAGATCATGGGGCATGGGCACCAAAATGTGAAGGTTTCCACCTGTCTGGCTGATGTGTGGTGTGCAGTAAGGAGATTTTCTCTCAGCTGGAGGACTGTGGATGCCCACCCACAGTGCTGGGACCAAAGACAGAGACCTCTCAAGCTGAGCATCTCTTGTGGGGATTCCTCTTGTGGGGTCAGTTTGGCTGCCCTCAATGCCCACCTCTCTTTTGTCCCCAGACTGGTTTGCAAAAGCAGAGAATTGCTGTTGTTAATCTGATGGATGAGCACTGCTGGAGATGGAGACACCTAGAAAACCTGGAGGAGGAAGTGGTGGAGTCACCATCCCTGGAAGTGTTTAAAAAACGTGTGAATATGGCTCTTAAGGACTTGGTTTAGTGGTGCCCATGGTGGTGGTGCTGGGTTGACTGTTGGACTTGATGATCCTGAAGGTCTTTTCCAACCTGAATGATTCTCATTCTGAGATCTGAATCTAAGGTGGAGAATGGCACTTGAAGGTTCATATTGCTTCCTTTGGCTTAAAGAAATGCATTTTCTCATGGAAAGGAAATCTAGTGAGGGATTAATAAATCCATAAAACCAGCCTCATGCTCAAAGAAATCCTTTGTCTCCAAATATTTACTGGAAATAAACATTTCCAGTGGTCTGGCCACTCCAGAACAGAGCTATCTACCTGAGATGAGCCTTTGGTCTCACCTCAAGCATCACCATCCTTATGCTGAACTTCCATGGGTTGGATTTCTGTCTGGAGGCACAGCTGCATTTTGGATATAGCTGTTGGGAAGATGGGAATGCAGGCATGGGACAGAGTGGGTTCTCTCTGTGGTTCTGCAGGGTTTCCATTAATTGCATTAAAGATTAAGCAGTTCCATTGGATGGACCCATCTGGCCTTGCCCACAGACCCTAGTGCAGGTACCTAAAATATCAGTCAGTCAATAATTAAGGTGCATCTGTCAGGGGAACTGTCAGGATATGTCCCTTAGAATAACATTTTCAGACTGCTCCAGCCATTTTAGGAATATGATCTGTACTATACATGGAAAATTGGATCTTTTCTTCTTTTGGCAGGTGTATTTCCTCATTCACCGTCTTTAATTCTTTTGTGTATTTGGAATTCTAAATAAGTGCATTGCTTTATATAATTCATGATCAAGGACACTTGTTATGCAGCTAATTTTATTCCATCCATTGAAAAGCAAAATGATACAAATACCTTTCTTGACTGTGTGAATAAGATGAGCGAAAAGAATCTAAATTTAATGACCAAATCTGGGTTGCTTTTCTCCTGCAGCAAACTCCAGGGAATCTGCTTAAGGAACCAATGAGCACAGAATCAGGGTTTAGATGTGGCTGTTTTACCTGGGAGAGCTGAAGGATTGGCTTAACAGCGTTTTCCATGAGTCCTGCACAGGAGAGGAGTAATGCCATGGCATCTGCAGATAATATGTGACTGTCAGGTGCAGGCAGTGGGTGATAAAAACAGTTTTTGGTCTCCAGCATGACCCATAAGAGCTCGAGGAAAGCTGCTGGGGCATCCCCTGCCCAGTGTTGCTCAGCAGCCCTGATGAACAGCCCCTCTTGGGGCCAGCTGTGCTCTGCCAAGTGCGGCACCAAATGTCTGGGACACGGCTCTGTCGGCGCTGCTCACCTCCACTGCACAGGGCACTGGAGGCTGTGTGGGTGTTGGTCCTGGAAAAGTACATTGCAGTCCTGAGTTTTGATAGAGTAAAATTACTCTCTGAGTCATAAATGAAGTGATTTAATGGTTAGTCTGTACAAAAAATATCCAAAATAATGTCATACAACGGAAGGGAAAATCTTATTTATAGTGGCCAATCATTAGTAACTGACACAGAAGCTGCCCATTTCATCCCTGTAGTGACACCTTTATTCCTTTCTCATATTCATTTTATGGGTTCTCACTTAACAGATAAATATTTGCACCATATAATTAAAATTAATTAATTTTTAAAATGACTCATTTAAAATGACTTTTAGTAAAACCAATTAAACAGCAAATATTAGTTTTGCTTTGTATCAGTAGTTTAAAAATGGCTTTTTAAGTTGGGCAGTAAAATACAGCTCAGTGAATGCACCTGTATTTCTAATTAAGCAATCCACATAGAAAAAAATAACAAGAACACTTTCAAATGATAGCAAGTGAAAACCAATTCAGCTTCCATTTTAGTATTTATTGTGCCCAAAGATAATTCTGAAATCTCATCAACTCCTGAGACTCCAGCAAAGTTATTAAATTTCTGTCTTCACTCACGGACATTGCTGAAGAGTTGGCTGAAATTAAGGTCCATGACAGGCAGGAGTCCCGTGGGAGTCAGCAGGGTTATATTAGCACGGGAGGAAATCAGCTGTCCTGGTAACTTTAATTTCTTTTCCCAAATCCTGTAACAAATTCCATTTCATTATGCACCATTAAAGCAGTTCCATGATGGGACTGATGGGTTTCCTTCTCCATGTTTCAGTGGAGCAGCTGGAGACATGAGACAGTCCATGGACCATTTTAGAAGAATTACCTAAAACTTCTTGGTCTTTTTGTCTCAGAAGGTTTTAGTTTACACTTTAAAGGAAATCCACTGTGAGATAAAGGCCATCCAGTTGGGAAGAACCATTTCCCAGGTTTTTCTGAAAGCACATGAATTTGTGCATGCTGCAGACAGACACCTCACTCATTCTCAAGTAGAAATGACCATTTTTTCAGCAACAAATTAGTAATAAAAAGAAAACTGGTCAGTTTCTGTAAGACCAACCAAATTCCACATAAAAACAATGTTTCATTTTGTATTTACAAAGCAGCTCTGGTCCATTTTTCTTCTCCCATGCTGACCCCATGACGATGGCAGTGAACCATAGAAGATTCTGGTTCCTGCTGGTGTCTGATGTGACTAATTCAGACACTCAGAACAACCCAACAACTCCCTGCCAAGTGTTTCAAGGTGAAATTCCCCATCACTCCTTTGGAAAAGCAGAGTATAGGGTCTGAAAAGGAGTGTGCTGTGTGGGGGTTCTGCACCATGGAGAATATGTTGGATAGAGCATCCGCTCCCCTGAGACCAGGGTCATCCCACCAGGACTTCATCTTGGAGATGCTGCCTGTGAGGGAGCTGTCCTCATGGGCAGGAAGGGATGAAAAGCAGGTTCAGATTCAATTTATTCTTTCCAGAGCTTGTGTGACTGGGTAGATGATGTGTTTGGCTCTCTGCTGGCCCAGGGCTAGTGCACATCCTATAAGAAAGGGATTGGCCACTTGGCAAAGTCCCTTTGTGAGGCAGTAGATTGTCAAATAGCCCCTCCAAACCTCATTAGCAGCAGCACGTGGACTGATCTGTCCATAAATTCTGGGGAATTGGGAGGCGGAGGTGTTCTTCAGCAGCTGTATCATTGTGCAGATTAGTTTTCAAGCACTGCCATACTTTGAAAATTAATCTCTTTTAAATGGAATGTTCATTTAAAAGTGATGTTTAATGATGTCTAATGCATCCTGAGATGCTGGCAGGAAAAGGTTTGTTCTGCAGCTGACAAAGGAGGGCGGGGAGCTAATTAACAAAGACAATCAAACTTTCATTAGTATTACTAAAGCCTGCACCTTAAAATGTTTTGCTGCAAACAACTGCTATTTGTGTTTCCAAACGCCATCCTTTTGTATCAGTGCTTCCTTTAAAGATGCTTTATTGTGTGGCTTTCTAGGTGACACCACATGTAATAGATTTCTTGGAAATAGGGTTTAGCCATTAACCATGAGGATGTGTGTCATTATTTTCTTCAGCTAGTGCCTGAAGGTGAAGCTGAGTGAATTTAATGCATTAAGAAAGGTAATTATCAGATAATCTTGATTGCCAAGGTTCTTCCTTCTCCAGCAAAAACTGATGGTGGCATAATCTGTGTACACGAGCATCTCATTTTTCCTTTCTGACTTTGATTTAGGTCTGACAGCATTACACAGCATTGTTTCTCTTATTTTTGTATTTTTTCTGCTAATATTTCTTCCCTATATCTCATCTGTTTCCTTGTTCACCCTCATAAATTACGCTTCTTTTACCAACTCCTTTCCTTTAAGTAATAATTATATGGTCAAATGGATTGCTCTGCATTAAGGGCTAGAGGGGAAAAATTGGCAAATTTTCCAGTAACAGATTTTTTTCTCCTTTTCTGAAAGCTGAGGTGTAAGTTTGTCACAGCTTTCACAAATCTTCTTTCTCAGCAGTCATGCATCAAAGGCTTAGAACTGCAAATGAATTATTTTGATTACTGCTGCCTTGGGAAGATCTCCAGGGATGGGAGGTGCTGGGCTTAGCTACTGTCCATCCCTGCCGGGCCAAATCCTGCTCCCAGGGGAGGAGGGCATTAGGAATTTTGCCACTGACTTCAGTGGGGCCAGGATTTAGCATGGAGAGCACATTTTAATTTGGGGGAGAAAAAAAAAATCAGGCTCAGGCTCCTGTGAGGTTGAGTCCCCAGATTTGATTCAGCATTCAGTATTTTACTTCCCTGTATTTAGCCAGTATTCAGGTGAATGAGAGAAAAGACAAAATGAAGAATGCTTGAGGAGACAACAAGAAATAAAATGTAAAAAAAATTTCTTTCCAGATAATTGCATCATCAAAGAAAGAAACAGCTTTTCCTTCCCTGACTTTTTGCTTTTGTCTGATAGATCCTTGCAAATCTGACTTTGCCACCTCACTGGGCGAAAGATTAGAGATGAATCTATGATAAAACTAATGAGGATCTAGAGAAAATCATCAAACCCAAATAGACTTAGTATTTTCTGCAGGATACTTTAATCAGCTCACACACCCCTGCACTACAAGGCATGTAAGGTTGGTTTCATTAAGTTTTTTTCCTCCCCTTGGCAACTGGAAAGGGAGAAAGCTGGGACAGGAGGAATTTCCAAAGCCTCATCTCTTCTCCCCTTTTCCTTTGTCCTTATCCTTAGGACAAGCAAACCTGACAGGATGGGGCAGCCAGGTGGGGTCGGGCTCTTCTACTGGGAACAAGGGACAGGACTAGAGGAAATGGCCTCCAGCTGTGCCAGGGGAGGTTTAGGTTGGATTTTGGGAAAAATTGCTTCACCCAAAGGTTTGTCCAGCCCTGGCACAGCTGCCCAGAGCAGTGGTGCAGTCCTCATCCCTGGAGGGATTTAAAATCTGTGTGGATGTGGCACTTGGGGACATGGGGCAGTGATGGCCTTGGCAGTGCTGGCAGAGTTGGGCTCGATGGTCTTACAGGGCTTTTCCAACTGAAATGACTCTGTAATTCCGTGGTTCCCTCTCCTTTGGCAGTCTGGATGTCCCTGCCTCACTCACTGTGCAAGGAGCTCTGCTGTCCCCGGGTTTGTCACTGCCATGGAGCCGATCCCTGCTGCACTGCCTGCTCCTCCCTGGCTGACCTGGGGGTGCTCAGGCAAAGCCCAAGAGCTGGGAATCCCCAGGGGAAGCTGCATCTTAAATCACAGAAAATCCATGAAAAGTATTTACATGGTGGCAGTAGTGGATTTGCCAGGTAGCATGAGGCAAAGTTCTTGTCAAGGAGAGCAGATAAAATAGTCTCTTATTTTAATTAAAGTAATTATTCATGGGAGTCCAGATGTTTAAAAAAAAGAAAAAGAACAAGCCCCTTTGCCTAACAATGAATAGCAACATAAATTGCCTGAGTTCTCTGTGTCAGGACAATGGCTCTGCTAATCAATATATCTCTCCAGTTTTATAAAATAATGTTAATAGCTATTGCTGTCAATACTTCTATGGGAAATAATTTAATAGAAGATTATTGTCAATCTATTACTTTTTTTTTAAATCCCATTCATTAGAATTATATCCTTCTGTGAGTTGTCTGAAAAAAAAAAAAGGGCTCTGAAAAGGACTCCCTGCTGTACTAAATTCTATAGGCCTTCAGAGGAAATTCCATAGAGCTGTATTACATTTCTATAGATTTAATTCCTGGTGCTTTCTGTGGGAGTTTTTCCCCAGGAGGACATATGTGAGAGATCTAATGCTTTATTTGTATGTGCTTCAGTCCTTAGTTGTTTTCATCCTTTTTTTGTTTGTGGGCTACCAAAAAAATTTCCACTAGAACATGTGGGCTCTTGTGTATTGAATTTGCACTCAGTGACCATAGGCTTTGCTGCTTTATGTGGGAATTACTCCAGTGAATCTCTGGACAACAAATTGAGAACCACTGTTTTATTTATTTCCTTTATGCTGGCCATGGAATAGAAAATGTAACCACCACTCCATGTGTCTGGGAGCAGCTGAGAATACTCATAACACATTACTGTAATCATCACTGTTGTCATTTATTAATTTACACCAATTCACATCTGCTTTTCCAAAGTGAGGATCAGGCTGGAAATACCCCTCAAGTAAGAAAACAGGAGTAGTTTTAAACTACAATGAGTATTGCTGCCATGGTGTTGGTTGTTAGAGAAGCAGCATTAGGGGAATGGAGGGGATATTTGAGGAAAGAAATATACCCAGGCTGCTGGAAAACTCAAAATATGAGAGAGTGCAGTGAATAAAAAATCTACAACCATAGCAGTGAAATTTAGTTTGTGTTTGTGTGTCCAGTGGTTGTTTCTCACTGATACTCATTAAAATAAAAGAATCAGTGGCCTATTCTTTCCAAGATCAGCATTTTACCCCCATTTAGGTGTTCAAAGACAAAAGCAGAGCCTTTATACATTTGATAATTAGATTTCTTGACTTCTAGGCAGTGAGTGTTTGCTGTTGTATCCCTCTCAGTGCACAAGGCAGACAAATCTGTTGTGAAAGTGTTTCTGGCTCTGAGAAATCATGCAGATGAAGGAGCAGAAGTTTTAAATTATCCTGATGTAAAACAATTCTTGAGTCAGGGTAGACTTTTTTTAATGTTTTAGGAACTTTACAAATCCCCATGAATCAGTGCATTTGGAATCTTATGGAACAGGTTCAAAAACTGTCAAAAATGTCTATTCAATATTGAATATGCTTGCACTGTGAATAGCAGAGAGGAAAATTCAATGTCTGCCAAAGGAATGTAAAAAGGACTGATAAAACAAGCAGAAATCAGTTATTTCAACTCCACAAGGTTTTGTTTCTTTTTTCTTTCTCTCTCTTTTTTTTTTTTAAGTAAAAAAAAGACATAAACACAAAAGCTGCAGTTGACAGTGTCTCTTTGACAGCACTTTTGTAGCCATTTAAGCAAAACAATGCAAAGCAGCTTTCTGGAGGCCGCTGGCAGAACATACTGTAGCTCTCAAACTTCACACACACTGCTGAGAAATGAAATGTTTGACTGAGAAGCTGATGTGGGTTTGGCAACATTGCTTAATTGATAGTGTGAAAAGAAAAAGGATTCTGCTTCCACCATCTGCAACAGTAACAGGGACCAGCTCTTTGTCTGACAGCATCTGTAGCCTTCCTCCCACCTCTGCCTCACCAAAACAGGGGAATTGCAAGGAGACAGGGCAGCATGTGCTGGAGGATCAGAGTGTGGATTTCCTTTCAGGTTTAATTACTGGTGTGAAACTCCTCTTTGGTCTTCCTTATTCCTGTTGGCAGAAATGTTCTTTGGAGCAGGAGCTGGCTGTGCTGCATTGACCCTTCCAGCTTCACAGGTTGGTGTAAAACTCACCTGAGAGGGGTGAGGGGCTTTAATGTGGAATTTCCTTACTTAGGACTTCCAGGGCCACTTGTGCATTTGGGAATGGGATTGGGATCTCCTGCTAGTTACAAATTAAAAATCTTTTCCAAGCCATTCCAATCCTTTCTCCTCCTATCTGTCCTTCCCCTTTGAGGGAGAGCATTTTCTTGGCTTTCCTTGGTGGATCAGAGCATGGCTAGATTATTGCAACAGCCTCTCTCTGGCAATGACCAGTGCAGGGAAAATGCAAGAAATATCACCAAGGCCAGTTAATGGGCAAGCCAGACCAGTGCAGAACACTTCTGCCCAGTATTTATAAATCATGAGCTAAACAAAGTCCTGTTTTCTATGACAGAAAATTTAAATCACTCAGAAGAAACCCAAAGATTTGTTTTCAGGTAACAAGAGTGGTCTCTTGTGCAATTTCCCACACTTTTTAGTTCCTTTCTTGTTTTCCTTTTTAATATAGGAAGGGTCCCATCTAGTCCTGATGTGGCAGAACTTAAGCAAAGAGCAAGTTTCCCAATTTGTCAGACTTAGGAATAAAGTGCTTGGTTGTCAAATTTTGATATGAAAGAGACTTGCAGAAAGTCTCTGGTAAGCACAAAAGTTTTATCACAATGGCATTTCAGTTTCTGTAATGTTTAAGAGAGGAACTGTAGGGCAGTCTCTGCTGTAGTATAATCATCTGTGAAAATAATTTCATGTGATGAGAGAATTTGTGACTAAGAAGTTGCACTGTGCCTTGCCATTATTGGCCTAATCCTCCTCTGTGTCCATCCATCTGAATTCCATTCCCAATCTGCCTTCAGGCATGTTATGTACAATTAATAAATCATCCTGACTAACTCTGGTTTTTTCCATATATGTAATTTTGGCTGAATTGTTTTCACAAAGGAGGACAATATGATGCTTGATATCCAAGGCCTATATTTGTAATATCTCTTTTATTTAGTAGCATTTATCATGCTGCTCAGACAAGGTTGGAATCCTAATAAATCTGTACCCAGAAGTAGGGACCATGTGTTGCTCTACCAAGCCAATGGCAGATCAAGTGAGGAATACACTGGAGATGAAAGTGAACAGTTCAAAAGCAGGAGAAAATGAGCGCAATGTATTAAAAATCCATTTTCAGGAACTTTATACACAGTTCTTATTCGGACCCCTGAGCACAAAGCTTGCCCTCCTTGCTCTTGACAGCATTCCCACAAAGATTTCCTGGCTTTCTCCTATTTACACTCTGACTGCAGTCCAGCCTCAGTGCTGGAGGGGTTCTTCCCATTTTTCATTGAATGGTTTGGGTTGGAAGGAACCTTTAAAGCTCAGGTACTCCAATCCCCCTGCAATAGCAGGGACACCTTCCACTAGAGCAGGTTGACCAGAGCCCCATCCGATGTGACCTTGGGTGTTTCCAGGAATGGGGCATCCACCACCTCTCTGGGCAGCCTGTGCTGGTGTTTTACCACCTGAAAAAATCCTTGATCTAATCAAAATCAACACTCCTTCAGTTTAAAACCATTTTCCCTTGTCCTGTCACAACCAGCCCTGCTGAAGAGTTTGTTCCCCTCTTTCTTCCAGGCCCCTGTAAGTACTGAAAGGCTGCACTGAGATCTCCTTGGAGCCTCTCTTCCCCAGACAGAAAACCCCTGTTTTGGGAGTTACAGTTCAGAGAAGGACGAGGCTAAAAGCTGGAGAAATGCTCTGAGTCCATCAGCAATGCTGGGAATGCTGGTTCTCTTTGGAATTGGGATGGGATTGTGGAAGGAGAGAATCCCAGCAAGGGATTTTCACTCAGCCCACCCCACGCTCCAGCTCTCTGTGGGAATGAGCAGAACCTCTGGAGATGGCCAAAGCCATTCCCAGCACTCATGTCTACAGCAGAGTGAAGAAGTGACATTGTTTTATGTGAAGCATTTCAAGATATAATCCTTAAATGCTAACAAGTATTTCTTCATTTTTACACAGACTACCTGCAACTCAGACTTTTCCTAAAATGTAACTTTCAAAATTCATACCTTGAAAAACCTGTTTGCTGACTCAATTTGTTTATTTTTCTGGAGCTGTAAATAGACAAACACATTTTCTTGTAATGGTGCAACCCAGAGGGAGGCATTCAAATGTCCTGGCCACAGAGGAGATGACCCCTACTCTTGTGACTTGTAATTAAGAGCCTCTCATTTAAACTGCCAGGAGTGTCTGCTCATTCTGCCACTTGTTTTAACTCCAGCTGGCTAACAAGAAAAAAAAAAAAAAAAGAGTTTTCTTGCAGGTTTTTATCTGCAGAAATCACTGCAACCTGTTGTGACTGGTATAGATCTGTGAGAGAAATTATAGCAATATTTTGATGTGTAGTGGTAATACTTCTGTCATCGACACTCAATGCTGAAGGCAGAGATAACTTCAGCAGGAGAAGGATTAGACAAAGTAATCTGCAATAAATAAATTTGGTCTGGGCTGTAAATCACTTCAGAATTCTTCACAGCGTTTTGTCTTCCTCACTGGGCTTCAGATATCTGGTGTCTTCACTGCACTTGACAAGTGTTTGTGTCTCTACTCTAATCAGGAATTTGAGCAGGACAGCAGTTGGGAAGGTTCTGAAATACGAGTTTAGATTTTTACAATTGAAATTTTAGGGTTTTTCCTCCCCAGAAACCTAAGAAACATTTTAGGAGTTACTTGATAATCAGTAAGGCTGAAGAAAAGACTGCAGGGAAAGCAGAATGTTATTCAATGAAAAGCTTTCTGAAAACTTGCAAATTTGATTTTATTTTAGTAAAACAAATCTAAAGTTTTGGAAAAAAAAATATCCACTGAAAATAAAACTAAATTTTCTTTCCTTTCAGTTGACAGTGTGCTGTCTTTTAGTAGACAAAATTCTGCTGCTATCACTGCTTATGTACTGTACATGTGTGTCACTTCCCCAACTTGTGTACAGTATTTAAAGCCATGCCTTTCTTACCACTTTGTAATAGAAGAGAGAAGAACAGTTCATCACATTTTAAAGTGGTTTTTTTTTCCTTCCATGGGACAGAACAATGTTTCTGAAGAAGAGGTTTGTGTGTTCATGGTACCCAAGAGCTCATGAGGGGCTGTGAGGCACCAGAAGCAGCCTGAGGAGCCTGGAATGATCTGAGCTGTGCTGTTTGGAGCTGCCTGGCTCTGCCTGGCACAGGCAGCACCGTTATCACCTCCTCCAGTGATGTGCTGCCAGGGAGGCTTCCTGGGGACTGCAGCTCAGCATGCCCGGAGCCCTCCCGCAGCTCCTGAGCCAGGCAGCACCTTCCCCTCCGTCCTGGGACACCCAATGGCTCCAGCTCCCCTCCCCTTCCCTTTCCTTCCCTTCCCTTCCCTTCCCTTCCCTTCCCTTCCCTTCCCTTCCCTTCCCTTCCCTTCCCTTCCCTTCCCTTCCCTTCCCTTCCCTTCCCTTCCCTTCCCTTCCCTTCCCTTCCCTTCCCTTCCCTTCCCTTCCCTTCCCTTCCCTTCCCTTCCCTTCCCTTCCCTTCCCTTCCCTTCCCTTCCCTTCCCTTCCCTTCCCTTCCCTTCCCTTCCCTTCCCTTCCCTTCCCTTCCCTTCTGTGTTTTCCACTTCACACTTGGCTAAACCTCCCCTGGATACGAGCGTGTCGCCGTGCATTTCCCCACTCCTCATGTGGCATGCCTTGCAGTTAGCTCATTCTTTCTGCTGGATAGAACCTCAATACATTAAGAAAAGGATTAGTATGTGCAAAGCACAAAAAAAAAAAAAAAAAAATCAGAATACTGGAGAGTACTTAATTGGCCAACTGCCGTCAACCATTTCAGCACTTGCATCTTCCGAGCTGCTTGCACTGTATTGTTAGAGGAGAATAAATCATTTGACACAACTAGGTTTTCGAAAAATATGTGAAAACCATTCAGGCAAAAAATCAGTTGAAATGTATGAAATTTTCCATCTGAGTGCTCTCTGCTAAGAGAGAATATTTCAGTGAGGCGCAATATTTAATCTTGTTTTAAAATAAATAGTTTACTATATAAAATCACTTGGGGTGTGATTTTTTAAAACGCGGTGTAATTTTATTTTAGTTTTAAGGTTTGTACTGAGGGATGCTGGAACATGACAAATAAGGTCTAGGCAAAGTTGTGTGTTAGAAATAATGCTGCTGCAGTGGCTTGTGTGAGGCACATGCACAGATTTAAATCTATGAAACATTTAAACTGATAGAAATCTGTGAATGTGGCTAACACAGGGCACAGCCCATCCTTGCTTTTGTACAAAGTGGGACTTCTGCATTTCTACAATGCATGATCGGGGTGAGGTTTTTCCTCATCTGTTGCATTATCCTGTACTGTTGGTGCATTTCACAGAACCACAGAATAGTTTGGGTTGGAAGGAACCTTAAAGCTCATCTCATTCTGCTCCCCTGCCTTGGGCACGGACATGTTCCATTATCCCAGGCTGCTCCAAGCTCCATCCAAGTGACTTTGGACACTTCCAGGGATGGGGAGTCCACAACCTCTCTGGGCACCCTGTGCCAGGGCCTCACCACCCCCACAGGGAAGAATTTCTAGCTATTATCTAATCTAAACCTTCTTTCCATCAGCCTGAGGTCATTCCCCCTTCTCCTGTCACTCCATGCCCTTATCCAATGTGCCTCTCCAGCCTTTCTGCAAGTCCCCTTTAGGTATTGGAAGGCTGTTATAAGGTCCCCCCAGAGCCTTCTGTTCTCCAGGCAGAACAGCTTTGAGAAGGAAGCAGAGCCAGTAAATTATGGACTGGAGGTCTGAGCCCATGGAGTTGCTCCCACATTCTGCCAAAGGCTGGATGGTGCTCACTGATCTCTGGGGCCTCTGATCCATGCTTAGAGTATGACATAAAAGGACAAAGCTTGTGGAAGATCACTTTGTGCAAAGGTTTTATGACAAACTCCATTTTTTGGACTGAGATTTAAGTCTAGAAAGGAGTGTGTCATACCTGAAGTACCGCATTGAAAATGCCCACTACGGAACATTTAGCTAATTAAGTAGCTTATTAAAACTACAGGGGTTTTGCAACACATGCATGGGTACGAGCCAGTCATGGCTCATTAAAGTCCTAATCCTGAAAGCTGCTGAGAACAGGAGACATTTCTCTGAACTGTGCAATCTTTTGCTCTGAAGTTTTATGATCTACGGGAAAACAGGCCCGGATCCGCCGTCAATACACGGCCGATACAATCAAACCCTAAGTGGCTCCACATGCATTCTCTTAATTGTTAGCTGTCGTATTGAGATTAAATTGGGCATTAAATTAAAGAGAGATTAAATTGTGACCTGAGGTGTAGGATTCATACATGCACTTAAGTATAAATCCCATTGTTTATTGGGAATAAAAGAACTCACGTTGCTTTGTTTGCAGTGTTTGGTTTATTCTTCTTAATATAGAATAAGGAAATTTCAAAATAACTTCTCACTGTGTAAGTCTGCATTTACTCTCTCAAAGGAAGAGTAAAAGGAAAAGGTTTCGGGTCCAGAAAGCTTTTCCATCACCCTCCAGCTGCTTCTGCAACTCTCTCCCATCCTCACAGGTTGTGATCAGGGAACCTCCTTAGAAATCCTCTGCACAATAGCTGGGCATTTTCAATTTTGTGCACCTTAGAAAATGAATTTATTCTTTTTTTCTGAATGTATAGGGGAAATATGTATTTTCTCTGACTTTGTTGTTGGAGGGAGGATTTTTTAAAATTGTTTTTATCATTGCTTTGGTGATTTGATGATCACATCTTCTATTTTAGCAGGAGGGTTGGCAACCTATGAAGCAGGAGCTGAGTGGGGCCTGGTGGGCAGCAGGTCCGCACAGGCTGAGGTTTGGGGGCTGCAGCATCTTAGGGGGCTGCAGATCACAGCCCCCATTCCCTGCTGAATTTGGGACAGCAGTGGGACAGGCAGCCCTTCTGCCCCACAGCAGCATCTCTGTCTTCCAACTCCCAGCAAAGCCCTACCAGTGCAAGCAAGCTCTAATTGAGAGGAGAGAGCTGCAGGCTGGCACAGGGCTCCTGAAAGCTGCTGATTTTCACATTAACAACCTCATCTTCATTTTGTTCCTGCTTGTGCTCTGCGTGCTGTGCTCCTCCTCTCTGTATTTTGTTATTTCCCCATGGTTCTTTGTGAACATCAGTCACTGTCCAGCTGAGATTTCCAGTGGTGACTGGGAAGATGGTAGTGAACCATAATTCAATGCATTTGGGGCTTTTTGGGACTCCTGTCCCTAAATGACTGTCTGTGAATGGCAAGCCTTGGTGTAGGAGATAGACCTGGCTCAATTTACCTCCAAACCCAGTGTGCCATTGCCCTGCATGGATGACCATGAGGCTTGGTGAATGAACAAACAGGATGATCCCAGACCTGGGAACAGGAGAGAGAAATGGGTTAGGCTGTGCTTGGCAGAAAGTGGCAGCTGAAGATCCAACCCATTCTATTCTCTGTTTTTTGAGGCTGAGAATAGTGCTGATGTGAAATGGGCCATAAAGTTAAATAACAAAAACACAACAAATTTGGATCTTTTAAGCATTGTCAGGCAGAAGACTGACCAACCTCAGATGAGGTTAATAACTTGCCTGAGACAGCAGTCTCAAGCTGGGTCTAATCAGGAATTTCTATTGAAGGTTTCTGGCTTCCTGTCCAGTGCTCAGCTCATTAGACCACACTTCTCAGCACTTCAAATAAGCAGTTCTACAGTTTGCTCATTTTAAACACTTTTATTCCTATTGCTCCATTTCTTATTTATAAGAATGTTAAATTAAGCACTTACCTTAAATTAAATCCTGTAAGACTATGATATACTTTTCCTTTTATGAAGTATTATGAAGTAAACCTTGTCATATAAACAATTAAACCAAAGAGGAAATTCAGACACATTCTAGACCTTGAGCTGTCAGTGAATGAATGAATGCAATGCAATGAAATGCAATTCAATTCACAGAAAAATAAATGATGAAATTACATAATTAAACCCCTTACCCAAACAGAGCCATAACACACGAGCTGATCTATCAGAGCTCCATGAGATCAGTTCTCAGACTGTAGATCCAAAGAGAAGATGATACAATGGCTCTCACAGCAAAAACCTCCCAAAAAAGGGCACGAGCTGCAGGCATGAATTACTGTAATTACTATTCATTTAGCAAAATTAGGCAGCATATTACTCATAGATTTGAAAGCAGTATGGGTGTTAAAGAGAAAAGGTGATGATCCCATGCTCAGGGGAGTGTAGAATGTTCTTGGAATTTCCTGGGATCCCCAGGACAGCTCCTGGCCATCAGATGGGTCCAGTGTGAGAGCCTGGCTTTAACTGACATGAGGTTATTTGAGATTTAGATCATTTCTGTCAGCTTCTGAGCCAGATCCTGGGCTAATCTGAGCTTTGTGCAAATCCATGAGCTTGCAGTGTTGAAAATTAGAGCCAAATTGGATCATTTTATGCCAAAAAAGTACACGGTAGTGGGTGATGTGTACTTGTTCCCTTCACTTCTGTTGATCATGTTTTTCTGGGATCTAAATTTGCTTACTCCATCCTCCACTTAATTGCACTTGTACAGCACATAGATTACCCTGCTCCCAGTTGGTTTCTACAGCCTTCACTGAAGGTATTTTTTTCTTTCCACCTGAAGACTGAATTCCATGCTGTTTTCATAGAGGTTTTGAGGTTAAATGCTCCTATATTTCTATTGCTATTTCTGGGCTTGGAGTAAAGTTTTTCTATGCTATTTCCTCACTGACCTTTTTAGAAATTGAAATTACTTTGAGCTCCCTGTTATGTTTGCAAAAGACTTCTGCATTCTCCCCCTCTGCAGTGGCATATTATAAATATTTCCTTTGATGTGTCTTTACTCCATTCCCTCCCACCCTCTCCTTTTCCAGAATGCTGTACTGTTCCCTTTCCTTTTCTTCCCCACCAGGGCTGCTTATCTGCAGCCCAAAGCGAGGAGGTGGTTCCCTTTAGCATGTAAATAAAGCAACATTTTTTTTTTCCAGCAAGCAGCTCAGGCTGGAATTCCATGCCAGAAACTCTCCTCTACACAATGATGAGTTCAAGTTCTGCATTGTGCCAAGGGTTTTTTCTTTCACAGTAGGAAAGGTGATCAGTCTGCAATTAGTCCTCTCCTTCCCCAATCTTTTGTAACTCGGTCTTTGCTAATTTCTCATCTCCCAGGACCAAAGGCAAAGGTAACTTTTGGGAATCCATTTAATGTGACAGTGCTCCCATCATCCAGTTCTGCATAAAATTAGCCTGTCCTCCAGCTGATGGTAAATGATGTGGCATTAGAGCAATATTTGGAAAGATGTGCCTCGAGATCTCTATTCTGGTCAGATGAGCGGGGAACATGCTTTTGCATTTTAATTTGAAATTCAGTGAATATTTTGAATGCCACAGCATGTCTATAACATTATTTAAAAGATCCTGTGCACTCAGGCATGTAATGATTGACATTGGCTGTAACTTGATGCAATGTTGCACTGTTTTAATTCTTTTTGGGGCAGTGTTATCTTTGATCACTTCGTATTCACTGGAAAAATCCCACAATTGCAATCCCACATTATGTTTCAGCGAGGATGCCAAGTTCTCTATGGTGCGTAGCTATTCAAGGCACTTTGTCCACCCTCAGGCTGCTCATTAAAGTGATGGCAGTTTCTATTTTAATGAATAAGGTAGAGTGCAAATTCCCAACTTCATTCATGGACCTTGAATGGTCAAAAGGAGAGGGTTCTTTTTTCAGTTCCCAACTTCTTTGTTTTCTTGGAAATTGTGTAAATGTGTTCATAACCATGGCCACAACTCCATGTGCATGCAAAACCCATCAAATTACAAGTTTTTGTCTTGTGTCCAGGACTTGTATTATTAAAACTTCCTTTTGTGACCAACATCCCCCGTCCCAGATTTCGTTTCTAGACACAGTTACATGTCCATATTGCAAGAGGTAAGAAAGGGGGATGCCTGACAAGAGCGACTTAGCTCCCTCTTTTAATTCCCTGTTATTCCCTCGCTAATCGCCAGTCCTGTGCCAGAAAGCCTTCCCATACAGCCCAACATTCCTTGCTTTCAGAGGCTGCCATTTCAAAGGCTGCACTTGCCCACAGTTACACAGCAGGGGCATGAAAGCTGCTGCACGTTCCCTCTCCAGTTGAAAGGCGGCACTTTAAGGTGAAGCGTGAACCAAGCGCAGCGCTGGAGTGCTGCACAACGCGAGCGCTCGGTGGCAGGGAGGGAGGCAGAGCTCCCTGCTTGCTCTCCTGCCTATTATCCACGTGCCATTCAAACCCAGCAGCCTGGACGCCTTCTTTTGGCCGCCCTCACTCCCGTTTGCTGTGAAAAACCCTTTTTTCCTGCCCTTTCCCCAACATTTGGGAATCGCCGTGGCTGCCAAGGAAAGGTTTTTTGAAGGCGGTGCTGAGTTGCTCCTCGAAACTGGGTTAAGGAGTGCATGGGTTTTGTTGCTGTGCCCACATTTATTCTGAACTCCCTGCCAGCCAGAGGGAAAGGCATTTTGGGGTGCTCGTAGCTGCCCTGGTGGATAGGAATATCCATTGGGGGAGGCACCGATGCAGATTTGGAGCACCAAGCTCACCCTTGGGTGTCAGCCTGGTGGGGCAGGTTTGGCTCTGGGCTCCGTTCAGCTCGTGCTCAGACTCAAGGAACGAGCAGCAAAAGCTGCCCAAGGGCCTTTGCAACCCCCCAGCACTCTGGTGAAGTGCCCTTTGAGCTTCCAGAGCCCAGCAACCCCAAAAAGTGCGGATCTTTCCCACAAGGCCAAGCCATGGGGCGGTTGGAGACCCACCAAGAGAACTCTGCCTCCATCTCGCCCTGCCCACAGCTCCTTGGACCAGATCCATGTTTTCTGCAGAGACTTTGGCTTTAGCTGGGAGGTACAACTTCCTTTGCTTAGCGCACAATAATTTTTACTCAGTTGTATAAAATCAGAGAATCAACTAGAGGCGCCTTTTAATTTTTTTCCTTGAGAAAAACTGAAGATAAATATTGAAATGAAAAAAGGGTTTGCTATTTAATAGTATTAAATCACTGCACGCAGTTGCAGGAGACTAAGGAATTATTTTAATATTGTTTCCATTTGCATATGTTCCTCCAAAATCCTCTTGCTGAGGCACGCAGTTTCAGGGGAGACGCTGGAACATTTAATCATTTAATAAAAGCAGCTCTTGCCGTGTATTTGTTATAGTCATGGATTTTACACACCAGAGGATCTTTGTGGTACAAAAAGAACATGATCCAGAAGGCAAAAGTCCTACCTCTTTTCAGCTACACTAAAGTCAGTTTACTCCTTAAAAATCTTCCCCTTCATTATCCACGGGGCTTAGGGCTCCCCAGATGAGGAGTTGACTTTAATGCCAGGGAATGCTCACCTCATCATTGTGTTGTGATAGAAACTATGTTTGACTGGAAAATGTGATTTAAGGGAGAAGAATTTGTCACAGTTGGGCCATGGAATGCTGACATCCCTCATCCCAGACTCCTCCATTGGGCAAGTCAACACCAAGGGCAAGAATCAAAGAAAGAGGCTCTTTACCTTGCCCTTCCCTCTCCCTGTCTGTGGAGCCTGGGGTTTCCTTCCCAAAGCTCCCAGCTGTGCAGAAGAGAGATTTTTACTAAAACTTGCAGTTTTGGTAGGGTTGGTGACTGTTCCCAGGGAGGGAGCACTGAGCAGTGGTGCTGCCTGGCAGGCAGGAGATGTGTCCCAAGTTGTGCTCACTGCAGAGCCTGCATAGGGAGATTTGGCTCTCCTCTGAGAGATTTCATGGGATAAGTCTTGATGACTTCAAATCTGATGAAATTAAAATTTAAATAACAGGTTGGTTTGGGGTTTTTTTTCCCCCCTTAAACTGGTAGCTCTGTGAATTCAACAGAGAAAGCCACTCAGTGGCCTTTTTGCCTTGAGCATCCTCAGCACAAAGATTTAGTGTTTGGAATTTAAATTATGATCTGATGATTTTCCATGTGCCAGAACAGATATTGCTCACTCTCCTAGAGCTGCAGGAACTGAAAAAAAAAACAACCCAGAGAAAAGGCAGGAGGGCTAAACAAACAAACCTCAGCATACAGAACTTGAGCTTTTTAAGGAGCAGACACCTAATGCCAAGGACTTTGGTCTTAGTAGTGTGTGACCCCTAACAAGCAAAAGGAGTAGATCATTGAATTAAAAAAGAGCCATTTTCCAGAACGTAATTACACCTTAAGGGCAAATAAATATCTTCTTGCTGCTTAGATTGGTAGCGTTCCTTCCCATAACTGAAGCATCAGGAATAATTATGCTAAAAGACACTTAAGCTTGTAGAGAAAACACATATTGCATTTTATGATGCTCTTGCTGGGCTTCTTGTGTAACATGAGAGAGATTATATTAACACTGGTGCTACATCGGTGTAGAATTACACCCCCGTGTTGGTCTGAACTGCATTGTGCAGCTTTCCTCACTTTTTATAGCTCTATTAATGGTTTTCAAAAACTGTGGGCTAAAGGAGTATTAAAATGTCTTGGCAAAGTACAGTCACTCAATCTTTTTACTGTGGGATTACATATACCTTGTTTCTATTTGATTTTGATTGCTTGCTTGGCCTAGATTCCCTGCAAGCGTTCGGTACGACTGAATAATTTTTAGTTGTACTTTCTTGCCATGCTTTATGCTAATCTGCTGATGTTTTGCAGCCGCAGCACTGCCAGTCAGTGCTGCAGCCCACAGTCTTTATCCTTTACTGGGTTTTTAAAAGGGTATTTTATTGCCTGTCATTACCATTCATTGTGGCTTTATGGACTGTGCTCTGTGCTCGGCGCTGCGGCTGCCGCTCGCTCCGCGCCGCAGCTCCCGCGCCTTTGTTCTGCCCAGCACAAGTTTTCTGGGGGCCCTTCTGCCTCCCACCCCTCCAGAGGGCCTCAGACACAGCCCCCTTTCCACGGGGCAGATGGGAGAGTGTCATCTCAGCTCTGTGATTTACAGGGAATGGGTTTTTTTTTTCCCCCGAATATCGCTGGGTAAATGTTAAATGCAGGATACGAAATGCGCTGTGCCGTGGGAGTTTTGGTACCTCTCAAGCAGCTTTTTGTGATGCTAATGCACGCTGGAAGGAAATGCCTCTGTTTCATCCAAATGACATAATTCAATTAATAATTATTTATTAAGAGCACATTGAATTTCTCATGCCTTGCTTATGGGTATTTCTCAGCTTTATTTAATACCGTGTGGGTGTAGGTAAGGATCAAACCCATAGCTGTAAACTGCAAACCTATTGCCTCAAAATTGTTGGTTCACATAAAGCAGAACTCAACTCTAAATAAAATTACTGCACCTTGAGGGCATTCTTCCAACTCAATGCTCACCTTCTTTCATCTCTAGTAGGGGTACAATTTTCAATACTTTCTTTTAGTTGGAGTTGCTTTTGGGACAGTTAAGTCATTAGGAAAATATTGAAGCTGTAGAAAAATAGAACTTTGTCAGTTTAGCTTTCTGGAATAAAACCACAAATGCAATGAATCAGAATAATTTTTTTAAGTGGATTGGACCTCATGCCATGCTCAGTCTCCAGATTTGTTGGGAAATGTGCATGGACATCCCTCTGGTCACAGGAGATGGGGCAGAAGGGGCTGGAGCTGCCAGGCAGGTCTGATGTTACCCGTGGTGCATCACTTCTTCAGTGCTGTCATCCTGTGAAGGTCTGAGATCATGGAAAGGAGGGAAGGCTGGAGATTTACTGGTTTGGATTTAGTTAGATTTGAACAGAGGAATTTATGTATGAATACAAATATTCATAAATCCTTGCCTGACTACTCAGCTAAAGGAAAATGGATAGTTTCCTGTAGCAACACTTAATGTTTTGATTGGTGTCTTTAAAGTAAATAAATCACTCACTCTGTACTTTTTCATGAAGTGATTTATACCCTCAAGATGCAGAGCTCTTTCAGAGCAGGCTGATGTTAGGTGGGGATGTGCTGTGAAAGCCCTGCTTCCCTGCTCGAGGATCTGCAGTGGCTGTTAACCAACAAGTTACCTCCCCTGAGCTGCACAGACACACTCTGGAAAAGCCTGGAACACTGACTTCAGCGGGAGCTGAGTGCTCCACACCTCCCAGGATTGGACCCCAAATACTTATCTGTCGGAGCTTTCCATTATTCATTCTACAAATGAAGCCGGTTGTAATGTAAATTATAAAATGAATCTTTCTACTGCTTAAGATCCTGTAACTTAAACCTCCTAGGCTGCTTATCTGCCTTCTGCCACCTACCTACAGTTTATCCAGTGCACTTGGCATTCTTGATTGTTCAGTGCATATAAATTTCAATCATACCCACAGGGTCCCTCTATTCTATAATAGCTTGCATTGTGAGCAATTTAGCAGAGAACCGCTCTGCCCAAACACTGAGTGAGACATTTGCTATTGGGAAAAGCAAAACCCTTGGGAAGTACCATGCATATTCCTCACATAATGCTGTAATAAGGCAATTGTATTGAAATTAAAAAAATAAAGAGATTGAGAGATTTATCTCCTTTCAGTCCTACGTCTCATGGAGCTGTCCGGGAGCCTCTAAGCGAGGCAATCCCAATCAGCTGGCTGGGGGAGTCGGTGATTGGCTAGCCATGGCTTGATACTTCTACCAAAGTCATTAAAATTCCTCCTTATCTCGACAGAATAACTTCTCCCTGTAATAATCTTATTACATCCCAGTTGTTCTGTTCCTCTGCCAGGCAGGTTACACACAACGCCTGCCCCTGCGGTGCCGTGCCTGCCTCTCATCCCGCTGGGTGCATGGCCCTGAGCCAGCCCTCTCCAGGAGTTTCTCCAAATCACCACAGATGTTTGTCACCCTGGTTTTTTAAGATTTCCTCAGCCTTCTGATGTTTACATTCTTGTAGCAAACCTTCTCACACACTTTCTATAAATAACTTATTGTTTTGCATTAGTTTATGGCGGAGGAGAAATATGATGGACTGTTGGTTTGTCCAGTGTCATTGGAGAGGTGGCACTGTCACCCTCCAATCCACAGTCACTTTTGGAAATCTGTAAATGTTGGAGTCAGACAATAAACTTCCCTTTTCTTCACCTTGAGAGCAGCAGTGAGCTTGTGTTGTTTTGTGTCCTACAGTGACAGATGTTGTAGCACAAACTCCTCTGCCACAGGAAGGAGAGAAAAATGGTCCCTGGCTGTGGGTGCACAAACACAGCGGGCCTCTCAAACCCCAGCATGAAAACCTGAGTAGCAGGGAGAGTGTAAAGGAAGGCTGTGTGGTGGCAGTGCTTTCCAGGAGAGGCAGCAGGGCACTCCATCCTCCCCCTGCCCTCACTGTCTGTCCTTGCCATATGGGGGAGGATAAGAAAATACACAGAGAAGATTATGGTGCCTTAGGGAAATGAGGTTTCTGTCTGCAGGCTGAAAGTGGAATGAGTCTTAAAGCCCAGTGGTCTATGAGAAAGCCTAAGGAGATGGAAAAGGTGCCATTTGTCACAGGATGACAGAAAGGTTTGGATTGGAAAGGATCTTAAAGAACATCTCATTCCACCCCTCTGCCATGGCAGGGACACCTTCCACTGTCCCAGGCTGCTCCCAGCCCAATGTCCAGCCTGGCCTTGGGAACTGCCAGGGATCCATGGGCAGCCACAGCTGCTCTGGGCACCTGTGCCAGGGCCTCCCACACTCACATAATTCATCCCAATAATTTCATCCCAAAATCCCATCTAAAGCTACTCGCTGTCAGTATGAATCCATTCCTCCTTGTCACTACTTGCCAGTACTGTGACTTGGATCAGTCCTTAAAGTCTCCTAGGAAGACTTAAAAGATGTTCCTTCTAAGTGTATCCTGAGAAGTTTCAACATTTTTGTTTGTAGGATTGCATTGAACTCTATGTAGTTTTTAATTAAAAAAAAAAACAAAACAGCAACAAAATCCTCTTGCAGAGTAAGAAAACAATTGCCAATGTGATTTATCATCTTGTGGTACCTTGTAGTAGCATGGTCAGAACAGAGCAGTTTATTTGGAGGCACCACAGGGGATCCTCAGCAGGAAATGTTTCAGGGCACTATAGGCAAAGGAAGTCCATGAAAGTCTTCATGAGAACCTAAAATATGCATTTAGTGGTTCCTACCAATATTTAAAAACATCAAGGAGGATTATGCTTTAATCTATTGCAAGTGATTTCCTTTAATAAAGTTAAGGAGATTTCTCTCCATAATACTCATCATGTTGCTCCTGAAGTTCATTCTATTATCATCCTCGCTGGTAGTTCCATGAAGTTCCTAATATTTGTGAGATATGAGAGTTTTGGCATCAGGTAAGGGGAGCATTTTAGGGAGGAGAGCCAGTTTGTCTGGGGAGACAGTCCCATGGCAGAGTGCTGGCTTGTCCTGCTGCCAGCACCACAGGAAGAGAGGGAAAAATGTATTTGCCAGCTCAACAAACAAATAAAAATGCAGTTTACTTCTTTAATGGTTCTTTCCAATCTGAACTGAAAGTGTTTTCTCACTGAATAAGAACCAAAACAGTCTGAAATACATTTTTGGGGTCAAAACTGGAAGAGGTTGAGAAGACACATCAGAAAATCTGTGCTCTCCCCTTATCCCTTCTTCAGTCAGCCCTCCCACCCAGGGTACTTGGGCTCAGCAAGAAGAATCAATTTGCAGAAACAGAGAGACTTTGAGGATTTTTACTGTGGCCCTCATTTTATGAACTTTATGAAATAATTCTCCTCTTTGGCTTCACCATCTGTAGAAAAGTGGGAATACCCTTTGTCCTGATGTATCCTTTTAAACACAGACTATTTTTGCACACATTTTAGAGAGAAGCTTTTTGAATAGAACTTTAAGGAATGGTCAATTTGTTATGTTTTAGCTGACATTTGCAATAATCCCCTGGACAAGCACATGAATATTTGGACTATATCTGACTTACAAGGGGTTTTAGAACATAATACAGGGGACTGAATAGCGTGGCCACAGCACGACTCCTCTGTCATCAGTGCTCTCCAGGTAGTCTGGAGTCCCAGTGTGAGACATCTTACAATCAATAATAGTAAGAGAAAATGAAGAAAATGATTGGCTGAAGAAGCTAATGGTCTAGAAATTAAAGAAAAAGCAAAATCACACTGTATATTCCACCTGGTCACACGTGGGATTTCAGACCCACATTGAACAACTGATCCTGGGCACTCCTGGAGTCACCGGCAATATCAGGAACCAAAGCCAGAACTTCCACATTTTAGTGCTCTGTGCCTGCTCATTTCTTTCTCCAGCAGGTAGAATGATCAGCATTTCTGGAACAATTCCCTTACCCAGCTCCAAGCTACTCCTTTGAAATTCAGTGGGAGAGCTCCTGGCTTCATGTGGAGCACCAGCACAGCCACCGTGCACTGTAAACACAAGGGGGTGGTAATTACACCCATTTCTGTGCTGCACATCTGTGTAGAACTTCCCTCTGTCTTTGTCCCAAGAGCTACAATATGTCTTAAAATCAATGAAGTCGATACCTTTAAAAAAGATTTGTTGATGTTTGGACTACACATAAAATTAGATCCTCTGATTAATGCCACAACAATGTGACAGCATCATTGTATTATGGTTCCTGAAGCCCTGCTTCGTTCACCTACTAACAAATAACTGTATCTTGGAATAATAAAGACTAAAAATTACAGCTGAAAAAATAGTTATTGACTCTCAGAAATAAACTGCAAACTTCTCCCACTGTGCTCCCTTCCATATTGCATTTTATTGTCATTTATTCACGTCCTTCCTCACCCTGGATGTCAGAGCACTTAACAAAGAAACACTTAACAAACAAACAATGCAGTCACACCATGGGGTTCATGTGGCAACTGCTCTGCTGTAAATAACAGCCCATCATAACCAGCCCTGGCTTAGCAGCTCCTTGGAAAAACAGTGATGGACACTCTGGAGCTGCTGGCCATGTGAAGCTCCAAAAATTTAACTCTCTGCTTATAAATATTGGACTTGAGGATTTGTTTTTCTTTTAAAAGGTTTAGCTAAGTGATAGGTATTTTTTTTTCAAATTTTTCCCAGTTTCAGCTTCCTCCCCAGACCCTCCTAGGCTGTCTTCTCAAAGAGGAGAATAAAGGACAAAACCATGAAAGCTGGAGAAGGATTTTTGACAGGGAAATGGGTGATGAGTGAACGGCTTTAAGCTGAGATTGTGTATTTTTTGTAGATTGATATTAGGAAGAAAATCTTTACTGTAAGGGTGGTTCTTACACCCTGATGCCTTCAGAGAGGTTGTCCCTGCTTTGTTCAGAAGCAAATTGGCTTTGGGTTCTCCATCATTTCCCTTCCTGCTGCTGCAGATGTGCCACAACCCAAGGAATTTCTTCTCCAGTGTCCTTGGGCTCTGGGAGTGCTCCTGGGATCCAGGAATATCAGCTGGGAATGGTTTGCATTCAGATTGGGTTGTCTGCACAGCTTAGGTTAATTAGATCTATGTCTCATAAACTTTTGTACCGTGTTACTGTAGACTCACCTCTCAGTAGATTGGGTTTAATTGCTGTGCAGTCTCTCTGAGTTTTGTTATTATCAAATGTTCTTGATATTTTAATTGCAGCTACAAACCTGTAGTCCCTATAAACTCAGTCTTGATGATATTTTCCTGCTGGAGTAGCCCACGTTTCTCTTGTGTCTGTGTAAAGAGAGACTTTGTTCTGTTCCTTTTGAAAATAATTATTTCTGCCCCCCTGACTTTTCAATCTTAAATAACCATGTCAAGGTATATTATTTTTTAAAGCCTTGATAAGAAGCTATTTTATTACTCTTCAGATGAGCAATCAAAGTCATTGGAGGCTGCTGAAACAGAAGGAATAACAGGCTGGAACGGAGCCTTTTTGGAGAGAACAAAGCAGCTGATAATTGGCTGCATTGTCCGAATTTGGCTGTTTGGTGGGAGACACCCAGCAACAGTGGTGGTGTAAACTGGAGCTCATGGTGTGGCAAGTGGAAAACCCAGAGAAAAAAAAATGAAAAAAAATGGGAAAAAAAAAAGGGGAAAAAAGGAGAAGGAGAAGGAGAAGGAGAAGGAGAAGGAGAAGGAGAAGGAGAAGGAGAAGGAGAAGGAGAAGGAGAAGGAGAAGGAGAAGGAGAAGGCGAGGAAATTTCAAGGAAATTTCAAGGAAAGGAAATTTCAAGGAAAGGAAATTTCAAGGAAAGGAAAGGAAATTTCAAGGAAAGGAAATTTCAAGGAAAGGAAAGGAAAGGAAATTTCAAGGAAAGGAAAGGAAATTTCAAGGAAAGGAAATTTCAAGGAAAGGAAATTTCAAGGAAAGGAAAGGAAAGGAAATTTCAAGGAAAGGAAAGGAAATTTCAAGGAAAGGAAAGGAAATTTCAAGGAAAGGAAAGGAAAGGAAATTTCAAGGAAAGGAAAGGAAATTTCAAGGAAAGGAAATTTCAAGGAAAGGAAATTTCAAGGAAATTTCAAGGAAAGGAAAGGAAAGGAAAGGAAAGGAAAGGAAAGGAAAGGAAAGGAAAGGAAAGGAAAGGAAAGGAAAGGAAAGGAAAGGAAAGGAAAGGAAAGGAAAGGAAAGGAAAGGAAAGGAAAGGAAAGGAAAGGAAAGGAAAGGAAAGGAAAGGAAAGGAAAGGAAAGGAAAGGGAGAAAAGGGGAGAAAGAGGAAGGAAGGAAGGAAGGAAGGAAGGAAGGAAGGAAGGAAGGAAGGAAGGAAGGAAGGAAGGAAGGAAGGAAGGAAGGAAGGAAGGGAAAATCTGAAAGAGGTTGGAAATTTTAGAACATGGCCTTTGCAATAAATTGTAAGAAGAAAGCATGAATGATGTCAAAAGCCTCACATTGCAAGTTGCACTCAGTTTTACAGGAGAAGACAGTGCCAGAACTAACAATAAACCTGAGGTCTTGACCCCAGCTCCAAAACCAGTCTGGGGGAGCAGCAGCAGCTGTGGGTGCTGTCCCAGGCAGGGGAGGTGGGCATGGGAGGATTGCTCAAGGATCTCCAGAAGTGCTTCTTACTTCAGTGATTTGCTTTGCAGCAAGACACCCAGGGCTTGTTCTGTTTGTTTCTTCCTTCCTCTCATGTTGTAAATTAAAATGGAAGATTCTTAACACGACTTCATAGCTTGAATTAGGAGTCAGTATGGCCATGTGAAACACTTGTAAAGATGGCTTTGAGCATCCTCACACAATTAAAACACTGACCTGGAGCAGTCCTCTTGTTTTGAAGGGGCTAAGTGTTTGTCTCAGAAGTGTGCCATATTTAATTTCATTTCATCACAGCATTGAGTGCAAAAAAAATAAAAGACAAAAGACAATTTCATTTGCTTCCACTCAGTATGAAAATAAATAGAATGTATGAAAATTGAGGTTTTGTAATTAAGGTCTGCAACATGAGGAGAAACAAATACATCTGTGAAATGCGTGCTGGCCCTGAGTGGAAAAATCCAATTCTGTGAGATAATGTGTGTGCACAAATATCAATATTTGTGTATCTTTATGTGCACTCAGGCTCTCACCCTTCTGTGTGTTTTCTGCTGATTATTGCCTTTTACAAGCAGGTCTCTGCCAAGGAGCCCCATGCTGACCTGGGTGTGGAGGTGGAATTTGCATGGAGAAGAGGTTTGAATGGGCACTGCCTGTGTTGTGGACAGGTCCCACGTTTGGAGCAAGCTGCTGTTTGATCACCTGCACCTGGAATGCTGGAAGGAGGCAAGGGACCCATCCTGCCCTCATTTGGGGTTACATAACTCTGCACGGGGTTATTCTGCTGCAAGGGACAGCCCAGGGCTCCTGAGGGTGCTCTGAGCACTTGGGTGATCCCATTCAGAGGGCTGGGCAGAACAATTCAGATTAAAATAAGAATCAACTCCAAGCTTTGTCTGCATGGTCACTTGTCCTTGACTCTGGACGTTCCTGCAGATGAGCAAACCCAGCAAGGTTTTAGGTAGAAGCAGAGACAGACTGAAAAATTTGCTGCAGCAAAACTTCAGATCAACCTCTGTCGCGAGCTGTGCCCCTTATTGAGTCAACTGGTCCTCATTATACTTATGAATACTTAAATTTGCAGTAAAATTCTTGATAATAGGAAGATGGCTGTTAGGGGACCATCCACTCATTTAATTATCCTACTTGTGTGTCAGTAAGAATGGGAATACTTAAGAGTATTTAACAAAACTCACAGATACTCAGCAAGGTGTTTTTGTCTTGTTAAACACTTATTCCCTCCTTCCTCCCTGTGAGCTGCACAGGAAGGCTCTGAGAGTTCAATATTCTTACAGTTCAGATGACAACTGAATCCCTCCTCTTGTTCCATCCAGGCTTAATTAGCATTTTCATGTGCATTTCCTTGTTCTTGCTGAAAAGCCTGAGATGAGAGTGAAGATGTTCAGTAATTAAGTAATTATGAAATACCCACCTCTTTCTTTGACTACCCCAGGGAAATTTGCCAACTCACTACCTTGTGCTGCTTTGTAAGGTTCCCATTCAAGTGCTCCTGCTGTGCCATGCCCAGTTGTAATCTCCTGGAGAAGAGAAGGTTCCAGGGGACTTTATGGAATTATGGAATCATTGAACAGCCTGGGTTGGAAGGGAGCCTAAAGATCATCAATTTCCATCCCCTTGTCACGGGCAGGGACATTTTCCATTAGAAATGTCCAAGGCCAGGTTGGACGGGGCTTGGAGTTACCTGGGACAGTGGAAGCTGTCCCTGCCCATGGCTGGGGTGGGATGAGTTGATCTTTAAATGTCCTTTCCAACCCAGACGATTCACTGTTTCTGTGGTGTCACTGTCATATTTTCTGGAAAATTCCCTTGCCCAGGATTTCTGTCCTGGAAAGCTGAGAAGCCTCAGAGAAAAAGGAAAACAGTATTATCTCATTTGCTTCTCCTGTGTTTTGCTGCTTTGGAATGTGGTTGGAGATTGTTTATCCAACATGTGAATTGTTTGGACTTAATGACCAGTCATGGTCAGGCTGTGTTGGACTCTGAGGAGAGAGTCATGAGTTTTTAATTATTATATTCTAGCCTTCTGTCTGCATCCTTGCTCTATCCTTTAGTACAGTTTTAATATAGCATTCTTTAATATAATAGAGTATCATAAAATAATAAATTAGCCTTCCTGAGAACATGGAGTCAGATTCACCATTTCCCCCCCTACGACGGGGGACCCCAAAAATGCCACACAGTGGAGTTTCAAAGCCCAGGCTGGTTCTGGGTACAGGGACATTGGTGAGGAGATGTGTGGGAGTGTTTCCTGCCAGTTTGGCATGACACCACCCTGCCAGGAGGAAAGGCAGCCCCTGCACCAGGCTGGAGCCCAGGGAGGGATCAGATTTATCAGGGTGATCCATCAGGGGCTGGATGGGTCTCTCCAGGGCACCCTCGGCACAGGAGATTTTGGGTGGTGCTGCCCACATCTCAGAGGGGCAGCAGAAGCACATCAGTGACTCTTATTGGCTTGGGCAGTTTGGGTTTTGCTGCCCTTCCCCTGTGACTGGCAGCCTGGGCACATTTACGGCATTTTCATACCTCCCTCCAAACACTGAAATTATAGCTTTAGCTGAAAGACAGCCAAAGCATCTGAAAGGCTCATTGTTTCCCAAGTAATATTTTCAATACAAATTGAGCTGAATGGTTCTTGAAAACAATTGTATATTAAACTCCAGCAAATATCCGTGCTGCTCAGGCCCACACAGGCTAATATAAACGCCAGCAGAGCTTGATAAAAACACAATGAAAGGTTCTATTTTTGTTAGTGTCAGTGACCTTGCATGGCTGTTTAAGGACTGTTCAATCTCCTGTTCAGGATGTATAAAATTAATATACCTAAGGGGGAGGATGTTATTAGGAGTTAGCTCGGAAATGCTACAGGAAATGCTGCAGATAGATGGCTGAAATTACCCTGTAGACATTGTTCAAACAGATCTGTGTTTAAAATTAAACTTACAAGAAAATCCTTTTACTAGTTAGTTACCAACATAATAAGTATCTATTGATTGCATCTCCATTTGTTACATCTTAATAAAAGAAAGAGTTTTAAAACTACATAAAAGAACAAGGGGGGGAAAAGAGTGTTAGAAGTGTTATTAACATATTAAAAGATAACCACAATGGATATAATAAAATACATTATTCACGAGGCATGATAGCAAAACTCGGTGAGAGTGTCTTTGCCCCTGCACGTTCTTAACATCACTGAAAAGAATTATTTCTCTTCATCTATTTTCTGCTGCCTCTGCTTTACCTCAAAAGCCATACATTATTCCCTCCATCTATTTCATTGAGCAAGATAATTATCTATGCATGGATGCTTTAGCATTAAAGACATCTCCCAGGAAGTACAACTTTCCCATTTATTTATTTCATTTTATTTTTTTTTAACAAAAGGGCTAAAAAAAAAAGGTGTGTGGGAGAAGGAAATAAGGATCAGTGTTTAAAACATAGCTAATGACATGCTAATGTGCCCAAATGAATATTGAAAGAACTCAAACATTGCTTTGAAATTAATTATAGCACTCCCTTTGTCCTGTAGAAATGGGAGATTAAAACCTGTACGGAGATGTTTACTATGTTTAATTTTCAATTGTTTCTTTGATGTAACAGATAGAAAGGTTTGCACCTGCAAAGTAAAAAGGCTGTGAACAGATTGCAAACATTCTGCAAACACTTCATCAAGAATTTTAGTTGTCAGCCTCCCCAAGCACAAGGGAGCCTTGATGATATCTTTGTGTGCCTTTGACTCCTTTTGATTAATAAATGCAAACAAATTTCCCTCAGTAACCTCTGGTTGCAATCCATGCATGTCAATTAGGGACAACCTCTGGTGAAGGGAGGCACTGAAGTCTGTTCTCCCTCCTTCTCCTGCACAATAAATAGTTGATCTTTAATGCTTTTTGACAATTAGAGAATGAAATCTCTTGTAGTTGTGCAATCCTGGCTACTCTTCATTATTTTGTTCTCAGCAGTGACAGATCTGTGTTTGCTGTAGTATTACAGTGTTTGGGTGGATGAGCTAATTCTTTTTTTCCTTTCTGTTCTTTTCCTAATGCTACTTCATCCCCATACTGAAACTTGGAGTGCAAATATTGCTTTTTCTTTTTACTGAACAGCCTTGTGAGCCTCATCAATACATGGATTTCAGCAAGAGCTGTTCAGAACCTGCGCAAAACCCAAATAAATTATAATCTGACTCGGTGGATCCACCTCAAAAATAGTACTGAAACTGTCTTAAAATGGTAGGGAAAGTCACTGAGCAGGCAGCAGAGCCTGTGTGAGGGCTGTGCTCCTGTTCCTGCACCCCTTTTCATGTGCAGTTGTGTGATTGCAGGCACAGAGGCCAATTCTGCTCCCCCCTGTACGTGACAGGGGCTTATCAGATGGGGCAGATGGTTTCAGAAATGAATGAACTGAGCTGCTTTGTGGATGGGAGCAGAAGCACAAACAGAGGCTGCATAACTCGGGGTTTTTTTATAAATGTTAGGTCCTAGAAATTTAGTTAGGTACTTAAGAGGAATTCAGGAAATGTAAGGGTAAAGTAAGTGAAAAAACCTCTGCCAAAATAGACTTTGCAAGGAAAATCATAAGGGATATCAAGGCTTTCCAGGGGTAAGAAGATAGGATCACAGAATCACAGAATGGTCTGAGTTGGCAGGTGTGGAAACTCAGGGCACTCAGGAGCATCATTGAATCACAAGAAATTGAGACTATACAGAGAGGGTTGTGTAGAAATAATCATGACATGACCCCAAAAATGAGTGTGTGCATCTTGGCTTTCAAGAAAAGTGTGGGACAGAGGCTGGGTGGCTACAGGAATCAAACTGTAAGGATTTTCCTGATCTCAAGTAGAAACATGATTCAAGGTTCTCAATGGGCTCAGACCAGGAAGGGTTAATGTACCTGCCCAGCTGGAGACAGGACAAGGGGATGGACAACATTCTCAACAGCCAAAGCCTCATTTTCTGATCTCAGATGATATTTAGAGGAAGAACAGTATGCAAAACTTCAATCACATAATTTGCAAAAGAGGATATAAATGAAAAACAGAATAACACACTTCTTTTTTGTCCAATTCTTTCACATGCCATGCTAGCCTGATCTCTTTCTGTGATAGGTAACTGATTTTCTTGACAAAGAAAATGCACTAGGTCTCATCTTTATGGACTTCAGTGAAGCATTTGATATAGCACCACATGGGAAATTACCAGGGAACGTGGAGGCAGTGGAGATTAGTAGAAAACCAGAAAGGTTGATAAGGAATGAGCCACAGGTGGAAATGAAAACAGATTGCATTAACAGGAAAGCCACGGTGGTAGCAGGAGGTTACCTGGAGCGCTCCCCAGGGACTGCTCCTGACACTCTCTGCTGCCAGATTCCAGGGAATGGCCCTGGGGAGGAGGACCATGCTAACTCAGTTTGGAGATAGCACCAAATTAAAAACATCATCAGGATGAGGGCTGGCTCTGCTGCCCAGATGGAATCTGGGGCTGGAAGAGCAGGACAGGATAAGATGGAGCAGCTGCCCTTTGGGACAAGCAGGGATGGTTCCTGGGATGAGCTGAGGCTCACAGGTTAGGGGTACCTTGCTGGAAGAGCACCTGAGCCATGCTCAGCAATCCCAGAGGATTCTGAGCCATGATGTGGTGCCAGGAGGGTATTTGGAAATATCTAGTGATATGTAGGTATTTCTAGTGAAATATCTAGTTCTGGTGATAAGTTCTGTGTGTGGCCATCCTGCTGCACCTGCTGGCCTGCCAGGTGTGGCTCTGAACCTGTTCATAAGGATACAAGAACCTGGATCATCCAGGCCAGCAGAATAAACGCTGAGATAATCTGATCTTTCACTGATAAATGCTGAGGGAATGCGCACAAGCGAGGGGAAAAGAACTCACAGACAATGTTGACACAAAACCAAATGGATGTAAATGATCTTTTATAAATTTTTTTATCTCAATTGGATTCCCAACCCTCAGAGTCCCAATGGGCCTTTCAGCAAGAAAAGCAGAAGGGAAAAATATAAGTGCTTGTAAGATGCTTTATCAGATTATTTGGTGTTAAGCAGAGTTTTAACAGCTCAATCCCATCCCAGTGTTCCCATTTCTCTTTGAGCACTGGATTTTGACCCTTCCTGTGCCACAAAACCCCATCACTTGCTGGCAGTGCTGCAGGGAGCTGTATTGGTGAATGGAAACCTTCCCTGGGTCTCAGGGGTGTCAGTCTGAGGTGGCTGATTGCAGGGCTGCTCATCCAATCCCAAAACAGAGAGGAGGCAGCAAGGCCACTTACATTAGGGTAGCATAGGGAACATGGACATTTCAGGCTTTTCCTCAACCCCCAAAATCCCTCCTGCACCCAGAGCATTGCCAAGGCTGCAGTGCTGGAAGTGCAGCCACCCCTGCACATCCCAAGGCAGGACAGGCCCTGGTCCCATGCTAACACAGAGTGTAGTCTGCCCTCAAAACCTCCCAGTTTTCTCTTTTCTTTCCTTATTTTTGAGCCTCAGTTAGGAGTGGTGCCTGCAACATTTGCCAGACTTCACAGGGAAGCAGTAACACATGCTGAGAGCCTTGTATATCTCACAGATGTATAAAATATTTCCACCTCTAAAACCTCCAAATGTTTCCCTACCTTCCAGGTGACAAAAACTCTGTTCCACAGATCTCAGTTGGGATTAGGGATTTAAATGAGATTCACAGTTTACATCAAGTCAATTTTAATTTACAAAATGGCTAAAAAAAAAAGGTAGAATAATTTTCTAAAGGTGAAGCGTCAACAGTTTTCCCGAGTTCCACAAATCTGTAATGATGAGTCACTGGGAATTCAAGCATTGAAAAGCAGTTGTTTGGTAGGCAGAAATGAAAATTTAGCTGGGAAAGGTTTCCCAGGGTATTGGAGGTGATGAGGTGGAAGACTGGTCATACACTAGGACCAGGCTGTTGGCACCAGTCTTGCAGGAACAGCTCCTGACTCCTTAAGTCACCATCAGTCACCCCACTGCCCCAAAATGATCCCAGTATCTCAGTATAGTTCTCTCTCTTTCCTTTTTCTGGGAAATCCTGAGATAAGAAACATCTACAGTGGGTGTGAAATGTTTATGTAAGCAGTGAGAAAGATTCAGAAAATAATTAAAGGAAAAATTTCCTTCACATTTGTCTAGTTGTCTCCTAACTGTTCTTGGTGTCCTCCATCTCCATCTCCATCCCCTGTGTTATGGCCTGGCCTAGGACAGCTCCCAACAGGAAGATGCTAAAAGAGACTCTGATCCATGTGTACAATAGTTATGGAGAAGGGACCTGGAGGTGGTGCCCAGGAATGTTCCTGGGTGAAGCACACTCAGGATAGAGGGGTTTTCTTAAATGCAGTTCATGTATACAGTCCTTTACATCCAACTTTTAATAATGCCCAGTTTAGTTGTTTTGGGGGCAGATGTATTTATTCCCTGTTATTTAATACTCAGCTAAAGGCTTCTGGGGCATTTAATGAGTCCTTAAAAAACAAATCCAGTGAGCCACACATTCTCACACACCCCCAGCCTTATTTCAAGTGCTTAATGGACTCCAGTCTATGCTCTGGTAGTTAAAAATCTTCCATTTCTATCACTGCAGCGTTTTTACTGCTTTTTTTTATTTGCTCAATCATTTCACAGTCCAGTTGCTCAGTTTTGGTCAGGTGGGCTATAAAATATTCCTGTAACAAGTTTAATCTCTGCAACATCTCTGGCCTCCATCTATAATGACTTTGTACCAATGGTAGTTTCTCCCAAATCACCACTTTCAAGAACTAACAAATCTTTTTTTGCAGACAAACACACATCCCAAAAACACACACCACCTTCTCAGCAGCTCCAAAACTGCAGCAGTGTTTAATACACTTGGTTGTTCTGCCCCCATTGGGAAGATTTAATTTTAAATTATCTGGATTTGAATAAAAGAAAACTTTTAGTGGCTGAGCATCAATTCACCTGACTCCCTCTCCATGCTGTTAGGCTGCTCTTGGGACTGCTGTTCCATAATCCTATTTTGGGGTTTGGGTGTGTTTATTGTTTCCAGACCAACTCCAGTGTCCCAGTTGAGGCCACTGAGTTTCAAACCATATTCAGGCACTTTCTGGGGGTTCCTGTTTGCTCTGCAGGCTCTGAACATTTTAATGGACACAGATTCCTGGGTGCTCACACAAAAATAAGAGCTGGGAGATTTAGTAAATGATGTATTAGGGATTTGTGGTGCAGTTGTGACACTGTGATGGGGCAGGATGTCTGTGTGGCTTGGACACACCTGGCACTCACTCCTGCCCTGTGGCACCATTCACACCCTCACAAAAAGGGAGATTTCAGTCCTTTCTCAGAGGGGCTGCAGCTCTGTGCCTGCTGAGGAGGGCAGTGGGAGGGTTCAGCCTCCAAGATGTTGAGCAAGGGAAGTTCCTTGGCTCCGTGTCTGGCATTCCAATAGTGGCATTCCCCTGAGCCAGACCTGCATCCCAGCTCCTGCTGGATGGACTCATTGATTTACTCCCTGTTGTAACTCCATGGAGTGGTTACAACATCGAGGGGGGGTTCTGCTGCAATCCTCCTCTGCCTGCCTGGCTCCCATTATCTCCCTCCCTGTCTATCACACCAGTCAAAATCACTTTCCAGTCCTTTCCCACAGGTAAACATCATCTCCAGCCCGTGATGCATTCTGTATCTCTCCAGAAAGTAATACCTATAGAAGTCAGCACTTCAGTGATTTATGTAATTAAAATATGATGGATCAAGTCGTTAAAATTCACTAGCGCTGGTACACGTGTTCACAAGTGCACAACTTGTCTCCAACTGTGCCTGCCCCATCATCCCACCATGACCTTGTCTTATTATTTAAGCTTTTACTCTGTATCAGAAAATTATGAATAGCAGAACAAACTGAAGGGTGGAATTAAAACCAAGAGCGCCTGGAATATTTTTCTGCTTGTGTTTACTTTGTCACTTCAGAATGACAGGCTTGAAATTCCTGCATGATCTTCAGCATGTTCTAAAAATGACAGCTACTATAATTCAAATTTACTGCCGTATTTTTTTTTACTAGTAATGAAGTTGTAAATGCAGCATTTCTTTCATTACCTATTCATTAAAGATATGACATGAAAACAGAGTTACCATGGAAATGGCTCTGTGAATTCTGAGTACATAATAAGAATTTCATTGTTTACACTACAGCATAGATAACTGATGGGTGTTGTTGTTGCTGGTAAAGTCTTATTTAGCCTCGGGAATGCTTGTAAGGGGAAAAAGGTTGTGCAATTGGTCTTCCACTAAGTGCCTGCATACAAGCAAAGCTCTGTAAAATCATCAGTGCAAAAGAGTTTTATGATGAAAAGCACCGAATATGTTTCGAGCTTTAAATCTTTGAGCATCATTTGGAAGTGAATATTTAAACATTCAAAGTAGAGATAGCCTAGCTGGTGTGTTACTAATAGTCTCATTGCAGGGCTAATGTGCACACAGCTCGTATAAATAAATTAGCATAAGGAGAATTTAGGAGTTTTTATACTTCAGCTGAAAACAGTACGTTTTGGTAGCAGGAAAGCATCAGATTTAATAAATAACAGCATCAACAGGTATGACAAGAGGTAAAGGTGTTAGAAGCCATATTTTTGCACCAATTGCAATTACAAATAAAATCAGGAGCTGTGTTCTCTAACTGTATAAGAGGGACTGCATTTTGTGCTACTTTGCACCTCTGAAATGGGCACAGTGGAACCTCTGAAATGGGCCTGGTTTTGTGCACAGTGGAACCTCTGAAATGGGGCTGGATTTGTGCACAGTGGAACCTCGGAAATGGGCCTGGATTTGTGCACAGTAGAACCTCTGAAATGGGCACAGTGGGAACTCTGAAATGGGGCTGCATTTGTGTACAGTAGAACCTCTGAAATGGGCCTGGATTTGTGCACAGTGGAACCTCTGAAATGGGCCTGAATTTATGCACAGTGCAACCTCTGAAATGGGCCTGGATTTGTGCACAGTGGAACCTCTGAAATGGGCCTGAATTTATGCACAGTGCAACCTCTGAAATGGGCCTGGTTTCATGCACAGTGGGACCTCTGAAATGGGCACAGTGGGAACTCTAAAATGGGGCTGCATTTGTGTATAGTGGAACCTCTGAAATGGGCCTGCTTTTGTGCACAGTGGAACCTCTGAAATGGGCCTGCATTTGTGCACAGTGGAACCTCTGAAATGGGCCTGCATTTGTGCACAGTGAAACCAGGAAGGTTCTTAAACGCCCAAATGCCAGGGTGACCCTTTGGCAGCTGAGGTCACAGTGCCCCTCAGCAGTGCTCCTTCAAATGGAAAGGTTTTAATCCGATTCTGCAGAGCTCTACAAAACCCAGGGAAAAAGCTTGAGCTCAGCTAAGAATCAATGAGTCAGGATTGTCATTTGTGCCCAAAAGCCATGAATGTCTGTTCCTCATTTGCAAACCAGTTCATTCCAGGGAATGAGCCATAAAGAGAAGCATTATGGATACTGTGTTATAAAACAGAGTGATAATGAGATCGCTTTTGTGCCTTAAATAAACATTGAACTGTTCCTAGTCTCAAGCAATAAAATACATACATCTGCACGAATATGAGGAGTCTGAATGTGACCGGGCATGTCCCGAGCCCTCTGATGTCTGTGACAAGATTCCTGTGGTGATAAAGGCACAGAATTGGGGTGTTTGATGTACATCAGTGCCCTCCTGTTCCGGAGTCATTTACACCAGGCAGAACTAATCACTCCTAACTGCAATTGACTGGCAGAATAACAGGAATGACATCCCTGAAGCAGCCTCTGCCTTCATCTTCCCAGGTCCTGTGCAGGAGGACTCTTTTCTCCCAAATCTCCCAGCTGATGAGATTGTGGGAAGGGGCTGTCCCAGTGAGCTGCCCACCAGTGATGGGTACAGCCCTGGAAACAAGGTGTTCCATTCCCAGCCCTTAGCCAGGAACTCCTGCTCTCATTTCAGTGAAATTTGGCAAGTCTGGGGGAAAATTAGACATGGCAACAGTCAGACTTGACAGGTTAAAACAATACCACTTGAATGAGCATTGGCTGGGTCACCTCCCTGCACAGAGCAGTGAGTACTTTGTGCCATGAGCTGGTCTGCCACAGTGCAGTGAGAACCATGTTAACCCTGTCCTTATGAATAATTTGATACTTCCAGGATGCTGAGGGACAGCCACAGACTGCAGTTATTATTCATAGTGTGAATAATAATTTTGTAGGAAAGGATTAGTGTTGTTCCTCGACACAGCTGAAGCTGAAGATATTTAGGGAGTGGGCGGAATGTGTGTTAGTGCCATGATGTCGGAATTCAGGACATCCCTCTGTCTGTCCTGGACTGCCAGGACCCTGCCACGGGGCTCAGAGACCCTGGCACAGAGCCCAAGACACCTGTGAGATTGATTATGACCCATGGAAAAAATTACCAACCTTAGATTAAGATCTGCAAGCCACAAAAGTCCAAGTAGAATAACAATTAGTTTATCACAGGGTGAAAAATAGATTTTTGGGGGGTTTTATAATGGGGGTTCAGGGGACAAGATGGAGGAACCTGGGCATGTCCAGCCTTTCTCCTTCTTCTTCTTGGCCTCCATCTTCTGCTGTGATGTTGGCATTTTTAGATTGGTTCAGAGTAGAAGCTCACTGTCTAACACAGGTGATAGGTATTGGGAAGTTATTGTAAACATTGTACATGTAGTTTTTAGTACAAAAAGATAACACCATCCCGGGGCAGGCAGAGTGCCTCTGTCTGTCCTGCTGAATGGACCTCAGCTGGACAGCAGAAAGAATTTTATAGATAAGAAACAATAAGCAACCTTGAGGATGAGAATTGAAGAGTTCTGACTCCTTCTTTGAGTGCCAGGCTGGGAAAAGAGACTTTCTAACACATCTCAGGGTCACTGTGAGCAGCTAAACCCAAACCCACACATTCACCAGTAACTTACAGTCTGCTTTGGGTGGGAACAGACAGTAAAAATCAGGTGTCTCTCCTGTTCTGGGTCAGAAATATCTTCCCCTTCAGGGACTCTGCTGTCCCCACGCTCACCTGGTGAATCTCCTGCATCCCCCTTGCCTGTGCTCTGCTGGCACCTTGGGATGAGCTTTGGCTCTGGCTCAGCTGGGTGAGGTCACAGCACAGCTGATGGACAACCAACACAAGGAGAGAAGGATTTCACATCTTGCTGTTGATTACCAAATGAAACCTAACTCAGCTTGCTGGAGCTGCTCGGATGAATGATCTGGTGGTGTTTTAACTTTGCAGAGCATCTGTGCCATATGTGATCCCACCAGTGTTTGCTGGGCTGAATCACTGCTGTGACAGAGCAAAGAAAAAATGTTTAAATCATATTTTCTCTTTGAACCAGTAGGAAATGTTTTGTTTTGGGGAAAATTCATCAGGTACAAAGAGAATATAAAAGGGAAAAGGAAATTTATTTGAATAATGAGTGCACTGACCATCACATGAAATATAAAGACTGACACAGTAGGTTACATTTTGGACCTAAATTATTTATTGGAGTCTGTTTTGGTTTAATTTTTTTCTTTTCTAGTCTCAAAACCTATTTTTATTAACTTTTTATCTATGTTCAAATTTTTCTGATTAAACAGAAAAGCACAAAGACAAAAATGTTCTCCATCTGCCTCCTAAATGGCCTGATGTGCCACAGCCCAAAACCTGTAGGAGCTATGTCTTGGTCTGAAGAGTTCCCCTGGCTCCTTGCATGGAGGTTTCCTCTGCATGGTACCTGAGGGAGAGGATGAGCAGGAATTTCATCCCCCCTAAAGCCCCTTAGAGGGTTTGGGGGTCCCAGGTGCTCCTGGTGTCCCATTGCTGCAGGGTGCAGAGGTATCTGTGCTACATCCTTTATTCCCCAGCCCTGGAAGTGCCCAAAGCCAGGTTTGATGGGGCTTGAAGCAACCTGGGATAGTGGGAGATGTCCCTGGCCATGGCAGGGGGTGGAACTAAATGAGATTTGAGGTTCCTTCTAACCCAGAAAATGATGGAATTCTATGATTCTGTGATCCAGCATCAGCTCAGCCCACATTTAGCCGCTGCAAGGGATCCACATTAGTGTCTGGGGGCCCCACGTGCTCCTCATCACAGAGAACTTGCTGCAGGATGTACAGATGAGGCTGGGGGTGTATAAATAACACAGGTATTGCACATTTGAATGCATTTTCCAGCTTTTGGTTCTCCGGGCTTATTTCCTCCACAGCAGGGGCAATTTGCACATAATATCTTTGCTGCTGGACTGTGAACATTTATGCTGGGTGAAGTTAAGCAGCTGCTAGAGAGCCCTCAGAAATGGAGCTTTGTAAGAAGTGCTGACACACTTTTAATTGGAGTGCTGGATGCCATGGGAGCACTCTGCCATAAGCCTGGGCAGGTAGTTAGTGTATCTTATTTTGCAGCTTGCCATGTCCAAGCTATAGGGCATGACTGGCTTCATTTCTAATGCAAATTATAGCTGATTTCCAACTGTTGAATTGCAGGTACTGGGAGCCTTTCTTGCTCTTAAAACTATGTATTAGTAATTTGATGGAACTGGTTATCTGAAGAGTAGGCAGATCCTTGCAGGCAGGGGATAAACACAATTGTTGGCTTTCTGGGTGGTTTGTTTCTTTCAAACATTTATTAAAAGTGTTAGAAACCATGCTGGCTAGAAGTGTAGTTTGCAATTTTCTGAGTGCTGGATGTCTCTCTCAGAAAAATTCATTATAACAACAGAGTCACTGGGTTGACTCTATTTGTGTAAAACAACAGACTCTCTGGAGATACTAGAGGGGCAACAAAACAAATGTACAGTGTCCTGATGGAAATACAAGTATTGATCTGATGAATATTGCAGCCTAAAGACTACATGTTATTAGGGTGTAACGAAATCTTGTTGTTTTGGCTTCAGAGCTGTAGCTCTGCTGCTGGTCACTACAGCACTGAATTATTCAGAAATCACATCTTTGTTAATACTCAGAGGCTTTAGAAGATGCCATCAGCCTCTTTGTTGCTTTTTGTCCTTCTCTCCCATCCAAATGTTCTGTCTTGTATCTAAATATTTTATGGTTGCTTGAAATAAAGCCTTTCCCTCTTGGTTTTGCCCTGTTGGACAGAAGCTGGGGTTGTGGTTTATCAATACAGTAAATCTGGCACTAAGACTCTCGGTATTGGATCCAAAATGCCACAGGCAAGAGATGCAAAGTGCTGATTCAGTACAAACTGCCTCTCAGAGCTCAGATTTATCTGAGAATTTTTGATAGATTCTCACGTAGGGCATTCTGCTGAGTCAGGTGGTGTCTGTACTCCCACTGCTGCAATAAATTTGGCACAAAAGCAGCAGGAACTTCATCTCATCTGCTCTGGCTCCTTCCAAGGAGCAGCACCATGTGCCCACTCCTATCACAGATCAAATGTTTGTGCCGGCAAGGCCAGGGCCCTGCAGGTTGGGGTCACCAGCAGCAGAGCCTCTGCCTCAAGTGAAACCTCTCCGGTCACACGGGAAGAGTGTTTGAGGTGCCAAATCCAATGTCAGACACAGCTTATCCACAGAGCAGCCATTCTGGTAGGGATGCAGGTGGTGTCAGATAAGCTGGGAGCTGAGCTGTTTGGGTGCTCTGCCCTTGCCAGTGCCCTCAGCCTCTTCCCCAGAGTGCAGCTGATCCCTCTGAGGGTTTGCTGCAGGCTCAGCACTGCTCCTGTAGCTCCAGTGTGCTGGGCGCAGCAGCACTGCTCCATCCCTGCTCCCCAGCTGAGCTGCAGTGGAATTCCTGGCACTCAGAGCACTTCCCAGCTCCACACTGACTTGGGAAATTCTCATATTTCCCACTCTCAGAGGAGTGCACCTCCCCAGTAGTCCAAGCATGGACTTTCCCTCCTTTGCTCTGTGCTGCAGACATCTTTTATGAAAATTCCTTTCCTTAGGATTTTTCCTCCTGAGAAGCTGGAGGCCTCAGGAACAAAATGCAAACAATGGTTATCTGCTGCTGTGGGATGCAACAGGTGCATCTGGGATTGGTTCATGTTTGTTGTTTGTAATTAATGGCCAATCACAGTCGACTGACTCAGACTCTCGGTCCAAGACAGCTGCCTTTGTTATCATTCCTTCCTATTCTATTCTTAAGTAACCTTCTGATGAAATCCTTTCTTCCATCCTTTTAGTATAGTTTTAATGTAATATATATCATAAAATAATAAATCAAGCCTTCTGAAACATGGAGTCAGATCCTTGTCTCTTCCCTCATCCAAAAACCCCTGTGAGCACCGTTATAGCTCCTAGCCATGAAGTTGGGCTCATGCACAGCTCTGTCCACAGCTGTCCCCAATTCCATCTGTCAGGCATAGAGAAAACACCACCTGAAAGTTTCAGAGGGAATCAGCCCATCCAGAGCTGCATGTGATGTCTCCCTACCCTCCCAGCCCTGCTTTATTAACACAAGTGTCCTTCAGTGCTCTTTCCCTGGAAATCAATCTCTCCAGCCCTGATTGCTCTGTCACATTCCCTCTGTAGGCAGCCTGGCTGAACACTTTTATCCTGCTGCCCGCAGGCAGAGTGGTCCCACAAAGAGCCCTCCAGACTGAGCTCAAGGTCACAGGTCCTAATGGCTTCCTTAGGATGGCTGCATACTCTGCCACAAATTCACTTCCAGCCTCACCTTCCCCTGGAATTAAATCCACTCAGCTCTAGCACTGGTGACAGATGCTGTCCAGAGCAGACCTTTGCTTATAAAGGTTTCTCTGGAGCTCTGGTTCTTCCCTACAGGGAGTAGTTTCTGGAATCAGGGAAACTTCTGCTTCTCAAAAACAAACACAGAATGTCTGTGCTGAAGTGTTCCCAGTTAAACGTGAGCACACATTTCTGTTACTGAGTGGTTGTTTGATCCCTCTCACCTCTGCAGGCAGTGATGCATCCACTGCAGCTCAGCTGCTGAGCCACAGCTGGCCTCAGGTCAGCTGCAAATACCCAAATCCTGGTTGCTAATTACATCAAACCTCGTGGGCTTCATTTAGGAGCAGAACACAGGCTGCTGTTCCCTCAGCAGTGGAGTGGAGGAGAGGTCCTCCCTGTCCCAAAGCCAGCAACTAGTGTGCAGAGGATGGGGGGATGTATGTCTCTCTTGGGTCACTGACAGGACTTGCAACAACTTTGAGCCAAACTTGAAGCAAGAGACAACAAAATAAAGCATCATGAATAATCTGTGCCATGCTGGAGGTGTCAGAGTGCCACCTGTGGCTCTAAGTCAGGGATTTGTTTGTCTGCCCACCTAAGATGCAGGTATTAATGCAGCCTTTGGGGCCTGACTTGCCAAGATGGTATTTTGGAGCTGGTGGTCCTGGCAGCCAGTCTGGACTCCCTCCTCCATCCCAGGCTGCCTTGAGCTGTTGGTTAAGGGGCTCACACACACATCCTATAGGGCAGTCACAACATATCTGTGAATTAATGCTGTGCTCCTTCCATTCGTTGCATTTGATTCACTCTGAGTCAATCCACTTCCAGAGAATCCGTCCTTCTTTGGGGAAACATTGATTTTTAAAAATAGGAGGCATTTAAACATAGTGCACGTCCTGGAGTGGATAGAATGGTCAGGCTGGTCACTGAATTTCATAGGAATGAAGCAATGGGTGGAAGTTGGACTTTTGACACTGTCCTTTAGAGCACCTGTGTAGCATCACAGGAAGCAGATCTGCTTCAGCACACCTCACTCCAAGATCCAACAAGTTCTGGGCTTGCACGTCCAAGGAGATCAGTGCACATCAGGATATTCCTCCATTATTATTCTCTCTCCCTCTGCTAATTTGGTGTGTTTGTCCCTTTGTCTTGGCTGCCTGTGTTCAGTCCCACTCTGGTTATCTCCAAATACGCTTCTCAACAGGTTGTCAATCTGTTTTATCACACATCTCTGTTATTGCTTTTGTTTTTGTGTGTAACTGTCAGATAAAGGAAAATAGCTTGCATTTATCTCTGGAGGACTTTGGGATATTATTGTTTTATTATACATATAGCATTATCTTCTTGCTGTTTGGGGTCATTTTATGATACAGTTCACTCCACCTTTCTGTTCCTCACCTCCTGAGCTTTTATGTGTGACCTTTCAACAGCAACGCAGAGAGAGGCTGCAGGAGCAGATCCACTTGTGCTGTGCATTGTTCACCTTGAGCCAGGCTCCTCCCATCGTTTGTGCCATGGTGACTTTCACAGGAGCCACTTTCCAAAGAGCATTATGCAAATGAACGTGGCACTGCAGCATCCCAGCACCACTCACACAAAGTTAAGTAGTTGCTTTAATGGAAATGTTGCAGCAAGAAGGTGCGAGGGAGAGACAATAGGGAAAGATTTGATAAGTGTTGTGTGTCGAGATGGAAGAATGACTGATAGAGGATGGCAACATGGAAAACAAACAGGGAACAGAGCCTTTGAATATTGGATTTTTCTGGTTTGGTGGCCAAGGTACAGGAAACACTATATTAGTTTAAGTAATTATCAAATAATTTAATATTAGATTTTTGTCAAAATGAGAACAAACAGAAACAAATAGCTGAGATTAACAATGTTTTGGTCAAGCTGCAGGAAAGAGGTTATATATTTTCCAAATTTAATGTAAATGCTGTTTGGGGTCTTTTTCTGCTCTTCCAGATGTAGTGTCTCTTAGAAATTTTTCTTTTAAAGAAAATATTAATTCACTGAGGCTAAGGAAGGTGGATTAAAATATTGAATGTACAATGGAGACTGTATATATTGCAACCTAGATCTTCTAGTTTGGAGAAGGAAAGGAACTAATTTTAGGTTTGCTACCATGGGTGCTTATAAGCACAAAAGCCCATGAGAAGTCTCTCAGCACCTTCCGTTATATTTTGATTTGAGTCATGGAAAACTGTTTGGAGAAAAAGTATTTACAAGACCATATCATGACAGGACAAGAGGGAATAGATAATAGAAAAAAATTCTAAACTGTGAGTGTGGCACAGGATGCCCAGAGCAGCTGTGGCTGCCCCTGGATCCCTGGCAGTGCCCCAGGCCAGGCTGGACACTGGGGCTGGGAGCACCTGGGACAGTGGGAGGTGCCCCTGCCCAGGGGGTGGAATGGAATTTAATGGGATTTAAGGTCCCTTTCAACCCAACCCATCCTGAACTGCTACAGGATGTTAACATCCTTGTACGAATTCCCACAGAGAGAATGTTGGAGCTGTAAGTCCTGAAGCAAAACATATCAAACAATCATCAGATTGTGTAAAAATCTCTGTTAAAAAATGACAGGTAAATACAGTCACTGCCAGAGCAGCCACTGACTTCACAGATATTCTTGCAGCCAGATTACTTTCCTGTGTTATGTTCTTTACATATTAAGCAAAGATGCTAAGTGCTTTCCTGGCTACACTGTAATCTTGCTTTTTGAGTTGGAAGGTAATTTACTGTTTTAAAACCATAAATGTTTAAAAATTACATTGCTTGAAAAATTTAGCTGTTCACGTTCCCTCTGAATTACGAGAAGAGGCTAATTGCCTTGTTTTTCATAACACTGTGGAATACCCTTAATATTTCCTCTGGAGTTGCCTAAATTGGAAAATCTGTGGCAGCCCAAATCTTTCCCCATCAGAGACAAGAAAAAAACCTGTGGACATGTAGGGTTCTTAGTCAAGGAACCTCCATCAAGTACCTGCAGCCTGAGGATGGCTCAGGATAACAGCGAAGGGATTTTCCCTGGCACATCCTTGAGCTGGGGTTCCTGCATTTGTAGTCTCTCCCCATCTGTGTCCTTTGAAGGGCAGTGTGCTGTTGCAGGTGAGGGTGAAACCAGAGGGGTGAAGTGAACTGGAGCAATGGTGTGTTTCCTGTGCACACAGACCAGCTGATGGATGGTAACTCACTCACCTGATGTAATTTGTGGTTTGTGAGCTGCAGCCCTCGTGGTCCGCAGTAATGAGGTTTTAAAAAGACAGATGCTGCCTGTGCTCCGAGGTCTCTTGGAAATGTTGTGTGTTTGTGATGTCTCTTTTCAGAGCAGAGCTGATGTTTCCTGGCCAGTTCTTATCCCTGCTCTCCTGGGCCCGGCTCCGCATGACTGTGTCTGGCTAGGCCTTTTATTTACTAATTAATTCTCTGATGCATTTTGGGGGGCAGATGCCTTTCTTGGGAATCTGAACATTATAATGCTTTTATTTGTGCGGGCTTTGTGTGTTTAGCACTGCCATGGAAGGGCAGACAGCTGTTGTGTCCCCCCAGCAGGACAGGCCTGAGCACCTTTCCCCCTGTCAGGAACTGTTGGGTCTCTTGTGATGCTCCATCAGTTGGATATTGTGTGTACATCTCCATACTCAGCAATTTCTCCACCCTGGGGTTTAGAGGACTCATGTCCTCTGGGTTTGGGGATCCAAGGCTGGAGTTCCCTTCCTACACCAAGGACCCAGTGTAATTCCATGCAGGGTCACATGGGATGCCAAGTTACTGATGTGAGTGCTGGCAGCAGGGCACCCACAGGGCTCATTCCCTTGCAAGGAGACCTTGTAGACATGGCCAGGTATTTGTTACCCTCTGGATAAAATCTGTTCAGGGACAGCCACATCCACAAGCCCTTCCTCACACGGTACTACCCTTCTGCAGGCCCTTCACCACCTGGGAAGATGGAAGGTGATGGCCCCACCTTCATCAGTGAAGATGGAGGTGATGAAGACAATGGCCTCACACTGCAAGACCCCCTAAATGTGATGGAGAGATTGAGGCCCTGCAGTGTAACTGAGCTTGAGAGGCCTGGGCTGGGTGGGAGGGTGTGTTTTATAATTCTATCCTTTCCCATATTCATTTCAAGATATGGAAAGCACACTGCATTTGTCCCCAATGCTGGGTTTACCAGTCTTCCACCACTTTTAGATTCATAGACTGTCCTGACTTGGAAGGGACCCGGAAGGATGATCAGTCCAGCTCCCGTCCCTGCACAGACACCCCAACAATCCCACCCTGGGTACCCCTGACAGCATTGTCCAAACTCTCCTGGAGCTCTGGCAGCCTCAGGGCTGTCACCATTCCCTGAGGAACCTGGGCAGTGCCCAGTGCCCTCTGGGAGAAGAGCCTTTTCCTGAAATCCAACCTAAACTTCCCCTGACACAACTTCTTGGGATTGATCCTACCTTCTAAACCTTTTGTGCCATTCCTGGAGTCAAAGGACACAGAAAGACTCCTCAGGAGGGGCAGAGACATCCAAACACCTCATCTTCATCCTGCACTCAAAACATGTCAGGAGGCATCAATGCTGCCTCGAATGTCCTCCTTCAGTGTGGACATGCAACACCGAGTCACAGGCTGAAAGTCAGAGATCCAGCCCAGAATATTTGGCAGGTTTCTCTTGCTGAAATGTGTAGTTACAATGGATAGACTTCCATGATTTATTTAGTAGTGGTTTGTTTGTCATTCTTTTTCTAAACTCAACCCTTTTTGCTTCTGCAGTACAAAGGAAGAGTCAAACTGACTATTTAACCAACTGAATACATCACTTGGGATGTTCAATTCTGTAAAAACCTGGGTGGGTTTTTTTTTTCAAATTATTTACACTTCAGAGTGGAAAAATAGCAACATTACTATAGCATTAGATTAAATTTCCCCAGGTTAATGGGCTCAGTGTCAGGAGTGAATAATCACAAGTGTGTTGCCAATGGAGAGACCATAAAGGCACGTTCCTTTCACAATATATTCTACCCCATGAATATATTAAAATATTTTTCTCAGTATGAAAAGAACGGAAATAGCCTTTTGTTTTCCTCTTTTCATAGCAAATGCTCCTGTCATTCGCAGCACAATGAATTCCTTGAATCTGTACCAGGGAGTTTTTATCCTTCCTTCAACACCCAGAGGCCACTGGAAAAATCTTTCACATGGCTAAACTTTGCTGAATGTATTTAACCAGTAAATTATTTGTCTTCTGAACTAGAGGAACCAATACTCATTTATGTTCTAAAAATGGTTTGTTTTACTTACTTTATGAGTTGGGTCTGCAACAGTAGCAAAGCCAAAGGACGTTTAATTAAGTTATATTTACTTTTTCATGATCTTTTAGCTTTAGATTATAAATCATGAATCAATGAGTACTTAATTTCCTCATATAGCATTAAAAGTAATTGCTTCATAAATTTGTTTTAGTAATCCAAATATTTGCACAGAGTGCAGCACAAAGAAGTTGTTTCATTGATGAGAGTTCTCACTTCCCTTTCCGCGCTGGAGGAAAATGAGTTTTTGCTCCTTTGGGGTCCAGTCCTTCATGGTGCAGAAGTCTCTGAACCTCAGGGGTGGTATTGTTATGAATTATTGATGCCACACCAATTTTTTTGGCCATTGGTTTTATTGACACTTGAATTGCAGTGACCTTCTCCTGAATCTCCAGTCTGGCAAGCAGAATCTTGTGGGTGGGTCCATGACCTTGTGCACGACCATCAAACAGTCTTTAGCTACAGATATTTCTGCTTTCTCCCCAGAATCCAAGCCTAGATGTGGGGAGGTGCTTTGATCCCTCTGTATTAGACATGGCATCTTGGAATTGAATTCCTGCTTAGTAACAGGGGGCAGAGAAATCCTTCCTGCACCCTTAACCCAGCAATGAACCATCTGCATTCAGAACCAGGTGCCTGAGAAGCTGTTCCCTCCAAACCAGTGACAGGACCCAGAGAAGGGGTCAGGGGAGGTTTAGGTTGGGTTTCAGGAAAAGGTTCTTCCCTCAGAGGGTGCTGTGTGAGGGTGTTCACAGGGGTCCCAGGATGAGGGAAGAGACGAGGATCTGACTCCATGTTTCAGAAGCTGATTTATTATTTTACGATATATATTACATTAAAACTGTACTAAAAGAATAGAGGAAAGGATTTCATCAGAAGGCTAGCTAAGAATAGAAAAAGATAGAATGATAACAAAGGCTTATGACTGACTGAGACAGTCTGAGCCAGCTGGGCTGTGATTGGCCATTAATTAGAAACAACCACATGAGACCAATCACAGATGCACCTGTTGCATTCCACAGCAGCAGATACTCATTGTTTACATTTTGTTCCTGAGGCCTCCCAGCTTCTCAGCAAGAAAAATCCTAAGGAAAGGATTTTTCAGAAAATATCATGGCTACAGTGCTGGGCACTGCCCAGGCTCCCCAGGGAATGGGCACAGCCCCAAGGCTGCCAGGGCTCCAGGACAGTTTGGACAATGCTCTCAGGACAATGCACAGATGGGGTTGCTGGGGTGTTTGTGCAGGGCCACGAGTTGGACTGGATGATCCCTGTGGGTCCCTCCCAGCTCAGGATATTCTGTGGTTCCAAGTTTCTATGATTCATTGCATGGATGCATTGGGTCCTGCTTGAGTCTTATGATTAACAAATCAGGCATTATTGGGTTCCCCAAGTGAAGGATTATTTTATTGACTTGTGCTGGAAATGAGGATCTTTCAAAAAACAAAATCACAGAACCACAGAATATTCTGAGTTGGAAGGGCCCAACAAGGATCATCCCATCCAACTTTGAAGTGAATGAACCATACAGGGATCAAATCCACAGCCTTGGTGCTATCAGCACTGGAGTGCCATGATCCACATTGAATGCAGCTTCATCAGGGTCACTTTTCAATGAAAGGCTTAATTTGAATTGGAAAGCTTTCATGAATTGGTTTTTGATGGAAATAATGGAAAAAATTCTGCATAGCTGCTGTATGGCAAAGGGTCAGCTTTCCCAGGACCTAAAAGACTTGACTGGTGCTTGGGGCCGTACCTTGAGCCCAAAAGAGTTTTGGTGGGCTTTACATTTCTTCTCAGCCAGAAAGATGGAAGCAGGGAGCTGATACAGCTGGAACCATGCAGGGGCTCGTGAAAAGCACCTGAGCTCCAGCATCACCTGCTGTTTGGTGCTCCTTGGCACGGGAAGAGGGAGGGCAGCCCAAAAAGCAGCCGTGGAGTGGGAAGCACACCTGAGGGATGCAGGTGGGATCCAAAACCCCTGCTCCAACTGGAGCTGATGCCATTTGCTTTATTCCTCATGCACTCCCACTCAGTAATTCCAAGTGGGATATGCCCAACAGGAAGACTTTCTCTAGCTGGACTTCCAAGAGTTCCCTCAAGTATCCCTGTGCAGCCATCAATCAGGCAAAATCTCCAGGGGGGTGAGCAGTAATCTGAGCAAAGTAGAGGGAAAGGGAGGAGGATGGAGGTAAAACAGGAGCTGCTGTGGCCACAATTCCCCAGTGTCTGATAAAGGTTTTGAGAAGGAAGTGTTTTATTTCTTTAATGGAGATGTGGGTGGCAGGGAAGGGTCAGAAAAAGAGGCCTGGGGTTAGAAGCATCTCTTATATTGGAAGAAAATCTCTGCTGGAGTGCAATGGAATAATCAAGATTTATTTATAAAATATTGCTATTAAATAAACATTACAGAAACTTTGGAATATCAAGCTTATTTATAGCTTTAGGCGTGAAAACCCACATTAGTATGTTGAATTATATGAGTTCAGTGCTGCCTGCTAGCTGACAGCACGTCAAATTATTTGCAAATATTTTCTGGAACAGTAACCTTGAAGGATGCCAGCACCATTCAGTGTAACCTTATCACGAGACAGGAACCAAGTGATGAGATGAGGACTGAGGATACAGAGTTTTTTAGCAGCAAGTGACCTCTGACTTGCTGCCTAAAAGCAGAGTTCTGTGCTCCCTTTCCTCAGCACAGAAAGATGCTTTTTTGTCACTGACATTTACCCTGGTTCTGTGCAGGGGGTTTGGAAGATGGTGTGAGTGATGTCGAGATGGGAAACTGCTCAGGGCAGGAATTTGAGAGTACATTGGTCACATTTAAGTGGGTTTATCTCCTCCAGCCTGCAGTACCCAGCTTCTGCAAAAATTATGTAATCATTTTAACAAAGTGTTCTGTAATTGACATGAAAAAGGCAAACTAAAATAAAAATGAATTACTCTGTAAGCAGAAAGGTTCATTCATTTTAACTGCAATCTGTAAGAGGGAAAAGGGAAAAAAAAATCCCAAATGCAGGCTTTTTATGGAAATTGTGGCCTCGTTGAAATTATAAGCTTTCTGCTATTTAAATGAATAATGCTCCCCAACACAGACTATTTTCTCATTTAAAAGTCTGTTGGGGTATAATTTCATCCTTTTACTGTCTGCTGTGTTTTAACTTACAGCAGTCTGACTAAATATTGTATTTTCTCTCCGTCAAAAATTGTCGGTACAGTTTGTGCAACAAGCAGCTCTTGCTCAATTAGAGGGCTCTGACTTAGAAATGGAACATTTTGCATGGAGTTTGGCAGGGTCCTTGTCACATGGGGAGCAGGTGACACTGAAAATTTGTTCCCTGGTGGTGGCCAACAGGGATGGGGTGATGGCCAACAGGGATGGGGTGATGGCCAACAGGGATGACAGTGATGATGTTTGGGTGCCCGAAATGTGGGAGGACAGAGGAGACAGAGGAGTCCGAGGGGATGCTCATCTCTTCTGGGCAAGATGCAGAGAGTCAGGCCCAGTGCCACAGTGTCCTCCCTGTGAGGAGGGACAGAGGGGACAGGCAGGACGAGTGACCAGCTCTGACCTGGGCAGAAGGGCCAATCTGAGCAGCCTGAGCAGCTGTGGCTTTGTTGGCACCCTGGATGTGGTGCAGGGCTCCATTGGGTGCCAGGTGCTTCTTCACACCAGCAGATCCAGCCCAGCATGGGCAGCCAAGTGCCTTACAGCCAAAAGCAATGATTTGCATATCCCACATGCTCCCAAATCTCAAATCATGGCTCCCAAACCACAACTAAAAATGAGACAGTAGCAAAGACAGGCACTTGTATTTGTGTGACAGTGTTCACAGGGGTTTTTGGGTGAGGGAAGAGATGAAGATCTGACTCCATGTTTCAGAAGGCTTGATTTATTATTTTATGATACACATTACATTAAAACTATACTAAAAGAATAGAAGTAAGGATTTCATCAGAAGGTTAGCTAAGAATAGAATAAGAAAGAATGATAACAAGGGCTTGTGGCTTGGTTCTCTGGCTGAGCCAGCTGACTGTGATTGGCCATTGATTAGAAACAACCCCATGAGACCAATCCCAGATGCACCTGTTGCATCCCACAGCAGCAGATAACCATTGTTTGCATTTTGTTCCTGAGGCCTCCCAGCTTCTCAGGAGGAAAAATCCTAAGGAAAGGATTTTTCATAAAAGATGTCTGCGACACATTTGACTTTCTGTTTTTCAGGCCATTTACTATTGACCCAGGCCACATCCCATGGTTTTATCCCCGGCTGTGATGTCAGGTCACTCCAATGTTAAAACAAATGCTGAGGTTCTGGACTCACTTGACTGGGAGCTGGGGCTTTTAAAGGCCCACCATGGGGCTCATGATGAGAGCAAGAGAGTCACAGCATAAATTACCTTCCATCTTTGGAGGGCATCTTGTTTAGCAGAAGGACACAGCAGCGAAAGATATTTAATGACAACAAAACTGCCTTGCCTCAAAGATGCAGTTAACCTTGGCAAATAAGAATGAATACTCTAAGGAGCCATAAAAGTGCTCTGCTGGTTTATGTCTGTCAGTCTGTCGTTTGGATGCTCTATCAATTCTTACAGCGCTTCCAGTGGCGAGGCCAAGTGTTTTATAAAGTTTCACATGCTGTTTGTTTGCTGAGAGAGTTACAGCCATGGCAGCTCTGCTGCAGCAGGAAAGGAGCTCCCAGGGGCTGCAGGTGAAGCCTGGGCTGTGCAGGGCAGGTGTTGGGAAACCAGTATTCCCAGAGTGGGCACTGCCTGCCATTGGCAGTGGGAGCCCCACCAGCAGGAGGGCCTTACCTTAAATCAAAGTTTAATGGCAGCTCCCAGGAGCCTCCTCTGCTTATTTTCCAGTGGGGAACACCTTCTGGATATCTACCAATGTTTAATAATGCTGAACTCTGTCGCAGACATCTTTTATGAAAAATCCCTTCCTTAGGATTTTTCCTGCTGAGAAGCTGGGAGGCCTCAGGAACAAAATGTGAACAATGGTTATCTGCTGCTGTGGAATGCAACAGGTGCATCTGGGATTGGCCCATGTGGTTGTTTCTAATTAATGGCCCATCACAGCCCAGTTGGCTTGGACAGAGAGTCCGAGACACAAGCCTTTGTTGTCATTCCTTCTTATTCTATTCTTAGCTAGCCTTCTGATTAAATCCTTACTTCTATTCTTTTAGTATCGTTTTATTGTGATATATATAATAAAATAATAAATCGGCCTTCTGAAACATGGAGTCAGATCCTCGTCTCTTCCCTCAGCCTGAGACCCCTGTGCACACCATCAGAGAACTCCTTATTCCACCCACAGGAACTTGCCCAGCTGAGGCCAGAGCCCCTTACAGGCTGTGTAATAACAATTAGCAGCTCAAAAAAGCCACTGTGCATGAGGTGAATCATCAGAACCACCAAGAGAATGGTTTGGGCAGCAAGGGACCTTCAAGATCCTCGAGCTCAGGTCCTCTGACCCTTCTGCATCTCCATTTGTGAGTGGACACTGGGGGTGATTTATGTGTTAGCTTAATACTTGTCTAATTGTTTATATTTCCTCTCACCCAGCAGTCCCAACATTTCTCTGGCCACATATCCATCTTGCTAATGCACTTTTTGTGACTCCTGCTCTGCAGAGCTGCAGACATGCAGTGAGAGCTGGGAATGAGTTTGCCTTTCAATTGCCACAATGTGTTGCTTCACTGTATTTACTCAGCTTCTGCTTGAAATCTTATTCTTCTCTTGCTTATTGTCACTGGTCCCAGCAGTTTGTTTCTCCTCTTATCTCAACAAAGTGAAGTTTGAATAAAACCTCCTAAGAAACAGCCAAAGCATGTGAGAAACAGCAGCCATAGGAGACCACAGCCAAGAATTTTCCATTCTTGCCTTTTGTATTTCCCATTGTTTTTACCTACAGATACATTTTAGACTCTACGGGCCAAATCCATCCTATTCCAATGAAGTTACCTCAGAGACACACTTGGCTCTGTTGCTTTAAAAAACCCAGATAATCCCAAACAGCAGGATAATTTTATGACCACTAATTACATTTGTTGCTATGCAAGCTAAGATAATGATAAGAGTAATCGTATCTCATGCTTCAGGGCATACGCTCATCACCTGTGGACATCAGGAAGGAATTTTTCTCCCCATGTACAGCACTGTTCAATTAACTAGATGGATTGTGCTGGGTTTGTTTTCTCTGTGTTTTCTTCCTCTGAAGGATCATTTATTAGCTGCAGCCGGAATAGGTAGAGCAGATTGAATTAACTGACAGCCTGATCCAATATGGGCATTCCTAAATCCCCACCCTGGGAAGTAAAAATCAGCTGTGGAAAAAAAAGAATATGTAATCTTTTGTAATTTGGAAACTGATTGTTTTTCAAATGCCCGAATATCCTGCCCATAACCAGAGTTGTGAATGCAGCAATATTGAGCTTTGGGCTGCTGTGTTGCACAAAATCTGGCTCTGAGAGTGTCCCGGTTTGAGGAAACTTGGAGGATTGCTCTTCTCTTTTGACTCTGAGTAGCATCTGCATTCGAGCACCACTGGGTCCTGCGGATTATGTTTGTGGCTACCCGTCACGTTGCATTAGAATAGCCAGCCTCAGCCAGAAAAGCAATTGAAAGGCATTGGAAATCTGCCTCACTGCCCACATCCAGGGAATAAGCTCTCTGATAATCCTAATAGAGAAGATCAAATTTGCCAAGAAAATAGAAGCGACTGCTTGTATTTTGCTTCATTCTCCTCAACTATCTTTCTGCTCCTTGCAAGACTTAATCAACAGCTAATAAACCTCAGCTTTTCAGTGCACAACAGAGTATTGTCTTTCTAGTACTTGTGTTGGGACTGGGATTTATCTGTTATTGACTTCATCCCTTTCCTATCCTTTCCTTTTGTTTGGTCCCCATTCCCCTTCTCTCAGTAGCTCTTGCTTTATTTTTATCTCTAGTAAAGCAGGTCTGCCATTTAATTAGCAAAACTGGCCTCTACCTGAAGCCAAATGAAATGTAATCTCCTGCCGACCTGAATGCAAGGTAGAAATTCCACGTCTGAAAGATTTCAACATTTGTCTTGGCTTATTTCTGGAGAAAAGCAGAAAACTTACAGGCGTGTTTCTGGGAGAAAATTCTGAAAACAAAACCGTGTGAATTTGTCAATACTTGCTGGGTGTTTTTTTCATGCCAATGAACCAGCCAGGAAGGAGCTGTTTCACAGCAAAGCAGGAGCCACTCTGCATTGATGCCACTGGCCTGGGGGAGCAAAGACCTCCACAGTATCGTGCTCAGATGCAGCTTGTGGTGGTAGATGAGGACTCACAGAATTGTTGGGATTGAAAGGGACCTCTGGAGATCCTCCTCAACCCCTTTGCCTAGGCAGGGTCACCTATGGCAGGTGACACAGGATTGCATCACAGTGGGTTTGGAGAATGACTCCCTGCCCTCCCTGGGCATCTGTAAAGATCAAACTGCTCAGAGACCAAAGCAGATCTGCCCTTTGCTCTCAGGGTGCTGTGTAGCCCCTCCTGACTGGGTGGCTGGGAGGAATGGGCAGTGCTGGGACCAGTGTCCTCATGTCAGGCTATGGCTCTGCCCTGTCCCTGCCATTCGTGCTGCTCCTGCTGCTCCCCAGCAGGTCTCCTGCCCAGCCCTGGCAGCAATGATGAGCTATGGCTCTCCTTAACCTCTAGACACACCTCTGTTATTAACCACCCATAAAACGCCACGGCCCTTTTAAAACACCCAGCTACTGTTATTCAATTCCCCTGACTTGTGCAATAAAAACGAGATGGGAGAGGATGGCCAGCACCTCCCTGGGAGCCAGTCCCACAAATACAGATCTCACAGAGCACCTGTGGTGCTCAGCATCGCTGGGCATTGAACCAACATCACCCCAATAAACCCTGGTGACTCACTTGAGGAAGAAAAGTGTCACACAGTAATCAAACAGCTCGGGTCAGTGTGAGCACTAACAGCTTATTTTCATCCTGAGCTGCACTGCACAAACACCTATCTGTCAGCACTCCACTGGTTTAGTTCCAGGCAAAATGACTTGCTTGCTCTCCAATCTGGCGTGCTGGCAGTGCAGGAATGCAAACAGCCAGCCCTTTGTGTTCACCTGCAGCTTTATTCCCTTCATCAATAATTGCTAAAGAGACAAATGAAATTTTTCATACGTTGCTTCTGGAATTATATCACAGCAGTGCTTTTGTTTGATCAAAATTGCTAAATGCTTTCTCTAACTTGGAACAGCATAAAAATTGCAGGCTTGAAAATTACACATATGCTTCATCCTATCTCAAGGAATTCCAAAAGCTACCTGGGAGACAAGAAATGCTCACCATATTCCTTAGGAGTTGTCCAGATTTAGTTGACCAAGCTGTTCTGATTCCATCCAAAGCAATGGCATAATGCTCAGTGCAGTTGGGAACACACTGCTGTGGTGCAAAATTCTCCTTTGAATTTTGAATTTGAACCCCAAGATCTAAACATCTACAAAAATAAAAAGGACCATTCAGATGCATTAACAAGACAGGGCATGGACCCATCAGTTTTACCCTAGATGCACAGGACAAGAAGCGCTGCTGTTCCCAGAAGCTTTGGAGTGGGAAGATGCCCTCAGTCACAGAATTATGGAATTGTTTGGGTTGAAGGGACCTTAAATCCCATCCAGTGCCACCCCTGCCATGGCAGGGACACCTTCCACCATCCCAGGCTGCTCCAAAGCCCTGTCCAGCCTGGCCTTGGGCACTGCCAGGGATCCAGGGGCAGCCCCAGCTGCTCTGGGTTATTCCCCCTCAGACAGAGCCTGCCAAAGCTGAGGGCAGCTGGTACCAGGGCAGCTGATATGCACCATGTGCATTTTGCATGTGCCTCTAAGGGAGGAGTTGCCTGTTTCTCTGGGTTTTTCTCCAAGCTCAGAAACATCAGAGCTCCACGCAGTTCCCTTGATCTTTCTCGAGAATTCAGAACCAAAACGTTGTTTCTGGTCCAGCCTGAGTTTTTCAGAGAGCTTTGCTAGCACAGAGAGGGGAGTGGGTTGTGGCACATGGAGAAAGGAATTGTTGGAGGACCAGAAGAAAAGAAGAGTAAATCTGGAGCTGTAAGAGAGGTGACACAAAAGAAAATTAAGTTATCTCTGCAATATCACACATGAGGAGAGACTTCAAGGAAGCAGAAGTTCATGTGATCAGAACAACAGGGGGACACAATTTCAGCAGTAGCATTTCAGCAATATTTCAGAAAAGGGGTGGATGGAAAATAAAAAGCAGACACTTCATGGCTTCAAAAGGTAACAGAAAAGGATGGAATTGGCATAAGAAAAAGAAAATTAAAAAAACCTACAAAAATGGGAGCTCCTCAGTGCAGAGGGAGCAGAAGAGCCAGGACTAAAGCTGAATAAAGCCCAATCTGTTTGCATGTGGCAACAAACAAATATCTGAACAGGAGCTGGGCAATTCCTGTTCTCATCCCTGGGAAGTGGCAGTGCCCAGACTGAGACTCAGGGACAGAGGCTGAAGGGCTAAATGGGAATTGTTGGGTGCTGGGTTCCTGCATGCAGCCACATTTATTGCAACCCAGTGTTTAATGTTCACAAACCATTAGATACATGTATATTTATGGTTTGATAATCAGCTGTCATTAACAGATGAGTAAACAACATAATGTTCATATTTAGGAGGAATATGCAAACTAAAGAGAAACTGCCAACTCCTAAGAACATTTATTTTCTCTACACTTAATGGGGGGAAAGGAGGCGGAAATACTCTGTAAATTAATTATGGGATATTGGCAATGCCTCCCCTACTGTACAACTGTAATTATCCCATCTCTGTGCGTGGGACTGTAGCTGTGCACCCCCAGCTACTCTCATCCATGGGAGTTAGGAATTTACTCATTGTGCACATTTCATAAATCATTTTGAAAACCATTAAATCATTGTTACTGTCTCTCTGGACTCAGAAGGGCAGGCAGACCATGATCTCTTCAACCAGTGTCATACCAAGGTGCTGAGGCCTTCTGCCACCCTCCCTTCGTGCAAATCAAAGATGTTTCAAACTTCAGGAGAGAATAGAAGTTCTTCTTTCCTATGGGAAATGCCAGTCCAAGTAGAGCTGCTTGATCTGATCGAGGTTTTCAGGCAGCTTTTCAAACCTCCTTGATTTTCTTGAAGATTTGCTGTTCTACATCAGCTACAAGCAGAGAAGAGCAGGAAAACACATTTTTGACTCCTCCACAAATATCTCTGAGATAAATATGGCCCAATGTATTTGTGACTCCCTGGTTATATCTTTAATCATCCCTGACAGTGTTCTGCATCCAAAGACACTTTAATAAATGCATCATTATCCTATTTATATGGATGAGGGAAACTGAGGCCCAAAGCAGGATGGGATTAACCCAGGGAGGAGGCAAAAGAAGTATGGAATTATAAGGAAAGATCAGCTCTGGAAAGGATGAATTTACAGCAATGAGAAGATGCCTTATTAGTCATGGCTGGGAGAGCTGGAAGAAATCAAGTGTCCAGCCAGGGATGAGGCTGGGAACAGAGTCCAGCATCCTGACTGTCACTCCCCACTCTCCCACCAGCT